>NC_135623.1:70397457-70697457 GCF_053574225.1 Canis aureus | reverse complement strand
CATCGAGGGAGCACCTGAGAGAGTCGTGTTGGAACGGCCTCGGTCAGCCCGGGACCCGTGCCCTGGGTGATGAGCCGTCGTCCGCGAGTGAAGAGCCAACCCGCGTGCGGCTGGTGCAACGAGGGCTCGCCCATGAGCCCGGGGATTCAGACTCGCTAGTGCTACCTCTGAAGATTTTACCGCCTTTCTTCGAACACGTCTTGCTTTCCCGCCTTGGCTTGCGCGTGTTTCCTTTGACCGACTGTGGCTTCATCGCAGTGAAACAAACGGACCTTAGGTGCTTCTGCTTCAGCCCGTGGAGACCCAGCGGCCGCTCGGTGCTTAGGGTGAGATGTGACCCTGTGGTGCTGAGGGTCTCTTGCGCTGGGGCGGGCGTGCATCGTCTGGTAGACGGCCCCTGCCGGAGGATATGCGGGCACCTGCCCCTACCCTGAGGAGTGACCCGCTCGTCTCCTGCTGGCTCAGTCTATGAGGAGCTTGTGTGTTTGGCTGGACCGTGTGCGTGTGCACGTGCGTGCATCCACGTGTAGCCTGCTATTTCACCATAGTGCAAACAGAATCCTTGGCTTACAGCCTCCACGTCTGCAGGAGTAAGAGCCTCGTCACCGAAAGACCTGGAGGATGACCCAAATAGGCGTGTCTGGACCCAAACCGCAGCTTTGCCTCCCTTGGGCTGCGTGACTTTGGACGATGGATAAAGAAATTACAGCATATATAGTTGTATTTATACTTGTGATAATTCAGCGTGAAAAAAAGAGATCCTGGCATTCGCAACAACGTGGATGACCCTGGAGGACGTTAGGCTAAATGGAACAGGCAACACAGAAAGAAAAAAAAAAAAGGCAACCATGTGATCTGGCCTCCGTGTGGAACCTAAAGTCTGACGCGCAGAAGCAGAGAGTAGTAGGACGGCGGCTTCCAAGGGGCTGGGCGTGGGGACATGGAGCACGATGCCCGCACAGTGGCAGGCACACGGCTGGAGACGTCTGGAGGCCTGGTGTGCGGCACCGCGACCGTGGTCAGTACCGTGCTGAGCGCCGGGTGGTGCTGGGGGTGCATCGGCGGCGCTCGCGTCCCACACGCACAGGCTGGTGACTTCCGTGAAGGGAGGGTACGTGGATAGGCTGGACCGTGGTACCCGCATCGCTGCGTGTATATATATAAATACGCCGTGTTGTGCTCCTTAAATATATGCTTTTTTTATTGAAAATAAAACAAAAGCAACGTGGCTGAGTGGAAGGGTGATGACAGGGATGGGGAAGCCCAGGGAGCCGCCTGGATGGGCGAGGGCGAACCCGTTGCTGGCCCTACTGAATCTGCGTGCAAAGCCCAGGAGCACCTGGAGATCGAGCGTCGGGATCGGGAGGGAGCAGCGGCCTGGGCAGGTGGGCCTGGGGCCTGTGGCAGAGCTGCCTCTGCCTCCGCGGCGGCACCTGTGGCCTGGGTCATCCCAGCGTCGCCAGGGGGACTGGGAACACGGGGAAGGAGTGGCTCGCAAGGCAGGATCTTTCCGAATCAATCTTTGTCTAGGCAGCAGCACTTAGAAACGTATTCTAGGGAAGGACATCGAAGACACAGTGACCCTCCAGGCCGAGCTGCCGATCTCTGCATCTTCCGGGATCGCTCGGGTTCCCTCGCCCGCCCGCCAGCGTCTGTCCGTCCCGATTGATGGGTTGACGGGATCTGTCAGCAGGGGCTGCCAGGCGGTGTTTTACCGGATCCCAAGATTTTCATCAGGACACGCAGTGGTCCAGGAGCAGGGCGCGGGCCTTGCTGACCCCGTCCCAGCGCAGGTGGCCCGGCCGCAGAGATGCCAAGGACGGGCAGCCTTGGGCGTTGGTTAATGAGGGAGCCCCTGAGGATGGGGTTTACGTGGTGTGTGTCCCCACCCAGGGGTTCGCGGTGTTTGAAGCAGAGACGTAGACTGTGATGGAGGAGAGAAAGCTGATTCTTGCCCGAGCAGCGAAGGTGTCCAGGAACAAGAGCATCAGAGAGTCTGGAGTTTTAGGCAAATTAAAAACCAGAAAGCTGCTTTGCACAAGTGACAAATTAGGCGGGAATTAGTCCCGTTAAAGGAGAATTCGCCATGGAATTCCTTCAAACAACCGGTTTCCCTCTTTGCTTAAAGAATTTGATTAAAGTTCATTACCCTTTTTATACAAAGCACAGCTCCTCACACCGATCTCAACGGATTTAGTTCATCAAAAGCGACGTCTCTGCGGAAAAGTTCAGCCCTATAAGAGGAACAGGTTACACGAGTCGCACATAAACTGGAAGCCAGAGGTGTTCCCACTTGGCTTCTGTCCTCCGTACGTCCCCGTGAGCTGGGAGCTTGCGCGCGACCTGGTGGCCCCCCGTGAGCGAGGCCCTTCCCTTTGCTCAGGGAAGCCATGGGCACTTGACTGTATTCCCCCAGGATGCTGCGCCCGTCGTTGGTGGCATTAGCAGGACTTGGACCACGTTCCCCAGAAAATAAAGCACAGAGTCCTCTTCCGGGGTGTCTGAGGGCTCGGGTCGCTCCGTACGGTGCTTCCATCCGCACGGCTCTCACCCCACCCAGGCCTCGTTCTGAGAGTGACTCCTCGCCCAGCACAGAGGCCAGTCGCAGCCTTGAGCGCCCCGGACGGGGAAAGGGATCGATGGCTGGAGAACGGAGTCTCGAACAGGAGACGCAGTGTGTCCCAGAGCCAGATCCGGCCCCAGCATGCCCAGCCCAGGACGCACACGTGAGTAACACATCTCCTTAGATGTGTGTGGAGGACACGTCCTCAGATCCTGGGACTGTGGGTTTGTTTTTTTTTTTAAGTTTTTATTTAAATTATCATACGGTGTAATATTAGTTTCAGGATTCCATACATCACCCCACGCTCGTCAGCAGTGCCCTCCTGCATCCCCGCCCCCTGTGGCCCCCGCCCCCCTGGTGACCATCCGTGCGTGCTCTGGAGGTGACACTCTCCTTCTCGGTTTGCCTCTTTTTGTTCCCCTTGACTCATTTGTTTTGTTTCTTAAACTCCACACGAGTGAAGCCGTATGGGATTTGTCTTTCTGACCGACCTATTTCGCTTACGTACAGCTCTCTGGCTCCATCCCTGCTGATACAGATGGCAAGATTCCATTCTTTTCTGCAGCAGAGCGATACTCCGTTGACTTTATATACGTGCGTCTTTTTTATGCACGCGTCAGCTGCTGGACACGGGCTGTTTCCACAGTTTGGCTCTCGTAGATGCTGCTGCTGTGAACATCGGGGTGCCTGTACCCCTGTGCATGAGTAGTTCTGTATTCTCTGGGTAAATCCCTGCTGGAGCAGCTGCCAGGTCGTAGGGTAGCTCTATCCTAACCCCTTGACGAGCCTCCATACTGTTTTCCAGAGCGGCTGCACCGGTCTGCGTCCCCCCGTGCTGCGGGGGGTGGGGGGCTCCCCTTTCTCTGCGTCCTCGCCAACACTTGCTGTTTCTCATGTTGTTGAATTTAGTCATTGTGACAGCTGTGAGGGACATCTCGTTGTGGTTTCCATTTACATTGCCCCAACGATGAGTGACGTGGAGCATCTTTTCATGCCAACGCTGGAAGGTTTTAGACCTAACGCATAGGAGACGGCTTAAAAGGCAGAAAGAGAGCTAAAGCGCAGAAATTGTAATTAATTAATTAATGTAGCGTGTCATTTCATCCTCTCCCAGTCCCTTTTGCCTCGTTGTTTTTACCTGGCTGTTTATCTGCTTCGTCTTAGTCTGTTCAGGCTGTTGTAACAAAATTCCACAGACTGAGTAGCTTAGAAACCACAGAAATTTCATTTCTCCCGGTTCCAGGGGCTGGGAAGTCCAGATCGAGGCCCCGGCATCGTCGTGTTCTGTTGAAAGCCCTCTTCCTGGTTCGTAGCTGATGTCTTCTCCGCTCATAGCTGATGTCCTCACATGATAGAAGGGCCTGGAAGCTCCCTGGGGGTCTCTTCTAAAAGCCCTGATCCCATCCGTGAGGGCTTCACCCTCATGACATAAGCACGTAAGGCCCCACGTTGGGGGTTAGGACTTCAACGTATGAATTGGGGGGCGGGGAGGACACGCACCATCAGACCACAGCAGCAACCTTGCAGCATAATTAGCAAAACAGATGATCTCTGCGGAGAAAAAGTGGGCAGGGAAGGGTCAGGACTGGTGCAGAAGGCATTAATCACCAACGTACACGAGGGAGAATGGCCTTACGCTGCGGCGGTCGGTGGAAGGGCTGTATGGAGAACGGGACGCACCTCTGTCGCTTCCCCCAGGGCAGGCACTCAGCGGGGACTGGTCGCGTCGGACCTGGACAGACCAAAGTCCAATGGAGTTTTTAAAAAGTAACCTGCCGAGTGACGCTTAAAATTCAGAAGTGATAGGAGGGAGCCGTTGTGGCGAGTGTGTGCTTGCTCGTCCCTGCCCGCGCTGATGAAGGCCTAAGATAGCAGAGGCAGGTCCCAGGGCGGGGGGCGACTTCCTCAGCCGTTGAAGCCGGCCAGCCTCATTCATGTCATATCAAGATTCATGGTGAAACTGCCCCAGAACTGCTTTTTTTTTTTTTAATTAAGTGGAAAAATACAAATCACCTTTAGCCGTTTTTTTTTTTTTTTTTTCTTTTTTCTTTTTCTCCTTGCTGAGGCATCCTGTGGGTGTGTGGGCAGCTCAGCTTTCACAGGCCTCGGCCTGGAGAGCGCCTCCAGGAACGCTGACCGCCCCTCTGCCTGTTGCTTAGTTGACGGACATGGGGAGCACTCCATCCTTGGCGCTCCCCGCTGATGCCGTGAAGGGTAATCGTCCCCTTCTGATTGTGCCTAGAAAGGGCCTTTTGCAAATTATTAGCAGATTAAAGGAGGTGAAGGCATCTGGGCCCAGTTTCCAATTAGAGGCCAACACAGTAGCCTAATATTTATTGAGCTCTTACTTTGTACAAGGCGTTGTGATAGGCTTTCGTACGCGGACTGTCCTCTATATCGCAAGTAAGGGAAAAGCCGACCCATAGTGCCTTGACCCCCAAAGGCGGTTGTTGTCTATCTAGCGGGAAGTCCGGAGGTAGGCGAGCCAGCCTTGGCCCGGCAGGATCAGCAGTATCATCGAGGAGAAGGCTCTTTCTCTCTCTTCATCTCTGGTGGATTGACTTACTTCTATCCTTTGCCTCACAAGACGGCTGCCACTAGGCCAGACATCACATCTGCGTTGTCGGGAAGGAGGCGGAAGAGTAGGAATCAATAAATTCCCTTATAAATCCCTTTCTTATAAATTCCTTTTATAAGGAAACAAAATTTTTCCAGAAGCCCCTCAACCCACCAAGCCCACTGTGCAGACCTGGGGCTCACGGACACCTCTAGCTGCAAAGGAGGCCAGGAAGGGAGCATTTAGCCTTCATAGCCTTTATGGGGAGCCCGGGGCAAGAAGTGGAGGTGGCTTAGTGAAGCAACAATCTGCCTCATGTGGGTTGTTGACTTTATCCTCCAGTAGCCCCGTTAAAGGAGTACTGCGACCTTCCCCAGTCTGCAGGTGAGAAGACAGAAATTAAGAGACTTGCCCGAGGTCAGGCAGCTAACAAGTGGTCTGGCTTATCGCTTTCCCCACAGCGGCAGCCACCGAGCACGATGGGCAAGAAGGCAAGTCGCTGAGGCGGTCCGCCCTCTAGGCTCTGAAGCCAAGCTCTGAATCCAAGTTCTGTGTCGTGGGCGGTTATTTAACCTCGTTTCACCTTGGGTTGCTCACGTGTAAAATGGAGACAATAGCAACACGCACCCTCCGCTGACGTGAGGGTTACGGGACTTCGCAGTTGTAAAGCACCCGGGAAAACTGGCTTGGAATAAGCACGGGCGGAGTGTCAGCTAAGGAGCTCTGAAGCCAGTGGCCTCATCTGTAATAGCCCTGACCCGAAGGACCCAGATCCCCACCACGGGCAGAAGGAGGAGTCCGTCGCCGCGTAAGGGCACGTGCAGATCGCGGCATAACCGTGCACTGGATCCCAGTGGAAAGGATGGGTCACACAGCGACACAGGGCGGTCCCACCGGGAGTGACGGGCTCCGGCCACAGCAGAGTACGCCCCCTACGATCCCACGTATGTGGAGGGCAAACACAGGCAGCGCTAATCGATGGTGACGAAAGTCAGAATAAGTTACATTTAGAGTTCCGTCTGCGAGGGGATGAGGAGCTTCCCGGGCTGCCGCAGAGGGCCTGGGCCTTGGTCCCAGTGGCAGTTACGCGGTGTACGCACATGTGAAAATCCCTGATGTGTACACCTATGATGTGTGCGTGTGATACTGTATGTTATATTCCTATTTTTAAAGTACCTGAACATTTTTAAAAAGAGGAAGAGAAGCCACGGAGCACACGCGCCCAGGCCGACTGGCACTCTGGGGGAGCCTCCTGGAAACCAGGGTGGCGGGAAGAGGAAGGAGGGCTTCGGGCGTCTCGTCCTCTCTCCGCCGGCCTCTGCTGCCTCTGCCTTCGGAAGCGCTCTCCCATTCGTCTGCCCGTCCCGGACATGTGGGGGCCCTGGGGCCATCCCTGCCCCCTTGGCCGCCCCCTAACACGGGAACGCGGCACCCGCCTGCCCCTCCTGGGCGTCTTCCCGTGATGGGCCAGCCTGGCCGCCAGCGGGCCAGCTCAGCGCCAGGGCGCGTCCGTCGGGCCTGCAGCCGTCCTTCGGGCAGCCTGCCGCGGGGCTGGGCCGCCAGGAGCTCCGGGTGGGCGCGCGGACGCCGGGGCCACGGAGGTGCGGGGCTGACCTGGGGACGGCGGGGAAGAGGTGGGCGCGTGCGCTCGGGCTGAGAGGCGCTGGTGCCCACGGGCAGGGCGATCCGGAGCCTGGCAGCAGAGCCCTGAAGGAAGGGGCCCCGCGACCGGGACACTCGTGGGGGTTTCTCTAGCTCCCAGGGCGCTGGGGGCTGAGCCCTCGCTCCGTGTGGCCGGCCCGGCCGCCCTCTGCAAACACATCTTCTTTCTGGCCTATTATCTGGTGAAGGTTTTTCTTTTGAATTTCGGTAATTGGGAAGCTAGAAGGGGGACGGGGCTGCTCCGGCGCGGGTCGGGAGGGCACGCTGGTGGCCTCCGCTCGGGGTGGGAGGCAGGTGGCGGCCCTGCCCGCCCTTGGAGGCCCCTGCACTCCCTCCAGGCCCTGGGCTCGCCTGGGAAGTGAGGCCTTCCCACCCAGGCTGCCGGGATGCACCTGCCAGTGCCCCCCGGGTTTGCGTGGGCCCCAGCCCAGCCCTGGCCTGAGTGGCCCCGCGGGTCCCTGGCTCCAGCAGCCCCCGGGTCACCAGTGGGATGGCCTTGCTGTGCGCCGCGGGGCCCTGGAGGGAACACAGCCGGGGCCACGGCCACCAGCTGATGTCTAGCAGTTACGGTCTGCTCTCGGCCTGGAGCCCACGCCGGCTGGGGCTGCGCCTGCGGGAGGGAAGGACGAGAGAGCCCGATGCTTTGCTTGTGGAGAAACCCGGCCGCTCCCGCCGGAGGTGTTAGAGCTCTGCTTCTCCCGGCCTGCTCCCCAGTGCGTGGCCCGTCTTGCCCTCAGCCCCACAGCGGCCAGAGACAGGGGTCTGGGCCTCCGCCACTGCCCCTTCCTCACGCTGCCCTGCCCCGAGCAGCCCCAGGACGTGCATTTGAGATTCCGGGTGCCCGTCGGCCTCCTCGCAGGGCACGGCCTCCTCCTGAGACCAGGCAGCCGAAGATAACGAGTTTCCGGGGGCATCCCAGTGACAAAAGACAGTTCTTGCTTCTGGGGAAAAGAAAGAAAATGTTAGATTGTTCTTCCCCAGGAAGTACCACCTCCCTCACAAATGCTGGATAGAGAAACTGAGTCATACACCGGGTCTGCAGGCTCTCAAAAATAGAAGCGGTTTTCCTCTTTTCGACTAGGGTTGCATCTCATTTCCATAAACAAAACACTCAGGAGAATATGGTTTTTCTACTTCAAACGAGTGTTAATGCCTTAAACACAGGGCGATGGCTTTGGGGCACACATGTCCTGTCGACGCATGCGAGTGCCTTCAAATACCATCTGGTTGCACCAGGCTCCCATTAGGGATAGTTTTGCAGGTGTTAGATGAACCTTCTGGGGGGTTGGGGGCCCTCAGTTGGGAATTTTTGTGAAAATCCCATATATTAAAAAAAGGGAAAAAAAGAAAATCCCATATATAACAGTGAGAGCATGAAAGTCTCCAATGGTGGCTTCATTGAAACTAAACAACACAAAGACATAGTTTTGATATTAAAAATATATATATTACAAGATTACGTTCACTCTTTCTCTGCCTCTTGGGCAGAAGTGTAGCCCGTTCCATGGAGGAATGGAAGGGATGGTGGGGCAGCCGGGGTCGGGGGCGGCCGATGGACGGCCAGCGTTTCAAGGGCCAGTGACGCTGGTCTGTATCGTGCACAGAGAGAGGAAATTCCCGCAGTCTCCAAAGTGGAAACAAGCAAGTGAAAATAGCAAACATCTGCTTAGAGACCCATCTAAAATTTCATCCTAGTGGCTGGTCTTGGTGGAACCGACAGATCAAAGGGAAGATGCCTCTGTGCTGTGGGGCCCAGCACGTAACCAGAGAACACTCTGTTTTCCCAAGGGTGGAGAATCCACGCTTCCACCCGGTGACTCTTGGGTCCCTTACCTGCGTGGGCACTAAGGCGCGAGTCCCTGGTACTAGGGCTCCCAGGCCGCCGGGCGCAGCGTGGAGCCAGGTGCCGGCTTAGCAGGATGAAGTCTGCGGGACGCCCCGTCGGGCTGGAGGGCGCTGGCTGCAGGGGCCGAGGCTCCGGAGGTCTCAGCCGGGGTGCGCGGAGGCGCCGAGGCCCAGGCTGCGGGAGCTTCGGGACGGGGAACGCTCGGTTTTAGGAACTGTTTGCATCCAGGGCCCAGGCAAGGAGGCGCCGTGAGCAAAGCCGCTGGAGTCGGCTCTGGGCACTGAGGGGGGCTTGGTGTGTGGGTGAGCCCTGGGGCCTGGGGGGCGGGGGGAGCGACTCAGGCCGGGAACAGAAGCAAAGGGAAAGGCCTGCTGGGGCCAGGCTGCGGGCGGCGGGCAGGGAGGGCCCAGCACCCTGTAGGCCGTGCTGGGGCTGCAGGTGCAGCCTCGGGTGGGGGGTGGGGCATGCCAGCTGCTGCCCCCAGGCCTCGGCCCGCAGAGGGTGGGCCGGCCTTCCAGGATGCCGCCCTCGGGGCCTCAGGGGTCACTTGGCCTGGGCGCCTGGGCCTCGGGCGGGCGTGCCTGTGTCACCCCAAGGCTGCAGGCAAGGTGTGCTCAGACTCCGGGTGCAACTCTGCGAAGGCTGGCTGCACTCCCCTGGGGTTTCACGGAGTGGGCCGCAGCGCTGTCGCAGGTGCCCCGGCACTGACAGGCCCAGGGCAGGAAAGGCCAGGTGGGGGCGGCGGGTGGGGGACGGGCGACACGGTCACCGGGCTGCCTGACTCCGGCCCTGGCTGTCCCGCTGCTTGGGGAACCCAGAGAAAGGGGACGGAGGACGGGTCCTGTGTCCCCCGGCGGCCCCCCCCGCCAACATCCTGTAACTCCCCTGCGCCGGGGAGACCTCACCTGCCCACACCCGGCAGCCCCAGGGCCCTGCTCCAGGGCAAGACCTGGGCGAGGAGCCACTCGGCTTGCTGCCAGACGTCAGAGATGTAACCTGAGGTGCGGGCCCCCGGAAAGGCCCAGGTCCGGGGAAATGAATCACCTCCTTTCCACCTAAGGACCTGCTTCCTGCTGAGCACCAACCTGCCAGCTACTCTGGCAACAGAAAACCCTTAACCTGACCAAACCTCAGGAAACGCAGCCACTGGTGAGCACGCGGGAGGACTTGCATGCAGTTACGTTGACCGTCGGACCCCCAGCGCGCTCTCATACCCCAGTGCTCTGTCTCATACCCCAGGGCTCTGTCTCATACCCCAGGGCTCTGTCTCGTACCCCAGGGCTCTGTCTCGTACCCCAGCGCTCTGTCTCGTACCCCAGGGCTCTATCTCGTACCCCAGCACTCTGCCTCGTACCCCAGGGCTCTATCTCATACCCCAGCGCTCTGTCTCGTACCCCAGGGCTCTGTCTCATACCCCAAGGCTCTGTCTCGTACCCCAGGGCTCTATCTCATACCCCAGGGCTCTATCTCATACCCCAGCACTCTGTCTCATACCCCAGGGCTCTATCTCATACCCCAGCGCTCTGTCTCATACCCCAGTGCTCTGTCTCATACCCCAGGGCTCTATCTCATACCCCAGGGCTCTATCTCATACCCCAGCACTCTGCCTCGTACCCCAGGGCTCTATCTCATACCCCAGGGCTCTATCTCATACCCCAGTGCTCTGTCTCGTACCCCAGGGCTCTATCTCATACCCCAGCACTCTGTCTCATACCCCAGGGCTCTATCTCATACCCCAGTGCTCTGTCTCATACCCCAGTGCTCTGTCTCATACCCCAGGGCTCTATCTCATACCCCAGGGCTCTATCTCATACCCCAGCGCTCTGTCTCATACCCCAGGGCTCTATCTCATACCCCAGGGCTCTGTCTCATACCCCAGTGCTCTGTCTCATACCCCAGTGCTCTGTCTCATACCCCAGGGCTCTATCTCATACCCCAGGGCTCTATCTCATACCCCAGCGCTCTGTCTCATACCCCAGGGCTCTATCTCATACCCCAGGGCTCTGTCTCATACCCCAGTGCTCTGTCTCATACCCCAGGGCTCTATCTCATACCCCAGGGCTCTATCTCATACCCCAGCGCTCTGTCTCATACCCCAGTGCTCTGTCTCATACCCCAGGGCTCTGTCTCGTACCCCAGGGCTCTATCTCATACCCCAGCGCTCTGTCTCATACCCCAGTGCTCTGTCTCATACCCCAGGGCTCTGTCTTGTACCCCAGGGCTCTATCTCATACCCCAGCGCTCTGTCTCATACCCCAGTGCTCTGTCTCATACCCCAGTGCTCTGTCTCGTACCCCAGGGCTCTATCTCATACCCCAGCACTCTGTCTCATACCCCAGGGCTCTATCTCATACCCCAGTGCTCTGTCTCATACCCCAGTGCTCTGTCTCATACCCCAGGGCTCTATCTCATACCCCAGGGCTCTATCTCATACCCCAGCGCTCTGTCTCATACCCCAGGGCTCTATCTCATACCCCAGGGCTCTGTCTCATACCCCAGTGCTCTGTCTCATACCCCAGTGCTCTGTCTCATACCCCAGGGCTCTATCTCATACCCCAGGGCTCTATCTCATACCCCAGCGCTCTGTCTCATACCCCAGGGCTCTATCTCATACCCCAGGGCTCTGTCTCATACCCCAGTGCTCTGTCTCATACCCCAGGGCTCTATCTCATACCCCAGGGCTCTATCTCATACCCCAGCGCTCTGTCTCATACCCCAGTGCTCTGTCTCATACCCCAGGGCTCTGTCTCGTACCCCAGGGCTCTATCTCATACCCCAGCGCTCTATCTCATACCCCAGGGCTCTGTCTCATACCCCAGGGCTCTATCTCATACCCCAGCGCTCTGTCTCATACCCCAGTGCTCTGTCTCATACCCCAGGGCTCTGTCTTGTACCCCAGGGCTCTATCTCATACCCCAGCGCTCTATCTCATACCCCAGCGCTCTGTCTGGGCCAAGTCTAGATTGCCATCCTTAAACCATTTCGGGCTTCAGGCCGGCCCGTCCCTGCCCAGGCGGGGCACCCACATCTGGCAATGCCGCTGTTTCAGAACAATGCACACTTGCCTCTAATTTTAGAGATCGATGAGTTTGATTTCTTCATTCTATTTTTTTTCTGCCATTCTTTTCTTCTAGGGAAGGCAGCTCTATTTGGAATGGGAAGGTTTGGGGCACTGCACTATTTCCACGTACTCGGCTGCCCCATCTCCCGCGGGCTCCCCCTTGCTTACTGTGCAGTGGCGGTTGCTACTAGTACGTTCGACTAGTCTTTTCGAGTCCAGGACACAGTGCAGTGGGGGGCGGGGAGAGCAGCGGGCGAGAGTGATGTTGGAGGTGGAAGCTCTAGTTCTGAATCTGTCCCTATGTGATTCTTCCTGGGCACCACAGCCCAGCTCCTCCTCTTAGAAGTAGGAGTCCACTTAGACCACTTGCTCCCTCTGCGTCTCTCCCCCATTTATCAAATGAGGAGCCGTACTCACTCATCCCATGGCCTCTTCCCAGCTCTTAAAACATTTTTTTTTAAATCCTGAGAAAGTATACATCCTGTTTGACTTATTCAGTGTAATATTCCTCTGAAACACAAATCCATCATGTGAGAAGGCAGAAAACGATACTTCCTCAGACTCTGTCAGTGATTCGGAATGTTAAGTCCGAACTCACAGTGTGACGGCATCTGGAGATGGGGTTTTGGGGAGGTGATTAGGGTTAGCTGAGACCATGAGGGTGGGGCCCTCAGGATGGGATTATTAGTGACTTTAGCTGAAGGTTTGCGCTCTCCCTCTCTCTCTCTCCATGAGCGCACGTGATGAAAGGTCCCGTGAGGGCACAGAGAGAAGGTGGCCACCTGTGAGCCTAGAATAGAGCTCTTATCTGAATTGGCCCACACCTGCCTGGACTTCCAGCCTCCAGACTGTGGGAAGTAGACTTCTGTTGTTAAAGCCACCCAGCGTGCGTAGTACTTTGTTCTGGCAGCCTGAGGGGATGAGAACAGCAGGCACTCCCTGGGATAGTCATCGTGGACCTTGGGTGTCTTCGTGCTGAAAGAAGACCCACCGCCATGCAATCCGAGCAGTCTGGAATGCACCATCCAATAAGGCAGAGCAGAGGCTTCCAGTGCCTTATTCAAGTGAAGACAGCCAGCCCTGTCACAATTTCCTGCATCGTCGTTGTTGTGTTAGCAGTAGGAATTGTTTGAGCTGGACTGGAAAGTGTTTTAAATAAGTGCCCAGAAGGTAGCCACGGGAAATGAATGGCCACCTCCAGTCCTCTTTGGAAGCAGGAAGGGTAGGAGTTATAAAAGTGTATTAGTCAGAGTTAAACAAGGAAACAGATATTTCTAGCAACAAAACCAATAACTGGAGCATGTCGTTTCCAGCACTGTAATGATTTTCATGGTACAGCTTTTAGCTCCACTGGAAACGACAATGCAGGTGTCACCCCGAACATCATACACCTTAAGTGGCATCTTGTGCGTTCTTATCCTTTCAGAACCAACTCAAATGCCATCTCTTCTGTGACTTTCCTAAATGCCGTTTGAAAATGACATTTGTACTCTTGCATTCCACGATCCCTGTACGGAGGTATTTGTCGGGCTCCCACCGTAACCCGCTTTTACTTCGGTGAGGCACTTACCACATCTCATTACAGGAAGTTGGGTGTCCTTTCTGCCCTGCTGGATAGTGAACTCTCAGAGGGCAAAGGTATAGGCATAGAAGTTACTGAATAAAAGAAAGAAAGAATGAATGTGGTGCTCCTTTGTGTATGACTTCTTCCTCATTTACCCCAGGCTTCCAAAGGCTCTGACTCGGCTACCAGTGAGACTGCCTCTGCCTCCACCTGCCCATCTATTATGTGATACCATCAGCAGTAGTTAGTCATGGTCATTTTTTGGTTTTGGTCACAGAATAATGAGCCACGGGAGCTACCAGGATGCAGAGCCAGTAAGCTCCAAAGAGCACATGTGAAAATCCAGCGTTCTCATAATATTTGTCCCAACTGTTGTTTTGTCCATATTTTAAAGATCTCTTGCTCTGTTTTCATTCTGAAATCACTGACACTTCAGAGCTGCCAAAAGTCCACTATAGCAACATGGACTATTATGCGGGCTAGTTTAGGAGGTCTGCCCTCCTATTTACTAAAAGAATAACTCTCTTATAGGCTGCGGTCTTGACCAATTCCTTTTCATAAGATAACTCCGAGTACTTTGATAATAATTCAAACATTGAATTCAGTTAAATATGAGAAAACTATGTTTTCAGGATAGATTCTGTAGCACAACTTTTCATGAGCTGCTGAGTCTACTGTGCACCAGAATGACGAAGTGAGCAGCTTTTCCCCAAGTACCTGAATGCCTCCACATACACCTTTCTGCCCTTCCTCTGTGCTGTAATCTAGCCCGTTTTATTCCTTATGAATTTTTATTATGGTTGGCCATCGCATATATGTTACCCCAAGGGATATCTATCTCTTCAGAGTATGAAGGGTTAAAAAATTGAAGACCTAACATGACATCAGGCATAGGTACATGTTATGGTAGATTGACAGAGTGAGGCTGACTTTGAAAGCAAGGTTCCTGCGCTCATGTAACACCAGGTAGGTAGCCACTCCTAAGGTAGCTCTGATGGATGTGGCCATACTAAGTGATATGTAAAAGAGAAAAGAAAAGAGAGATTCTGGAGTATTTTTGGATAAAGTTCTTAATTCCCCTTCCTTCCTTCCTTCCTTCCTTCCTTCCTTCCTTCCTTCCTTCCTTCCTCCCTCCCTCCCTCCCTCCCTCCCTCCCTCCCTCCCACAAGTACTTACTGCGCACTTTTCATGACCTAGGCACTGTCCTGGGCTTAGGGGAAACAGCAATGAATAAGACCAGTTCCCTGTACCCTCATGGAGCTTACATTCTGATAGAAGAGATTACTTTATTAGAGGTAAAAATCTCTTTATAAGAGATTACTTATTACTTTATAATAAGTAAATAAAGTGATTTTGGGAAGAAACTACTTTTTTATTTCATGAAAAAAAATGAGCAAAGAGTATGGTTGTTCCTCAAGAAATCAAACATAGAATTACCATATGATCTAATACTTCCACTTCTGGATATATACTCCAAAGAGTTGAAGACAGGGTTTCTTTTCTTTTTTTTTTTTAAATAAATTTACTTTTTATTGGTGTTCAATTTGTCAACATACAGAATAACACCCGGTGCTCATCCCGTCAAGTGCCCACACTCAGATTCATAGTATTATTCATGGTAGCCAAAAGGTAGAAATAACCCATCAAAGTCCACCAGTGAATGAATGAGTGAATAGAATATGGTCTTACATATACAATGGAATATTATTCAGCCTTAAAAAGAAAGGAAATTCTGGGATCCCTGGGTGGTGCAGCGGTTTAGCGCCTGCCTTTGGCCCAGGGCGTGATCCTGGAGACCCGGGATCGAATCCCACGTCGGGCTCCCGGCGCATGGAGCCTGCTTCTCCCTCTGCCTGTGTCTCTGCCTCTCTCTCTCTCTGTGTGTGACTATCATAAAAAAAAAAAAAAAAAAAAAAAAAAGGAAATTCTGACACATGTTACAATACGGATGAGACTTGAAGACATTACGCTAAGTAAACTAAGCCAGTCACAAAAGGACAATTACAATATGACGTTACTTACGTGCATTACCTAGTGCAGTCAAATTCATTGAGACAGAAAGTAGAATAGCAGTTTCCAGGGCTGGAGAGAGGGAAGAAAGGAGAGCCACTCCCATTGATGGTACAGATTTCAGTTTGGGAAGAGGAGAAAGTTCTGGAGGTGAGTTAGTGATGATGGCTGAGC
The DNA here is from genome assembly GCF_053574225.1 of Canis aureus. Taxonomy (NCBI): domain Eukaryota; kingdom Metazoa; phylum Chordata; class Mammalia; order Carnivora; family Canidae; genus Canis; species Canis aureus. The sequence goes on along the minus strand of NC_135623.1, from coordinate 70,682,020 downwards.
AATAATGTGAAAATCATGCCACTGAGCTCTACACTTGACGATGGTTAAGACGGGGGGGGGGGGCACCTGGTGGCTCAGTCAAGTGTCTGACTTGGATTTGACTCAGGTGGTGACTTCTCGGTTGTGAGATGGAGCCCATCAGGCTCGGCGCTCAGTGTGGAGCCGGCTTGACACTCGTCTCTCTCTGTCTTCCCCTGCCTCTACCCCCTCCACCAAAGAAATAGATCAGTCTTTAAAAAGATGGTTAAAATGGTTAAGGTCATATGTATTTTAATAACCTAAAAGATCAATCCTTTACAAAAATAAGCAAGGAGCTAGAGCAAGGATGATTTTAGTTGGGGTCACCGGGGAAGACTCCTCAGAGGAGGAGGTGGCCTTTGAGCAGAGACCAGCCGGAATGACGAGGGGAGCTTGGGGCAATGTGGGGGACTATTTCGGAATTTTGTTCTAAGCACAACAGAACGGCTTTGGAGGGTTTGGACCAGTTAAAGGACGTGCTATGATTTACTACTTTAAAGGATCCTACGGGCTCCTGTGTGAAAAGCAACCGAAAGGGAGAAAAGCCAAGAAGGCAGAGGACCGATGAGGAGACTGTGGCCTTGTCTCAGCAGGTGGCAGCAGGTGGCCCCGGGGATACTGAGCGTGGAGGTGGGGAAGAGCGGTCGGTGGGTGTAGGTGGGGAGTCCTCCTGTGGGCCGATGGGTGACCGGGTGTCAGGGGGCTGCGGAAGGGGGTGCAGCCGCTGAAGGGAGACGATGAGGGGAGAAGCTGGATGGGGGATGGTGAGGGGCGGGGAGTCCAGGAATCCAGAACCAGCTGAGCGACAGCTCCGGTGAGCTCCCGACATGGGGAACAGCCAATCGGTGAGCGCCTGTCACGGGGACCGGCCGATCCGTGAGCTCCCCTCACGGGGACCGGCCAATCAGGGAGCTCCCATCACGGAGACCGACCAATCAGGGAGCTCCCCTCACAGAGACCGACCAATCAGGGAGCTCCCATCACGGAGACCGACCAATCAGGGAGCTCCCCTCACGGAGACCGACCAATCAGGGAGCTCCCATCACGGGGACCGGCCGATCCGTGAGCTCCCTTCACGGGGACCGGCCAATCAGGGAGCTCCCCTCACGGGGACCGGCCAATCAGGGAGCTCCCATCACGGGGACTGGCCAATCAGGGAGCTCCCATCACGGGGACCAACCGATCCGTTAGCTCCCGTCACGGGGACCGGCCGATCCGTGAGCTCCCATCACGGGGACCGGCCCATCCGTGAGCTCCTCCAGCCTCCAGCTGTGCCCTCGCGACCACGGCCTCGCGGCCCTCAGCGCCCGCCCGGGGCCTCCTGGCAGGTGTCGGGGCGCAGGGCCGTCGGTGGCGGGTCTGCAGGGAGCGGGTGGAGGCGGCGGCAGGAGGCCCCGGGGGGGCCGCAGCCTGGGGGGCGGGCGGGGGGGCGGGCGGCCTGGGCGCTCTTCCCGGCGGGGCGCTGAGCCGCTGCCTGTGCCTGCTGGGCCGGGCGCCTCCGGGGCGGGGGCGGGGGCGGGGGCGGGGGCGGGACTCGGGGCGCCTGGGAGCTCCCGCCCCTTCCAGGCTCCGCACTGACCGCCCCGCTCTCCCGCAGGACTCGGCGCCCAGAGCCCATGGGCCGCGGCCCCCCCGGCGGCCTCTCTTCCTGCAAGCGGCGCCCCCCCCGCGGCCCTGCGGACCGGCGCCCCGAGCTCCGCCCCGAGCTCCGCCCCGAGCCCCCCGCAGAGCCCCCCGCAGAGCTCCGCCCCGGAGAGCCCCCCTCCGACCTCCCCTCCAGGTCCCCCGAGCTCCCCACCGACCTCCCTCCCGAGCTCCCCACCCAGTGCCCCCCCAAGCTCCCCCCCGAGCCCCCCGACCGCCCCCGTGACCTCCCCCGTGACCTCCCCCCTGACCACCTTCCCGACCTCCCCCCCGAGTTCCCCCCCGAGTTCCCCCCCGCCAGGCCCCGCAGCCTCCCCCTCCGGGGGCGCGCCCCACAGCCCCGCCCTCCCGGGCACGGCCTTGGCCCCGACACCTGCGTCCCCCGAGGACGCTTCCGTGGGGCCCAGGGCGGAGGCGCCGGGCAGCGAGACCTCGCCCCCCGAGGGCAGCCCCGCAGCGCCCGCGGCCACGGAGCACAGCCCTGGGCCCCCCGCACCGCCCTCCGCAGGGCCCCCCGCACCGCCCTCCCCAGGACCCCCCACAGGACCCCCCACAGGACCCCCCGCAGGACCTCCTGCACCGCCCTCCCCAGGACCCCCCGCACCGCCCTCCGCAGGGCCCCCCGCACCGCCCTCCCCAGGACCCCCCGCAGGACCCCCCGCACCGCCCTCCCCAGGACCCCCCGCAGCGCCCCCCGCAGCCCCCGGCCGCCCCTCGGCGCCCCCGGCCCCGCCCGCGCCCCCCGCGGCCCCCAGCACCCCGCCCGCCCGAGCCCCCAGCGCCCCGGGGCGCACCCCCGCCGACCCCACGGCCCGCCCCGCGGAGCCGACCCAGGGCACCTGCCTGACCGCCGCCGCCGAGACCAGCGCGGCCCCCGGGGTCATCATGCGGGACGTGGAGCGCGCCCTGAGCTCAGGTGAGTGGCTGGGGGGGGCGGGGGAGGCTGGGGGGGGGAGGTGGGGGGGCGGGGGCGGGGGCGGGAGCCCCGCGTCCTCCCCACCTGTGCACCTGCTGCCGCGGCCTCCAGCTGGTCTGCGCCCGCGACCCGGACAGGCCAGCGGGCCCCTGGTGGAGGCGCGGGGTCACCGCCCCTGGCCGGGCACCCCGTCTTCTGGGGACCCCTGTCGTTCCCAGTTCCCACCTGTGGCGGGGGGCAACATAGGTCCCTGGCACGCGATTGTTTTGGAGGTTAAACGAGACGACGCGTGAAGTGCCCCGAGGGTTCCCGGCAGGACCAGGCCGCGACCCTACAGGGGCCCTCAAAGCCCTAACCCCTCGGAGACCAGTCAAGCGGCGTAGGGCCGCGGCTGCAGAATTGCTCATTCTTTATGGGCACTGACGGTCTCGTGGGAAAGAAGAGGAACTTTACAGGACATCGCGTTTGTGTTTACCCTCCCAGCAGCCTGTGAAGTCGGTATCACCCTTATCTTGATGTCCCAATCTCGGAAATTACGGTGGAGAGAGATTTAGGGCCCCTTCTGAGGTCACATGCCTGTGGCACCGACGTGAAGACGGCAGGCTTCAGGGCCTGGGCAGGGAAAGGCTTTCGTGGGCGTCTGGCCTCCTGAGTGAGACACAGGTGAGAAGGGCCGGACGTGAAGGGGGCACAATTTCGGCCCCTCCCCGGGCGAGCGTTGGAGCACAGCCACAGCGACCAACTGGGTCGGAGGAACCACGGACCGAGGAGACAGGAACATCTTTTAACGATGAATAAGCAGCCCCGTGACCAGAAATTCCCACGAACACAAGCACCGGGGGGAGGGCTGACGTGAACGAGACGTGGTTCCTCTCGGGAGAGCCCACGGTGTCGTGGGATCAGGGCCCAGGGACGCGCGTGTCCCTACTCCCAGAGGCCCGTGCACCAGTGAGAGCCCCGCGAGGGGCCCAGAGAGCTGCCGTCCGGCTGCGAGGAAGGAATTAAAGGCACAGGCGGCGGCTGGGGTCCCGGGGAACCACAGGGGAGCCTGGCCGAGCGCTCCAAGGAGTCAGGCCCAGGAGGGAGCGCTCCCCGGAACCCAGGAGGACAGTCTGGGAGACCAGGCCACCCTGACGGAAGCAGGGACTCTGGGGTGACAGGCACAACTGACACAAGCTCGATCTGCAGGGCGAGCGGGCATCCTCTGCCCTCCCTGCCTCCCTTCCCGCCCATGTGCGGCCAGGAGCCAGGCACGGATGCAGCCAGCCTCCTGGGGCTCGTCGGGGAGACGCGGGGCGAGGGGCACGGCCAGTTCCAGGGGGACCCCTCTGTGCAGCCCCCCATTAGCCCTGCCGGCACCTGCGGCCAGCGTTCCTACAAGGCACTCGGGTGTGCGCCTTCCGTGCCGACCCCAGCCCCACGCCCCCACGGCTCAGCGTGCAGGGAACAGCTAGGGTCCCGGAGCACCGTGGGCACTGACCCGGCCCCGTGCCTTAGGGACCGTCCCGGCCAAGGGGCCAGCAGTGTGGGCTCGCCGTGCTCCTGACCTCTTCTCCCTCCAGCGGACCTCCCTTTGTCCCCTCTCGGTCCCCAGCAGGATGCTCCCGACGGGGTAGATGGTCCTCCCGGAGCACGGATTCTGAGCCTGGCACGCAGGAATCCCCAAAGGCTGACACGACCCGCCACTTGCCGCGAGCACCCGAGTCCCATGGGCTGGGTAATCTGGGCCCACCCGCTCCCAGAGTCCCGGCTTGTGTTGTAGAACCTGGGTCTGGAGTTCCTGAACTCTGAGCCAGCAGGGTCAAGAGGCACAAAATTAGTGGCAGAGCTGGGTGCTTGGGAATAATGCACCCAGGAGCGACCCCGGACGGATTGAGGGAGGGATGAGGGGCCGACGTGAGATAGGACGGCAGAGCGGGGAAGGCCGGGCCAGTCGCCGTGTCCTGGACCAGAAGGGACCTGTGCTTGTGATCTCCCGAATCCAAGGACGCTTACATTGCACCTAGCAGTGCGCTGTGCCCGAGGCCAGGAAGCAGAAGAGCCATCTTTGGGGTTTTGTAGTTTAAGTAGGAGAAGGCACAGTAGCGCTTAGTGCTGCTGGCATTTACCACTCGTCTCTCACCTGAGAAGGAACTGAGGTGTGTAGAAGGACCTTTGAGCAGGTGCGATCCCATCAGTTCATGTCGAAGGTGAAGAAAGTGTCGCAGAAGCTCGGAGCCCTCGCCCAAGGGCCCACCGCCCAGGGGCCGACGGGCAGAGCCCAGGTCCCGAGGACCCCGCTCGAGTGTCCTCTCAGCAGCCGGTGTCACTGCGCCGCTGGGAGGTCGCTCTTATTCTGAAGGAAGGAAGTTCCGCTGGCGTATTTTTATTAATCCAAGGACCCGTCCATTCAGCGAGTATCCAGACGTAGCCACCAACGGGTGATTCTGAAACAGGGTGACCGTCACGGCAGCGGCCTCTGACTCGGGTGCTGGGGAAGGAAGGGTCTGTGAGGAGGGAGCGAGTCATAGGAGGGGCAGGGAGGTCAGACCGGAGGCGAGCCAGCCGCTGCCATCACCAGGTGTCCAGGGCCTGCCCCCGCTGCCAGGTGAGGGGTCACTGCGGGGCCGGGCTTGGCCGACCTGCCGGCCCCGTTTGGTGGGGACGGTGGCTGCCCTGGGCTCCGGCCCCGGGGGCACCTCTCTCAGGTCCGCTGCCCACAGGACCATTCCTTGCCGTACTCGGCCGCCTCCTCTCTGCTGCGGGGGCCCCAAGGCCAGCCCTGCCTTCCCCTGCCCCTTCCTCTGCTCACTCCTGAAATGATCTCATCCCACTGCGGGACTTTACGTGCCGTTTGTATGCCGGTAACTGAGACAGAAAACCCGCCCCTGTTTTGTCCCAATGAGCTAGACCCACGCATGTCCAGCTGGCAGCTCACTCCTGTCCACGTGCACGGCCGTAGGCCTCTTGCCCTGAATAGGGATTCGGTGGGTTCCGGACTTCCTCAGGCCTCAGTCTGCTCCTCCGTCACCTGCCAGGAGCCTTGGGCTAGTCCTGGCCTCCCTTCCTCGCAGGCCTTCATGCAGCCCTCCGGAGCCCGGGCTCCTCTCAGCCCCCTCCCTCGCGCGGGTGTGGCTCTAGTGTTCCTATGACCGCGCCCCGCTAGCTCTCCCTTGCCAGGGAGGACCTAGGACAGACCCCGTGGCTCCTTGGCTCCGACCCCCTGGTGCCCCCCCGAAGCCAAGGCTGTGTCCATCTGCCGTGCTCACACCGTCTAACCCGTGCGGCCTCTGCTCCCTTCCTCTTCTTCCACTTGTACCTGCACACACTCGGCAGCCTTACTGTTCCCGGAACATACTGACGACACTGTAGCCTCCGGCCCTTTGCACTTGCTGTTCCCTCTGCCTGAAATAGTTTCCCTGTGGGTCTCCAGTGGCTCACTGCTTTCCATCACTCGGGACTTGGTTTGGCTGCCCTCCCCCCAGTGAGCCTTCGCCTCGCCCCACGTGAGACAGCCAGCCCGTCCCCGTTGAGCCCCTTCCCCTGATTTATTTTCCTTCTGATCATTTACCACTTTCTGACTTTATCTCATTTACTTAGCGAGTAGGTGTCTGCTTTCCGCCACTGGACTGTCCGCTCCGTGGAAGCAAGGAGTTGTTTGCAAAGAGGAAGATGTGTGTTACCTCCCCGATCCCCAGGACAGGGCCTGACATGTGGTAGATCCCCAGTAACATCTGTTGAACGCGTGAATGGGTCAGTCAACCAACAGCAGAGGTTGCTTGCCCTCTCCGAGTGTTGGTCATCTCATCCGTAAGGTGCGGTGAGGATAGTACCCATGCGGCGGGGCCGTGAGGTTCGAGAAATTTACGGCTTAGTGGCCATCGGCCAATGGCTCAGTCCATGTAGCGTCATGGCGCTATGGTTTATCATCATCGTCATCATTATCATCGCCGATTTGCTGTTGTTCCTATTGTTGGTGTGGTCGTATTTATCACCATGAAGAATGCCCGCCATCGTTCCAAGCGTCCGCTGAGCCTTGGCTGCGGGGCAGGCATCTGGCTAAGCGCTGGGGACTCGGCCGTGGCTACGAAGACCCCGGTGTCCCCGTGGAGCTTACGACGCAGCGAGTGCGCAACACGACAGGTAGCCTAGCGAGCGGGTCCCAGACTGCACGCGGGGGCCCTTGCAGGAGCAGGAAGCAAGGTTTCGGGACAAGTGTTAGAGGACCCCGAGGAGCAGGGTGAGGGGGTTCACCGTACTTGCCAGAGCGCTGGTGGTCATCAAGGTAGTCCCTTCCTTTTGCTTGGGAGGAAAAAGTGCTGAGAATCGTGTTTTTCTCTTTTAAGGCTATTCCGTTGGCGGGAACATGTTGGTAAGTGGCAGGGAGCCATCCAGAAGCGGCTTCGCGGGAGACGTGAGCTTAGCTTTTTGTCTTTCAGTTCTTGGTTTGCTTCTAAGGAGGAGAAACATTATGTGTTAAATTGGGATTCTCTGGTGTCACTAAATCAGCTCTTCAAGGGTGGACGCTGTGGCTGTGATATGTTCTGACCCGTGACCTGGACTGAGCGGAGCCGTGCGCGGTTCGATGCGCGGCAAGCGCTTGGCGAATTAACGGGCCTTGCAGCCCAAGTTACGACCACAGTGTCTTTAATTCTTGCAAATGCAGGCTTTCCAGTTAGAGCCGTTTTGCGCGGTGCAGAGTGGATATTCTCTTTTGTCTGCGAGATCCAAGCGTCCCCGGGCGTCGCTGTGCTCTCTTATGCTTCCCCGTTACACAGAGAAGGACCCGTGATTGTGAACACTGATGGGAGTCTTTGAAGTTTCGATTGCTAGTGTGAACCCCAGTCTTTATTCAGCATGAGCGGTGCTAACAAATACTCTTAAATAAAGGGCATTCGGCGGGCAGACATCTAGCTATCTGGGCATCCATACCTACGAGGGATTTCTAGCTCCACACGACATTTCCTTCCTCCGTGATTAACTCTTAGGACGAGCGTAGATTTCAAAAAGGATTAAGTCCTAAAAAGGGGATCCTTGGGTGGCTCAGCGGTGGAGCATCTGCCTTTGGCTCAGGGCGTGATCCTGGAGTCCCGGGATCGAGTCCCACGTCGGGCTCCCTGCATGGAGCCTGCTTCTCCCTCCTCCTGTGTCTCTGCCTCTCTCTCTCTCTCTCTCTGTGTCTATCATAATAAAATAAATAAATAAATAAATAATTCTTTAAAAAAAGGAATTAAGTCCTAAAAAAGGTGGAAGATTATTTTTTAAAGTACACATGGAGAAATTATAGGAATAAAAAATGTTTATTGTAGTAAGTTAATGACCATCGTATTAAAATATGTTAAATGTATAAATATACATGATTTATTAAATGCATATAGGTGGGAAGGTCATCCTGGAGAACGTCAAACATCTACTGATCAGGTTCTTTGGGAATGCCCAGAGTGTGTCAGGAAGCGCTAATCCTAAAATGTGTTCTGTCGGTCTTAGGTTCAGGGCCTTTCCTCCTTAAAATGCTTCTCCTGGGAACCCAAAACACATCCCGTCACCAGTTAATTCCAGCTCACTCCGGCTCAGAGACCATCTGTCCAGGAAATCTCTCCTGGTCGTGTGTTTGGGATCACAGATATATCCTTAGCACCTAACGGTGTCTGGTTTTATGGCCAAATATCAGACTTTAAACAGTAAATCCATGTATTTTCTTGGCCTCATAAACCCTGACCTTTGGATTGAGAATGAAGAAAAACACTTTCACTGATTGTCTTAATCAGCTTGGGCTACGGGGACAAAGATCCTGTAGGCGGAGTGGCCCGAACTCTTGTCTCAGAGTTCTAGGGGCAGGAAGGCAGACGATGTGGGCCCCTGGAGACGCGGTGGGGGAGGGCCCTGCTTCTTGGTTCTCACGTGGCCGTGGTCTCACACGGCAGAAGGGGCGTAGGAGCTCCTGGGGTCTCTTTCATGAGGGCACCCGTCCCGTTCAAGAGGACCCCCCCCGCACGACCTAATCCCCTCCCCCAGGCCCAGCTCCATATGCAACCATATTGGGGGTAGGGTCTCCACATAGGAGTTGGGGAGTGGGCACAGCCCTCCAGCTCCTAACGCCAGGGCGCACAGACGTCACCCTACTACACAGCCGGTCTCAAGGGCACCCTGCGGCCGCTGTGGGTTTCAGCCCACCCCCCCGCCCTCCCCTGCGGACTCCCTACTGCCTTCGGTTCCCGTGGACTTCAGGGTGGAGGAGACTCTGGGTTGCTACAAACCCTCCCTCACATTTTTAAAGATTTTCTGGCCAATTTTTGAAACTTACGCCAAACCTCAAAACTTGTTGACCCCAAGTTAGTTCTCATAAGGAGCTCCAATCATCAGATTTTCTTTTAGGTAAAAGTTATTCCAAATTCTTGTCTCTACTACTACCATTTCTCTTCTGGTTTACTTTTACTACCTAAATCTTAATCTGAATGTGAAATGTTTCCAAAATATCCCTTGAGAAGTATATGTCAGGTTAATGAAACCAGCTAGTGACCATGTCTGTTGCTAGTAACTAGTTACCAAGATCGTGACTATTGATGCTGTTACCTGGTAGTGGTACAACTCCATCCCGTATTTTTTTTGTTTTTTTGTTGTTTTTTTAATAAATTTATTTTTTATTGGTGTTCAATTGCCAACATATCGAATAACACCCAGTGCTCATCCCATCAAGTGCCCCCCTCAGTGCCCGTCGCCCCGTCACCCCCACCCCCCGCCCTCCTCCCCTTCCACCCCCCTAGTTCGTTTCCCAGAGTTAGGAGTCTTCATGGTCTGTCTCCCTTTCTGAGATTTCCCACTCGTTTCTTTCCCCTTTATTCCCTTTCACTATTTTTTATATTCCCCAAATGAATGAGACCATATAATGTTTCGTACCACCTTTCATTACATTTGGACAGTTCCTCTCTCCGTGGAACACTTTCTTATTTTCTGTTGCGAACACTTTCAGCAGTCGTATAGGAATAAAGCGATTCTGGAAACGCCTCAGCGAGAGGTGGGACTTTGCCTGTAAGCGGAGCCGAGGCTCGCCGGGAAACCGACTGCCGTAGACTCCATTCTGCATCCAGACCCTTTCCTGTAGTCGCCACACTGAAAAGATCACGGCTTTTTCGTTCTCAAATAATAACAGGAAAGTGACAATGGATCAGCAGCAACCACCCGTCCTTAGCAGGTGGGGGTCTACGGCCCCGCCCGGAGGAGCCCTGCACTAGGACAACACATGAGGGACCCTCGGCTAATACCGCCCTCAGCTCGCCTTGGTTCCCAAGTCTTGGGAAAGGGAAATGCTGGCCAGTGCGAGACAGTACTTGGCTCTTATCGTCAGACTCATGGCCTTCAGGTGGGAACCACGGCCTGAAATACGAAGGTGAGGGGCGCCCGGGCGGCCCGGGCAGCTCAGGTGGGACTCTTGGTTTCAGCTCAGTCCGTGATCTTAGGGTCGCGAGATCCAGCCCCTCCGTCGGCCCCTTCCCCACCGCTTGCTCTCAGTCTCTGCCTCTTTCTCTCTTTCTAAAATAAATGCAATCCTAAAGAAAAAAGTAAAATTAAAGTGAAGGCGAATTTTGGTTAAGATCATAAAAACCCAGCAAGTCCATGGAAGTAGCCTTCAAAAACACTTTGTCCTATTTCTGGTTGGAGACGTGCTGGGGCCGCGTTAGAGCCAGGCTCTGGGAGGGGAAGGGTATCGCTCACGGTGCAGACTGCGGCATCCCGCTGCCTGGTTCCACGCTCGCTGAGGCCGCTTTCCGGGCGGGAGACTGGGCAAGTCTGGGTGTCACGGTTTCCTCATCCATAAAACAAGGGCCGTGGAATTGCTGCACTTGCCTTCCAGAATGCTGCGGGGACTAAACGGGACAGGTAGGCGGGGCGTCCCTTGCCGAGGTCCCACTAAGCACGCGTTAGCGGTTAGCGGCGCGGTGGGTCCCCAGCTCCTCGCGTGGCTACCGACGAGGGGCTGACTCTTGTGGACTTTGGTTTTCTTGACTTGGAGAAAAAAAAAAAAAAACAGAACATTTGCAAAGCACTTTAAGACTCCTGAAAGGATTATTACGATAAATATCAGGTAATACGGATCCATTTAAGCGCCGGTCTATAACGCAGCACAGAAGAGGGTGGTCAGGAGGGTGGAAGTAACTCTGTTCACATTTGCAATAGTAACGCTTCCCTGGAACTTGGGAAGAAATGCAGAGGAAAGGGTGTAAGGGCTACAAACAACTAGAGCAAGCTCCTAGCAGGGAAAGCAGGCATCTTGCAGGGAGCTGGGGGGATGCGAAAGCTGAGCCCGGATTTGGCCGACGTCCCCGTGGGTCGCCGAGGGTGCATGAGTGGGAGCTAGGGGCTGCACTCTTCTCTTAACTGGCATCAAAGTTTGGAAATTATTTTCTTTCCAAAGTTGTGTTTTGTTTTTTTTTTTTTTTTTTACCTGGGGGCCTGGGAGAAATTACAACTAGTAAACTGTGCTGCCCAAAGCATGTTCCCACCTGGCCTTGGCGACTCCCCAAATGGAGGCTAAATGAACTAGTTTTTCTGAAGGGATCCCGGAGGCCATGGGCCGCAGTGATTTTTACTAATGTCACTGCCATTGGCTGAGCTGCCGGGACAGGTGTCCTATGACTGTGACTCTCCATTCCCCACCCATGTCCCATGATAAAAACCGTGCATTTGCACACCTCTTGGCAAATGGGGTCAGGACTCAGTCCCGGGCTCTGAGAGGTTCCTGCCTTCTGGCTTATGCTTCTGTCCTCTGAACCAAGGAAATACCACTGCGAAGGTCTTATTGCTAAGGCTGGTGAACCCCAAAGGAGGCTGAGCCTTCACCTGCACCCTGGCTGAGTCTCAGAAGCGGCAGACGCCAACTTTTCTGGCTTATTTTACCCTCAGGACTGTTGGGCGATGATCCATGGTCACGCCTCATTGAAATACTAAAGAAACAACAGCTAAAAAGCCCCCCTTGAGTGTCCGGAGAGATAAATGAGCCAAGGCAGTGGCAGGCGTCCTACAAGCCATTATTTCCCCCTCTGAATGAGTCACAAAGGGTGGGACTTCCTAGTTGAGATTCCCAACCTGGTCCTAAATGCTCCAAGTCAGAGGCTATAAAAGGCCGACTTCTCAGCCTGCAGGATCCTCCTCCTGCCCCCCCCCCCCACGGAGCTAGCTGCCCCCAGCTGAAGGAACCCCAGGAAATTCCTTCCCGTCATTTCAGTGCTAAGTGCATTAAGGATGCTCAGGTAGCAGGGATTTCTTCTCCTCCTTCTGACTTGACTCCTGAGTAGAGAGATCCGTGTCCCGCGGTCCAGGAATTAGACGAGCTAACATGACAAAGCTCACCTGCTCACACTTACAGATCAGAATTTTCAGAAGAGGAAAAAGAAAATTCTTCTTCGTCACGGCAAACAAGAGAAGGGATTCTCTGATCTTTTTTTTTTTTTTTTCCCTCCAGAAATCGCTCCAACCCGCCACCTCCTTCCCTATGCCCCAGGGATCTGAGCCGAAATTCCCACCCAGGCCAAGTTGTGATGCTCCTGGCTCATTAGAAGTTATAACTTAGCCCAGGCTGAATTGTAGTCATTGTATAAAAGTAACTTAAAAAATAGTTACGATCGGCGATAATGCCTGGCGCTGCAAATCTGTCCTACAGGAGACGGTGGAGAAGGGCAGACTGACAAGGGATCCGTGAAGGGACGGGCATCTGGGCTTAGCATCATGGACCCAGGCGTGGAGTCTCTCTGCACTGCTGCTGGGAGTGGGTGAGGGCAGGACAGCGGCCCCGGCTGTCACGTCTCCCCCATCCTGGGCCTCCACCAAGAAGCAGGATTCGTAAAGCTGTCGCCCTAAGGCCCCAAGGGCAGCTGGTTTACCCCTATCTCAGCATCTCATCCTCCAACCCCTTTGAGAAACGGGTGTTCCCGGGAGCAGTGTTTCCAAAGTATGGTCCCTCCACGGGTAGTACGCGAGATGGCGGACTTTTTTATCCTGGTAAAACCTGGTTTTATTTTCGTGTGAATTTGAAAACAGAATAAGATAGCACAATCCATTCATGACTCCATAGCTATTATTATTTAGGCTACACGTAGTAAGCATCCAAAGAGAAATAATGACTTGATTTAAAAACATCTTTCAAGAAAATTACAGTGTAGCTGGGGTGGACGTGGAGGAAAAAACCCCACAAGAGTGACATGGAGATGTCTACATTTTGGAAACACAGCTGTGAAGTAGAGGCCAGGATCTTACCCCGTTTTACTGTCTCAGCTACCGGCTTCACTTGGGAGGAGTCCAAGACAGAGAATGTAAAAAAAAATGCAAATCAGAAATCAAAAGGTATCTAGACCCAGCTTTGCAGTTGATGGAGTCTGGTCTCAACCAAATCCCTTAGTTTCTGTGACCTTCCATTTTATCATCTGTAAAATGAAGATGGTAGATTCAGTGAACCTTGTTAGGATTTCCTCTCAACAGTCAAATTACATTATTCCATCGATCGTGATTTCGCTGGGAGCAAAATCATGAATTTGAGATCACGGTGATTTCGAAGATGCCTCGATTGGCTCACATCTCCTCGCATCAAGGTTTCCTACTGGCGTCGCAGCTTTATGGATAAGAAGGGCCCAGAGCCTGGGAGACCCTCGTATCCGCTTCCTGACGGACAAAGCATTTTAAATACACTATTTAATTTGTAAAGACGCTCTGAGAGGAAGAGTGTGTTTCATCAGAATTTGGCACATCAGCATGTACACCAGCTATCTGAGTGATTGAACGAATCCTCAATTTGCAAGTAGAGGTAAAGACCACATGAGGCCATGAGGCAGGGAGGGGCAAAGTGACCCGCCCAACGTTCAGCTTGTGGGGCCACCTGGGCGGCTCAGGTGGGGGAGCCTCTTGGTTTGGGCTCAGGTCATGGTCTCAGGGTCATGAGATCCAGCCCCTCATAGGGCTCCACGATGAGCACAGAGTCTGCTTCTCCCTTTTCCTTCCCCTCTGCATGTTCTCTCTTTCTCTCTCAAATAATTAAATAAAACCTTAAAAAAAAAGAGAGACTATTCAGCTCATGCCTTTATAAGGCTAGTCTCTATGCTGGGTCTTCCCATCACACAAAGTAGAAAAACATGGGTTTGGGGGATCCGGCCTTAAAGGTTGAGTCCCATTTCTGCCCACTAACCAATTGAACTGGTAACTTTTGAGTTACTAAGCCACTTGCATGACTACTTGAGGTTTTGGTGACTTTTTGGGGTCTTTATTTCCTAAATGCCGCATTGGAGATACTACGTATGTGTGCCTAGCTATGGGCCTGGCCCAGGGTAGCTATAGTAACGATGGCTGTTACGACTTTGATGACCAGGGTAGCTCTCCTTTATGTTTTTATTCCTGGTCTTGGCACAATGCTACAGATGTCCCCTGAGAACAGCTGTTGAGCCAAGACTGAACTCTGAGCGGTCGTTAAGAAGGAGACTGCTCATAGCATTCAGCGGGAGGCTCACCCATGTCTCAGGACAAATTCTCATTCCTCACAGGCTCCTTTGGTCTGGGGAACGTCGAGTGAGAGATCCACTCCCTGACGTTGACCGGAGGCTGCCCTGGGACCATCCAAATGCTGTGGGAAAAGAGGATGGGGAGCCCTGTTTGCTGTTCCTGGACGCCCAGTGTAGTTCACATTATGAGTGTCAAAGGAGAGCTGGGATCAGGGGACCCGACCTCATAGTTTGAACAAATTCCAGGTGGGAAAGAGGCTTCCTTTGTGTCGGGAAAGACTGTCATTGTAAGTGAATTGAAGAAACTTTAAAACCGTGATAACCAGGGACTATGCCCTGGGTCGTGCTCACTGCAAACCTGAGCTCCCCGAGTCCTTGAACTATGGCTGCTATGCCCACATGAGAGGGACTTGGGGAAGGGAAAGCTAGCATTCGCTTGATTAAGACTCATGTTAGCCAATGTTCATGTTTCCAGTACACATCTTTAAAGAGATTAATATTTCCAGTGCACATCTTTAACCATACGCTACCTAAGTAGGTGAAACGCTTAGATAAAAGTGAAGCCAAAAAAATAAAAAATAAAAATAAAAGTGAAGCCAGTCCCCAAACCAGGTCTTCTGATTACAAGAAGAGGAAAAGGACTTGTGGCATGTGGAAAGTTTCAAATAAAGTGGACTTGATTTAGAAAAAAAAAAAAAAAAAAAAAAAAAGAAGAGGAAAAGGATAGGAATGTGGGATCCTGCCCCAAAATTTGAATCCCTGATCTGCCCACTAACCAATTCCGCCCATGAACTAGCATTTAAACAAGCATATAAGCTTGAAATAAAGGGTGCCAGTTGTGGTAATATTTGACTCAATTTCATAAAGTTGACCCCTGCCACGCTGTGTAAAGGAATAAGTAAGCAATACCCTAATGATTTAAAGATCTGGGGATATGGGACAGTGGGGAGGACGACTAACTTACTGAGGCAGATTTAGGTTTTGCTAATTAGGAACATTTCTGTAGCCTATTTGCACGCAAGCTGTATGCCTCATAGAGGAGCTCCATATTTGCATCAGAACTACTAATAAAGCCCAATTTTAAAAATTGCTACACTTTCAGAAGAAACCGTAGCTCCGTGAATTTCTTACTTTGGGCCTAGACAAATGAAGAAGTATGTTTGGTATCCCTGGACTTGAGGGACTTTCAATCCAGAGGGAGAGCAAAGTCATGAGTGTGCTCACATAAAACCGCTCGTGTAACAACGTATTTTGTCTGTATCGTGCGTGTAAGCGCACAGCTACCCATAGCTACACGTGTCAGTATTAGCTAAATACCGGAATAAGTCGCCTACATTGTGCCACGCTAGCGGCGAACATCTACAAACGGGGGCTCACGATGGACAGACGTCACTGCCGATGAGTTAGTTCCAAGAGAAGACTGGACTTGAGGAGATTCTTGTGAATCATCATCCGCCCGGACGCGTCCATGGTCTCCACTCCGCACACGGTCATGGTGTCTCCAAACAGCGTGGGTGGCTTTGAGAACACTCCATGGTGCGGTCCTCAATACCCAACCGTTCCGCGGTTCCCACTAATTTCCATGACCTCCTTTTATATAGACTGTGGTCTTGGTTGAGTGACCCGGAGTAAATTACCCCGAGAATCCCTCCTGTGAGGTGGAGAGGACGAGGAGCGCCTCGTGCGTTAGATGAGGACGCCTGTAGAGGAGCTTCCGTCTCCAGGCTCAAGTGCGGAGCATCCAGCCTGGGAAACGTTAGGGGTGTGTCCTCCGTCTGCCTGGCTCAGCCTCACACCTTCATTGCTGCCTGTTCAAGCCTGGCCCATCCTTCAGAGAACAGCTTTACCCTCAAGATCCCAACGTTTATAGACACCCCCCAAATTAGAGGCAGAAATACAGAATCGGGTGCCACCCACCTCCCACCTTAACGGCTTACCTATCCTCCATCCAGTCCTACGCTCTGCAGGGTGGCTCCGGAGCCTGACACTGTCTCTGCCACCAGGTAGTGAAACCGGGGGGCCCTGACCACTGCTGCGCCGGGCCCTGCACCATCCTGGCTCCGGGGAACCCAGGCAGCTCGTTCAGGAGAAGCTCGTGGGGTTAGCTGGGATCCGAGGGGGGTGAGCCGGGCTCCTGTACCCGGGACCCGAGGTGGGGGGTGAGCCGGGCTCCTGTACCTGGGACCTGAGGGGAGGGGTGAGCCGGGCTCCTGTACCCGGGTCCCGAGGTGGGGGTGAGCCGGGCTCCTGTACCCGGGACCCGAGGGGGTTGAGCTGGGCTCCTGTACCTGGGACCTGAGGGGGGTGTTGAGCCGGGCTCCTGTACCTGGGACCTGAGGGGGGGGGGGTGAGCCGGGCTCCTGTACCCGGGATCTGAGGGGGTGAGCCAGGCTCCTGTACCCGGGACCCAAGGGGTGAACCGGGGCTCCTGTACCCGGGATCTGAGGGGGGTGAACCGGGCTCCTGTACCTGGGACCCGAGGGGGGTGAGCCAGGCTCCTGTACCCGGGATCCAAGGGCTGAGCCGGGCTCCTGCACCCGGGATCTGAGGGGTGAGCCGGGGCTCCTGTACCTCAGAGCTCCTTCAGAAGGCCCGGGAGAGCTCTGTCCTGGGGTGGGGGGTGTCCCGCAGGCCCGCCCCGCGCAGCGCCGTGTTCTCCAAGTGAAACGTGTCCTTCATGTGGAAAGTGGGGAAAGAGAACACGGGTCCAGAGAAGAGTCCCCAGAGGCGCACCGGGGCTCCTGCTAAGGCCACGAAGGCAGGGGCGCCCCGTAGGTCAAGCCTCAAGCCGTGCGGGAGGAGGTGGGACAGTGAAGACCTGTGTCCCTGAACAACCAGCAACTGACGGAAAAGGGACGGGCCTGCTGTGTGAGGGCAGGTGAGGGGGGCGAGGCCCCTTAAGGTGGTGGCCTCTTCGGTCCTGGACGACACAGGCGCAGGACAAGTGATGACCTGTGGCCAGGAGCGCCGCCTGCTACGGCGGGGATGTCGTCTGACTCGATTCCCGCATTTATCCCCTAAGTAACCCACCCCCCCACCAGTCCATCATCCCTGGGAACTGCTAACAGGTGCTGCAGGGCTTGGACCTCCGCGGGAGGGCCCTAGGAGCAGGTGTTAGGGCAGGCCCTGGGGCGGGGGGGTCTGAGATGGACACGTGGGGAGGGTGCGGGGGGGCGTCTGGAAAGCCATCAGAGGGCTCTCCCCTCGCTCCCGAGCCGCAGCGCCCCGAGAAGCCCCGGCCTCCGGGGGCCCAGCCGTCCAGGGGCTCTCGGCGGGGACCTCAGCACCCGCGGCCGAGCAGGACACACGGGCCCGGCAGTGTGCTGGGCATGGAGTGTCCCGCGTGTCCCCCGTAAAGCACACCTACGTCTCCTCCAGCGTCTCTGACTCCCCCAGGCCCCGGCCATTTGGGCCAGAGCCTCACCCGGCCCCCCTGGTGGGTGGATCCCACGGGGGGGGGACCTGAAACACCAGCCCCCCGCGTGCCCTGCCCACCGAGTGTCTGACCCTCCCCCCGGGGCAAAGCCTCCCCCGCCCCGGCTGCACCTTCCTCTCTCGCTCTCCCTGCCCCTCCTTGAAAAAAGAGTAAGGAGGGGGAGAAGGGGAATCCCAGTTTAGTTTAAACAGAACTCGGGGGAAATGACCTTTGTTTCCACAAGGAGGAAATGAAGCTCTTCCCGTTACCGTGGGCTCGGCCGTGCCTGCGAGCCTGGAGCACGAGGCCCCGGGTGTGGGACTTCCCAGGGCGAGCTTCCTGGGTGGGAGCAGGCCCCGCACTCGAGGCCCCCGGGGCCCAGGGCCCTGCTGCGCCGGCCGGCACCTGGCGGCGGGTGGTTCGGAGGAGCTTCTGGACGTCCAGGCACAGCCGCCCGGGCCCACGCTCCTGGGCTCCTGTGCGGCAGCACCGGCCCTGTGCAGGGTGCCCCAAGCGCCCTGGGGAGCCCACTGGGGACCGGGCACCTGGGGGGCTGCGCACACGGGCAGCGGCCACCGCGCCACTTGCCATTTCTTGAAGGAGAGCAGCACCCGCGTTGGGGAACCGTCTGACTGACCTTGGAAAGCGGCGCTGTCCGACTCGGTCCAGGCAGACGCAGTCGGGAGGCCGTGCGACGGCCCGGGCCTCGGGAGAAAGCGGGAGAAGGCCAGACGTCCGGGTTCCCGCCGTCAGCCCCCCACCCCCCGGCCACGAAGGGCGCCCTCCAGGGAGCTGACTCGTCTGTCCCCCGGGCCGTGGGGGGCACGTTAGCCCTGGGGGTCAGGCTCCAGGTCAGGCCCCGCTCGCGAGCGCCGCGTGTCCGGCCCCGCAGGCCGTCGCCTCCCCTGGCTTCCCCAGCCCTGCAGGGGCCTCCACGGGCCTCGGAGGCCAGGAAGCTAAGGGCGGCCTCTGGGAGGGGAGCAGGGGTTTCCGCAAGCGGGTCTGAGCGTGAGCATCCTCGGCTGGTCCCGCCCGGGCGTCGGAGCCTTCGGGGTCACCGCTCGGCCTTTGCAGGAGGGAGAAGGAGGCGACTAGCGCGCCCGCCGTGCTGGCACGTCAGTGGACGCCTGGGCGGGAGAGCCGCTGAGGACGATACGCAAAGGCTGTTCACAGCGGAGGGAAGGGAACACGAGGACAGGTGGCAAAGCTTTGAGCGATAAATCTCCAAAGATGGGGCAGATCCGGCCTTGGGGACGCAGGGCACGGCAGGGGGGCCCCGGGGCAGCTCTCCCTTCCCGGTTGCTGCAGGTGAGCACGCGGGATCCGTTAGGTAAAGAACCCCGACGTGGGCACCGCTGGTGACGGAGCCGCACGTGAGCCCACGGAATCGGACTCCAGTCTCTGAAGCTCCTTCCAGCGGTTACGGGGCCTGCTCATTTGCTGAAAGAGTAAACAGAGTCCCGGGGGCTGAGAGGGCACCCGGGGTCCCTAACAGCAGCTTGAGTCCCGGAAAAGTCACGTCCAGGGTTGGGGGACGGGAGCCCTGTTGGTCCTTTGCATTTGGGGGAAGGTGAGGCAAAGCTGCAGTGTGCACATTGCTCGCCGAGTCCTGCGCTTCCAGGGAGTGACCTCTGGGAGCAGAGCGGCCGTTCTCGGGGTTTCCACGCTCAACGGCTTTTCAACTGCCCCCCAATAGCGGCCTTTGCAGCCAGATTTCAACCACATGTCACTTCATCGTCACACCTGGTTATTGCCACACGCAGGACACAGCGTGACCTCTCAGACTGGACCTTATTTTCGCACCTTTTGCTCCACAAAATCCAATTCACATTTCAAGGGTGAAGACTCCACAGCCTTCCCAAAAAGTTCTTAAAAACGTGTTAGGAGCAGCGCATCTCCTGCCGGGACGATGCCCAGAGCGCGCAGAGGAACCGCGCATCCCCCCGCCGCGGCCCCTAAGCGCCCCAAGGCTCCCAGGCCTCCTGGTCGTACAAAGAGGAGCCAGAGCCTGTGACCGAGCCCGGGGACAGCAGCTCGGGTGGGACCCCCTGCAGGCTGCTGGCCACGCTCGGGCAGCCGGGGGCTCCAGGCCGGCACCTGTCGCTGCAGGACGGGGCCTGGCGACAGGGTTGAGGCCCCGGGTTGGCGCGGCTGTGACTTCCGTGCACACGGAGCTGACCCCCGCCCCCCTGTGCCGTCCTCCCCACAGGCAGCATCGCCGCCGTCACGGTGACAGTCATCGCTGTGCTGCTGCTGGTGCTCGGAGCTGCCGCCTACCTCAGGATCAGGTGAGACGGGCTCGCTGCCCTGGGGAGCAGAGGGTGCCACCTGTCGGGCTCCAGCGGGGGGCAGGTCCGCTGATGGGGGAGAGCTGGGGGGTTGCTGAGGGTGCTGGGGGTGCTGGTGGGGGAGCTGGGGGTGCTGGGGGTGGGTGCAGGTGCTCGGAGCTGTGGCCTATCTCAGGATCAGGTGAGATGGGCTCACTGTCCCTGGGGAGCAGAGGGTGTCACCTGTGGGGCTCCGGCAGAGGGCAGGTCCGCTGATGGGGGGGCACTGGGGGGTGTTGGGGGTATGGGGAGCTGGACAGGGGAGTGGGCAGGGGAGCTAGTGGGGTGCTGGGGGAGCTGGGGGGGTGCTGAGGGTGCTGGGGGTGCTGGCAGGGTGCTGGCGGGGTGGGAGAGCTGGTGGGGGCGGGTGCAGGTGCTCCGACCTGCGGCCTATCTCAGGATCAGGTGAGACGGGCTCACTATCCCTGGGAAGGAGAGGGTGTCACCTGTTGGGCTCCAGAGGAGGGCTGGTCTGCTGACGAGGGGGACCTGGGGGCTGCTGGGGGAGCTGGCGGCGTGCTGGACGGGCCCGCAGCTCGGTGGCGGAACCCGAGGAGCAGGCACCAGGAGCCGACGCGGTCTGCAGGCGGGTGTGGGGACGGGGACTGGGGTGGAGCCTGCAGCCAGGACCCCGACCTCGGCCCTTGCCCTGCCTCCCGTCCTGGTGTAGACGAGGCCGCAGGTGTCCGGAAGCCCAGCTCCTCGGCCCGTGACGCAGGGTGGGTGCAGGCTCTGCAAACGCCGGGGTGGGCATGGGCATGGGCTCTGCAAACACCGGGGTTGCCGTGGGCGCCGGCGCCCGCTCCCTAAGGAGCTATCGGCGGATTTGGAAGCACAGCGTTGAAAATACAGGGAAGGTGCAGCGACGTCAGGCCCCGGGGCTCTGTGGGTTGAGCGTCTGCCTTTGGTTCGGGTCCGACTTTGGGTCCGGGTTCGCGTCCACGTAGGTCTCCGTGCGCAGTGCAGGATGGTGCCCTCCGCGCCCTGCCCCCGCCCCTGCCCGTGCCCCCTCCCCTCCGTGTGTCTGCCAAGTAGGTAAATCTTTAAAAAGGAGAAAGTGCGGCGTGTCTGTAAAGTTAGATTCCCTGCCCCGGCGCCGAGTCCTTAGAGTCTCTATCTTAAAGCGCCTCATCTTTTCTGAAGGGAAGGCGACGAGGGGCGGGAGCTGCGCCTGAGCCCGCCTTCACCCAGTAGCAGTGGCCGCGGTCGGGGCCCCGCAGTGCGTTGTCCTCGCTCCCGGGATCCCGGAGGCCCCAGGCCGGTGACCCCCCGGGTCCCTGCAGCGCAGCGGGGCCCATGGCAGGTGGCTGTCAGGTCGGGGCGCTGGCCTCCCCCGCCACCGCCTCGCCATCCGGAGCAGCTCCGGGCCGTCACCCGCCCCTCGGGAGCCCAGGGCCGCCCTGTGCTGGGGAGTGTGTCCTCCGAGCTCCTCAACTGCAGATCGATTCAGTGAGTGGTTAGAATGAATTAGTCATGGTTTCTCTCCCCCATAGGGTCCTCCTTCTTAAATGTAGGGATAAGTTTAAGGTCATTGCTTATCTTCGGGACGACGCATTTAAGGACGGATAAAGGGATCCCGCCCCTCGTTAGAAACCCCCTTAATTATTTTGGCAAATTGACGACGTAAGGCAGTGACGAGCCCTCACGGACCTTAAACCCTTCCAAGCGTCACGTGTCACGTTCTGGGAAAGCCCCACTTATCATCCATCAAAGATACGCGGGGCTCAATCGGGAAGCGGGCACCTGCACAGAGGCCCCCGGGGTTGGGGTTCCCCCGGCTGGCAGGCTCTTCCGTTCCTGTCACCCAGATGTTTGCCAACGGTAACGCGGCAAGAGGCCTGCCTCCTGTGGTCCTTCAGGCCCCCTGGCTGGGGCAGCGAGTGTCGGGACGCCCGGCCCAGGAGGGGCCCGTGGGCTGTCAGCCCGGCAGCCAGCGTCCCTGCAGACGCCAAACAAGAGTCTGCAGCCAAGGGCCTGTTGTGAGCTCGGCGGACCGGCTCAGTGGCTCCACCCTCTGCCAAGCCCCGATTGCCTCGGGAGGCTCAGCAACCTCCACCGTGTCCTTGCATCTCCTGTCCTTCGGGGACCCCCCAGGGGCCACCTCCTCCTGTGATCCAAGCGGCTTCTGGAAGCGACTTGTGGAACGAGCTTCCCGAGCCCCCGCGTGGAGGGAGGGGCGCGCTCTGCAGGCAGGTTACACCGACCCTGCTCCTCGCTGGCTAAGTGGCCTTGGGCCGGTCGCAACCTCCCTCACTCTCAGTGTCTTCGCCTGTAAAAACACGGTGGCTCACACCTCTCTTTGAAGAAAAAGGTCGATGTGAAGATGGACTGGGGTCGCGCACGTGGAGCAGCCGTCGGTTGAGGGCATGCACCCTGGGGCAGACCTCCGGAGCTGGCCCTCGTCACTTGTACCGTTCGTTCCATCAGTCAACCACACGTAGCTGCTACGTCAGCACGCGGCACCGATGCCTCGGCGACCGTCCTGAGGGTGGAGTCCTCCAGGTGAGCGCTCAGCTCCGGTGCACGGTGAGGATGGTGCAGGGCTAGGTGCTGCCATTGCAATTGTTGCTAAACCGGTGCTTACGACCTCAGTGCTCAGTAGATGTCCCGTCCAGGACGTCCCCCTGTCCAGGGGGCATCAGGGCTCCGGGGGGAGCAGGGGGCGGGAGATGACACAGCAGCTCAGCCTCCTCGCCGCACCCACGTGCATGCTCCATCCTCCGTGTTTTTGGCTTGATTCTCTAGCTCAATGGTTCTGAATCGTCCAGGTGCCTAAGAGCCACTGGGGGAGCTTCCTTCCGTGTGATGATCCGGCGATGCTAGCAGCCCCTCTTGATCGTTGGCCTAAACCCCGTTGAGCCACGTCTAACCTTATTTTGACAGAAATCCCAAAAAGGGGAGGATGTTTGGAAGTGATACTACAGAA
The DNA here is from genome assembly GCF_053574225.1 of Canis aureus. Taxonomy (NCBI): domain Eukaryota; kingdom Metazoa; phylum Chordata; class Mammalia; order Carnivora; family Canidae; genus Canis; species Canis aureus. The sequence goes on along the minus strand of NC_135623.1, from coordinate 70,659,312 downwards.
GGTCTTCATGAAAGAAGCAGGTCTCACAAAGACATTGAAAATGAAAATGAAATTTAGGGCAGCCCCGGTGGCTCAGTGGTTAGCGCCGCCTTCGGCCCAGGGCGTGATCCTGGAGACCCGGGATCGAGTCCCGCATCAGGCTCCCTGCATGGAGCCTGCTTCTCCCTCTGCCTGTGTCTCTGCCTCTCTCTCTCTCTCTGTGTCTCTCATGAATAGATAAATACAATGTTTTTTTTTTAAAAAGAAAAAAAGTGAAATTTAGTTTAGCATCCGATGCTTTCCCTGCAGGATGTGCCCACGGCTTTTCCGAGCCGAATTGGGCGCGCTCTCTGCTAAACAACGGGCCAACAGCCTTGACGGAAGTTGGGCGGCTCGTCCGTCGTCAAGCTCGGCTTAGCACATATGCTCAGCGATCAAGTTTATCCACTCACGGGCCAGTGCCCGTCTCCGAAAACACGTGTTAGGAGCAAATACCAGCCTGTAAAAATGTCTGTGATCGAAAAGGTCCGTATGCATGTCTGAGCTCACATAGCCCGTTCGCGACTTTTCCTTCGAGTGTCTAGTGCGTTCCTCATGACCGTTGTCCCCGTGCCCGTGTCTGTCATCCCGGGTCTTTGGAAGAAATGAATTTCAAGACATTCCCCCCCAAATCCGAAACAGCAGCACAGTCTCCGGGTCTGGTCCCCGTAGTCCCCCCGTAGGTGCGGTGTGGGGGCTCGCGGGTGAGGCCCGCGCTGCCTGTGAGAACCATCTGAGTGACCCCGGCCTGCCCCGACCCCCAGCGCTCCAGGTACGTCCAGGTACTCTCTGGGCGGGTTCCCCCGATGTTTTGCGTCTTGGTGGCTTTGAACGTGCTGGTTGGTCCACCTGCTTTTTACCTGGCTCATTGCAGAGCACCTCCGCGGGGAGCAGAACTGCACGCACCCCTTACCCCCAGCTCCTGCCCTGGGTTCACTGCCTCCTTTGCCAGCCCCCCCCGCTGGAAGGATAGGAGGCCCCTGGCCGTGCCCCGTATATGATCCAGACGTGGCTGCTGGCAGAGTGCATGAGGCTGGGTGGCAAAGGCTGGGCTTTGGCCGCAGGGTTCATTTATTCCCAATATGAGGAAGCGGGCGTTAAGGCGGGGAAAGCTGCGGGAACCTGTTAAACCCGCACATGCTCATTAGTTGCCTTGCGGCTGCAGCTTAGACACAAGCAGGCGTTTCCACACGCAGGCGTCTTCCGGAAGGAGCGTCCGCAGCCTGATGCTGGCAGGAGATTCTAAGACACGGAATAAATCTTCATCTGCTCCTCCAAAGCAAAGGTGATCATTTAAAGATAAATCCGGAAGGAACTGCTCTTTAAAAGAAACCCGGACCGTGGAAAGCACACCTTGGAAACGAACGTCTGCCGCGTTTGCATCGCTGCACCTGGCAGAAAGCCGGAGCTCACCGGCCTCCTAAACCACGACACTCCGCCAGCCGCTGACTTACTGGGTGACCGCGGGTGAGCAAGCCGCCCACCGGCCACAGCCGCCTTGGGCTCGAGACCTCGGGGCCAGACGCGCCCGACCAGACGCGGGGTCCGCCTCGGGGCCGCAGGGTGGAAGGCCGTGCAAGTCCCTTGTACCGTCTCCGCGATTCTTCTGTGAATCTGAACTCGTTGCAATAATCAATTTATTCTGAAATGGCGACAGTTCGGTGGCGACCTCACCGACACGTCAGGTCGGATGCGTGCGGCCTGCTGAAGTCCCAGGATAGGGCCTACGAGACCGTGAGGTTTTAGGGAGTGTGTAAAGGACAGAGAGAGAGAGAGAGAGAGAGAGAGAGAGAGAGCCAGCCCCCACCCGAAACAGGGCGACAGTGCAGCCGTGGCCGGCGGACGGCGGAGGCCAAGGCCTAGTCACCAGGGACCAAGGAGCCGTAAGCCGGGCTGCCTTCCCCGCACTAGGCCGTGTCTCTCGTGTCCTCCCCCTCCTTCCTAGCGCGGCAGGTGCCAACCGTTGAAGGGCACGACTCCCTGGACGGGACAGGAGGGAAGCCCGGGAGGTGTCACCAGAAGCTGGAGCCTAGATGAGGCCCGGGCGTGACCCTTACAAGGACAAGCCGTTTTCCGACCCGAGCGAAGCAAAACCCTGCATCCGCTTTCAGAGACCGCTGCGCCCCCTCAGGTATTGATGCTACAGTCGGTCTCAAAATAGGGACCGTTTTGCACTTGTGGGGAAGCCCCGACCACGGATGTCACCCCCGCTTGTGCCTCTTGTCACAAGGCATCAGCATCTCGGGAGGAGGTAAGTCGGAGGGGCCGCTCCCGTTAGAGCCACGCCATCCAGAAGGAAGCCGGGAGGCCGGGGCTTAACGTCAGTCACTCCCTGCGTCGGCCCCGCGGGCCCTGCTTTTAGCTCTTGAACCGTCGGCAGGGCCCAACTGCGCCGACGCCCGAGGCCTGGCTCAGGGACTGTGCCCGCGCTGCTGCGTAAAGCCTCCCACTGCCTGAGAGAAACGTGGCCCCGACCTCCTTCGTCTTCCCGTAGTCCAGGTCGGGGTGGTGGCGGCTCTGCCCTCGTGCCCTTTAATACTGTTTTCACTTTGGGGCAGTTCCGTGCCCCGCTGGCTGCCCCCGCCGACTGCGCACTACGGCGGGCGTGCACCTGCTGTAGGCGCTCAGCACCAGAGAGCTGCCAAGCAGCCGCTGCGCCGAGGGCAACGCGTTAGGCATTCAGGCAAGTCAAAGAAAAGTAGGAGTGGTCGGTCTCCAAGAGGTGGACCACCTGGGGGAGCTGGGGGGGTGCGGGGGGCTCAGCGGGTGAGCACCTGCCCTCGGCCCAGGGCATGACCCTGGGTCCGGGGATCAAGTCCCCATTGGGCTCCCTACAGGGAGCCTGCCTATCCCTCCTGTGTCTCTGCATCTCTCTCTGAGTCTCAGGAATAAATAAAACCTTTAAATAGATAGATAGATGATAGATGATAGATAGATGATAGATGATTGATTGATAGATGATTGATAGATGATAAATGATTGATTGATAGATGATGATAGATGATAGATAGATGATAGATGATTGATTGATAGATGATTGATAGATGATAGATGATTGATTGATAGATGATAGATGATAGATAGATGATAGATGATTGATAAATAGATGATAGATGATTGATAGATGATAGATGTGTGATTGATAGATGATAGATGATTGATTGATAGGTTGATTGATAGATGATAGATAGATAAAAAACTGTGCCTGATTTAAGAAGCTTTGACCTAGCGGTAGTCCGAGAGCCACTAGTGACTGTGCTCCTCTCTCTCACACACACACACACACACGCACGTGCTGGCGTCCCATCTGTGCAGCGCCCGGGCCTGGCTTGCCCCCCAGCACACCCGGTTCTCCTTGCTTAGGCTCGTTGATGCATGGAAACAAGCCGTACGGCCTCAGCGCATCCCCAGAGCGGGCTCATCTGGGTCTCCTGCTTCACTCTCTCCACTTACTTCTATTTTGCTCGACTCCCTGTTCACTCAAACAAGGAGGCAAAGAAAAATGAAAGTGAAGATCCATCCTTGGCTTTTATTCTTCTAGTACTCATGTCGTTGAAGGTCTCTCATAATTCAGCAGATTCCGTACAGCTCTGGTCAAACAGTTTCGCCTGAAATGACGATAAGCAGTAAAACCTGATGACCAGGAGATCTTCCATCCCCCGACCCCACTATAATGCTCTTTTAAAAATTCAAATAATAGTAATAACAGAGACTGGCTTTACCCCTGTGCGCGGAGCGTGGTTTCCAGAGTTCCTGGCGGGAGGGAGGCGGGCTTGTCCCTCGGCGCCGTTTGCACTGTTGGCACATTTGCCGTGTGCTTGTCTAAGTTTCATCATAATAAGACTTAAGAAGCGGCACTGGCCAGCGTTTGCTGTGCACTCACCAGCGTTTGCTGTGCACTCAGGCCGGGCCGGGGCCGTTATACGCCTCACCCCCGAGCTCCTCCCGCCGGCCCTATGCATCTCAGGTTCACAGAGGAAGAATCAGGGGTTGGAAGCGTGTTCGGGGGGGGGGGGGGAGGGTACGTCTACTGGCCCACCTGACGCCTATGGAAGTAAGATGCCGGGAGAGCTAGGAAGAGGTGAAAGCCTGCGCGGCCTGCAGCCGGGGCTTGGGCTGGCTCGCTGCGAGCCCCCGCCTGGGCCAGGAGGTGCTGGCTGGAGTCACGACGGCTGCGCGCCTCTGGGGGGGGCTCCCCTCTGTGGGCAGGTGCGCTTTCGAGGATGGGTCTTCTCTCCAATCACCGTCTCTTCGGCAGACGTTTGTTGAGGACTACGTGCTGGGTGTTCTTGGGTGCCTTGGGGACAGCGCCAAGGACAAACAGCAGGCAAGTCACGCGGGCGCACGGTTCAGTCAGGAGGGGACATAACAAAATGAACAAATTATATAGTGTGTTGGAAGGTGATAACTACTCTGAGGAAACTAGGCCAGGAATGGGGCGGCCGGAGCTGCAGATTAGAGCTCTCAGGAAAGGCCTCACGGAGAAGGTGGCGTTTGTACAGGCTTGACGGAGACGAAGGAAGGTGGTCTGGAGGACGGCTGTCCCCAGCTGAGGGAGCAGCACGTGCAAAGGCCCTGCGGTGGCCAGGGTGAGCCAGATGTGATGGCCAGGAGGAAGGGGGCGTGCCTGGAGCAGTGGGAGCGAGAAGGACTGCAGCAGCTGAGGTGCTCAGAAGAGCACAGGCCAGACCCTAGAGGGCCTTGCAAACCCATGTCATGATGTTGGCAGGGACTCTGAGATAAGGAGCCACTCCATGGATTTGATTTGATTTGATTTATTTTTTATTTATTTAATTTATTTAATTTTTTTTATTCTACATTTTATTTTACTTTATTTTATTTTACTTTATTATTTTATTTTATTTATTTTTTATTTTATTATTTTGTATTTATTTATTTTATTTATTTTATTTTATTCTTTATTTTATTTTATTTTATATTTTATTTTATTTTATTTATTTTATTTTATATTTTATTTATTTTATTTTATTTATTTTATATTTTATTTTATTTTATTTATTTTATTTTATATTTTATTTATTTTATTTTATTTATTTTATATTTTATTTTATTTATTTTATTTATTTTATTTTATGTTTTATTTATTTTATTTTATTTATTTTATATTTTATTTTATTTATTTTATTTATTTTATTTTATATTTTATTTATTTTATTCTTTATTTTATTTTATTTTATTTATTTTATTACTTTATTTTATTTTATTTATTTATTGTATTGTATTGTATTGCATATTTTATTTCATTTTATTATTTGTAAACTCAGCTAATCAACCTACAATGTATTAATAGTTTCAGAGGTAGAGGTCAGTGATTCATCAGTCTTTATAACACCCAGGGCTCATGACGTCACGGGCCCTCCTTCATGCCCAGCACCCAGTTACCCCATCCACCTACCCCTCCCCTCCAGCGACCCTCAGTTTGTCTCCTATGGTTAAGAGTCTCTCTCTCTCTTTTTTAAAGATGCTACTTATTTGAGCGCGAGAGAGTGAGACGAGAGAGCACAGGCTGGGGGAGAGGCAGACGGAGAGAAGCAGCCTCCCCACCGAGCAGGGAGCCCGAAGCGGGGCTTGATCCCAGGCCTGAGCTGAGGCAGGTGCTTAACCAGCTGAGCCACCCAGGCGCCCCCGATTAACAGGCTCTTAGGGTTCGTCTCCTTCTCCGATTTCATCTTGTTTTATTTTTTCCTCTCTTTTCCTTTCATCCTGTTTTGTTTCTTAAATTCCACATATGAGCGAGATCGTATAATTGTCTTTCTCTGATTGACTTATTTCACTCAGCGTAATACCCCGAGTTCCACCCACGTCGTTGCAAATGGCAAGGTTTCATTTTTCTGGTGCTGAGTTCCATCCCATTGTACGTCCAGACCACGTCTTCTTCATCCCCCGGTCTGAGGGCACCGCGGCCCGTCCCACGGTGTGGCTCTTCTGGACGCTGCTGCCGTGAGCATCAGGGTGCAGGTGGCCCGGTCTTTCAGGGCGTCTGTATCCTTGGGGTAAATGCCCAGCGGTGCAACGGCGGTCGTAGGGCAGCGCTATCCGTAACTTCCTGGGGACCCTCGGCGCTGTTCTCCGGGGGGGCTGCACCGCTGCCAGAGGGTCTCCTTCTCTGCACCCTCGCCAGCATCTTCCATTTCCTGACTTAATTTTCGCCATTCCGACAGGTGTGAGGTGGGATCTCGCTGTGGTTTTAATTTGTATTTTTCTGATGCCAAGTGATATGGAACCTTTTTTCATAGAGTGTCTGTAGGTCTTCTCTGGAGAAATGTCTGTTCATGTCTTCTGCCCATTTCTGGACTGGATTACTTGTTTTTTGGGTGTTGAGCTTGATAAGTTCTTTATAGACCTTGGACGCTATAAAGGTCCGATAGTTCATTTTGCCTTTGTTTCCCTTGCCCTTGGAGACGTGTCTGGCCGGCAGCTGCTGCGGCCGAGGTCAGAGAGGTTGTTGCCTGTGTTCTCCTCTAGGATTTTGGTGGATTCCTGTCTCACATTTAGGTCTTTCATCCATTTTGCGTCTATTTTCACTCCTTGGTTTTAAACAGAAGAGGGAAAACCATCCAACCTCAGTGTCTTATAGAAATATTACTAATTGTGAGACAAGTTCCCAGAATGACCCATCACAGCCTGTGAAACCCATATTGGCCTTGAAATAAGGATGCTAATCAGACTCTGGGAAGCTCGGGGCACGGGCTCTAGGCCCAGGAGGTGAGACGCTGACTCGCCGCTCGGTGGGTGACGTCGTGCACATCAACAACAGCTCTGAGAGGGACATTCCGGGTCAGAGAAGGAAGCGATACCTGCCCCATGGCCTTATTTTGAGGGTCAAGTGAACATGGGACACAGACACATCGTGTAGACCGTACAACACGATCCGGAGGGTGGAGGGCAGGAGGGCTGGTGAGAGGCAGGGGGTGTGGTGGTGTCACCGTTACTCCTGCGGAAATGAAGTCCAGGGCTGAAGTCAAGGGCCAGGAATGTAACCTTCCCTCTGCCATTACTTCTTACGGAGCAGCCGTGGGAATGGTCTTCCGCTGCTCCAGCAAGGGAGGTCTGGGGGTGGGGGAGACAAGGACCCCCGGATCTGGGTGCGGGGTGCTCCCGGGTCAGCAGTGTTCACTGCCTGGGATGTGCAGACCGAGGCCTCCAACGCTGGCGGGTGCAAGAGTTGTGCCCCCCCGTGGGCCCTGGAAGACCCCCCTCACCCGTCATCCAGGCTGACTGCAGCTCTCCCCACCCCGCCATGCAGACCCCGGACCACCCCCCCTCTGTCTGGGTGCCGGGCTGACCCTGACCGCAGTTCTCCACCCCCCTCAGGCACTCCTCGTATGGACGGCTCTTGGACGACCAGGACTACGGCTCCTGGGGGAACTACAACAACCCCCTGTACGACGACTCCTAAGAGGGACCTGCCAGGTGGAGGGGCTGCGCTGTTCCTAGGGCTTTCCCCCCGCGACACGTGCAGCCCCGCTTGTCCTGTGCCCCCCACCTGCTGCTGCCACCACCACCCCCAACAACATCATCGCTCGCTGCGGGTGGAGGCTTCTGTGCTACAGCTTGGCCCACCTGAGGCCCACGGAGCCTCCTACCTGACACCTGCTGCTTGCGCCCACGGAGCCTTCTGACGCCTGCCGCCGGGGCCCACGGAGCCTCCTAGCTGGCACCTGCTGCCTGGGGCCCATGGAGCCTCCTGACACCTGCCGCCGGGGCCCACGGAGCCTCCTACCTGACACCTGGATGCGCTGTGAGGCCCCAAGGCCGGCACCACCCGCTGAAGGGGTGCTTCCTGTTTGCGGCGGTTCTTGGACTTCTTATTTGGGAAATGACATTAAATGTTAACGGGGTTAAGGCTGCGAGCCCTGGAGGCTGTCGCCCCGCAGGCGAGGAGGTGGGGGCGCGCCCGGGGTTGGGGGGTGACCAGGTGTCCCTGAGCTGCGGGGCTGTTACCCCGGGGCCGCCCTCCGGGGTATGGGGAGGAGGAGGGGGAGGGGTGAGCGGGTGGAGAGGAGGCTGGGGAGGGGGGGTGAGGGGGCGGGGGGATGGGGGGATGGGAGGCGGGGGGGAGGGGCGTGTGACTGTGGGGGGAGGGGGGAGGCGGGGTGGAGAGAGGCCAGGGGAGGTGCGGGAGTGAGCGTGGGGGGGCGTTAGGCTCGGGAGGGGTTGGGGAGCAAGGGTCAGCGTGGCAGTGAGCGTGCTGGGGCCGGGGGGTCAGCGCGGGGGCGGGCGCACCTGCACCTGCACCTGCACCTGCACCTGCACTAGCGCAGCTGGGAGGACGGGGGACAGGAGGCGGCCCGGAGCCCGGAGCCCCTGCTCCGGGGAACCCGGTCCACATCTGCCCCTCCCGTGGGGGCCCCCAGGCCTTCAGTGCAGCTGTGTCCACCTCCCCCCGGGACCCGGGCTACAGGCCGGAAAACCCCACATCTAGAATTTGGAAAAAGAAGGAAGTTTGCAGAAAGCCCTGCGCTGTGGTGTCTGCAAGGGGCTGACGGTTCTGCCCCCCCCACCCCCAAAGGGCCCTGCCCCCGCACCCCAAGGATCCCCACCCAGAGGCCCCCACCCCGAGGCCCCCCCAGGACCCCGGTCCCCAGCCCCGCAGCTCGGCTGCTACCGCGGTGGAGGCCCCGGAGGTGCGCAACCCCACGCTCGGGTCCCCAGCAGGACAGCCCCGAGGTGACAGGGTCAGGTCGCTGCCCCCTGACACCTGCCGCTGGAAGGCGGCCTCGGCCGGTGCAGGAGGGAACCTCCAGGGGAGACCCGCGGGGCCCCCATCCCCAGGGGGAGCTTGTCCCACAGGGCCCCTCGGGGCCCCAGAGACCTCGAAACTGGACCCACCTGCATTTCTGGGGGTGCACCTGCGGCCCCGGCATTCCCGGAAGCTCCACTGCCCAGCCTGCCCTCAGGGGGGCCCGGCTCCGCCCCTGGGACAACCTCGGTGGCCAGGCCCTCGGGGGTGCCAGGGCCCTGCTGGGCCCACAGCCTGCCACCCTGCCCCACCCCATCCCACCCCACCCCGCCCCACCCCGCTCTGCGAACCAAGCGCTCCTGGACTCATGTAGCAGAGACAGAGCGACCTGGGGGGCCCGGGGGTCCTCCAGCAGAACTGGAGCAGGACGCGGAGGCCGCCAGCGACTCCCCTTCTGATTATTACCAAACAGAACAAAAGGACATTCTCAGAAAACTGCCCAGGGATGACCAGGGGCGCCCCCTCCAGCCACGCTGCGCCCACCCCCTTCGGGAAGCCTGCGGACTTTCAGTTTCGCAAAGGACAATTCAATCAAAACAGGACATTCCCCCCTTTTTTGTCTCTCCCTTGGCCACAAGTATCTTGAGAAAACGTCCACGAAACACCCTTGAAGCAGTGCTCTCGTGGGTGCTGCTGCGGCCACACAGAGGGTCCCCGGGGTCCCAACCGCAGGCTCCGTGAGCGTCTCCTCCCCGACGTCCACCGTGGTGCAAGAGCACGTGGTGGGGCTTTGCCCCCATGAACCTCCAGACCCTCACGGCAAAGACAGGGAGCTGGACCGAGAGCAAGTAGATCCCGCGCGCGCGGGGACGGCTTCCCGTGGAAATAGCAGCCCTGGTTGCGTCGGGTCAAAACACCCACCGGGGAACCGTATGTTGCCAAGTACTTTTTCTCGGAGTTGGCCAAAGGATTTGAACAACTGTATTCAATACCTGTTGCTCGAAACACACGCACACGCACACGCACACGCACGCACATCTCTGAAATACAACCGGTGTCCTGTAGGGGAGGGCGTGTGTTCGGGTCGCCCGAGGGCCGCGACGAGCCTGTCCCCCAGGGTGGGGACTCTCTGCCGGGGCCGGCGCAGGCCGAGGCGAGCAGCCTGTCCTAGGCCAGACGCAGCGAGGGGTGCTGGGGTCCGGCTCTGCCTTCCCTTCTCTTGGCCCCGTGGAGTGTCCTGCCCTCCCTGGGCGCCCGGCCCCACTTCTCCAACACGGGGGCAGGGGGGATGCTTGCCGTTGCCCATTGGCCTCACCCCAGGCGACCGCACGGTGTGTTGGGAGGATTCCCGGAGCCATGTCTGCTGTGTTTTCAGTTTCTGCAGAAAACTCTTCATAGCTCTTCTGAGTATCACGCACACGTGTGCGGGGTCTCAGGTTCGGCTTCCTGTTCGTTGTTCTGCCCGCGTGGGGTTGGGACGTCAGCTATTGAAGGACAGCTGGGTCGTGGCCACCTCAGGCCATCGTCACGGCTCGGAGCTGACCCCGCAGCCCGCTGACCCGCCTGCGACCGGGAGAACGGTCTCTCTCTGCACAGGAAACGGTGTCCCAGGACGCGGCCCCACGGAGAACTGAGTAGGGGCCCGGGAGGCTCGGGCCACACGGATGCCTGAGCGCTGACGCTGCAGACCCCGGCCTGGGCCATCCCGGAGCCTCCTGAGTCCTCTGGGGGAGTTGATGGGTTTGACGCCACCGGTTGGCCCTTCCGCCCGCTCGCAAGGGCGCACGGTTCAGTCCCTCGCATATGGGAAATGGGTTTAGCAGCTGGGCCTTGTTGATTTGCACGTTAATTCACCCTCCTTGCCTTGAACCTCTTTTCTGGCAAATGAATGTACCGTTTCTACTTGGATTGCAAAGCGCTAGTTGGTACCAGTAGTAGTAGCAGCGCTGCCCAAGAGGCCGACGCCACGCTGCTTTCTTGGGGTGGGTAAAGATGGGAAGATGTGCAACCTCTTTGATATGTTTGATGTCATCGTATCTACATTGGTTGTAAGACGTATCGCATAATAATTATAATTATATCAATTAAAGTCGTTAAAAGCTTGCCTCTGACGGTGGTGATTCACTTTTTGATATGTTTTGTCATTCAAGCCATTCAGCTGATGGGCTCATATTAAGCAGGCTTGATTTGTTTTTGTTTTTGTTTTTTTTAGTTTTTTTAATAAAGATTTTATTTATTTATTCATGAGAGACACACACACAGAGAGAGAGAGAGAGAGAGAGAGAGAGGCAGAGACACAGGCAGAGGGAGAAGCAGGCTCCATGCAGGGAACCCGACGCGGGACTCGATCCCGGGACCCCAGGATCACGCCCTGAGCCAAAGGTGGTGCTAAACCGCTGAGCCACCCGGGCTGCCCTTGATTTGCTCTTAAAGCAAATTAACCCCACATCAATAAATGATATTTTCTGCACCGCTGCAAGGGATCTGTGATCTCGAAACAGAATTGAAGGGGGTCAGAAGTGAAGAAACTTCCCGAGCAGTGATCTTGCTCTCCACAGTACACCATGCCTTGCAGAAAATGTAAAAATAGACATTTTGATTCAATAACTCGGCAGCGGCACAGAATCAGGTCCTGTTAAGGCGTATTGGCTTTCGCGGTGTGTTTGCAGGTACTGGGCTCGCCTCATGCTCCCCCAAAAGAATTCAGTTCATCGCACCCGTCCCGGTAAAACAGCGAAGCATTTTCAACCATCCGGAGTGTAACAGCGACCCTCAGGAGCTAAGCGAAGATCATTCGGATTCCGAAGGGACGAGCGACCGCGCGGCCGCGCACCTGGCAGCATGGTTGAGGAGCCGGCGTGGTGGCCTGAAAACCGGGACGTCGAGGTGCCTGGTTTCCAGCGGCTCACACGGGGGACAGGGAAGAGCCACTGCAGAGGGAGAGGACCAGGCCCGGGGCTGCCGTGGGCACAGGAGCGGGGGCACCTGCGGTGTCCCGAGCCCGCCCGACCGCGGCGCCCGGAGGCGTGGACAGAGGGCGCCTAATAGGAATGCACAGAGTTTGCCTATTGCAGATTATTGGGTTCAGATCCTTGTGTTTTCCTACATCGTAGCGTTTGCAAGTCGGATCTTAGTACGTCTCGGGCATTTAGTGACCTGTCTGCGACCTTTCACCCCCTAAAATTCAGCAGCACCAGCCCTGGCTGGCTCTATTGAGATTGTTTGTCGGGTGCCCGCAGGTGCCGAATGCTGCCGCCCCTGCCGCGGCCCCGGGGCCACCACGGCCTCTCCCAGTTACAGATGGAAACGGAGCGCCCGGTCCCGCCTGTGCCAGGCCTCCAGGTCGCGCGTCGCACAGGGTGGCCCTGCCCGCGAGCACCTACGGTTGGCAGGTGGCACACGCGTGATCCGAACGGGCGTCACCGAAGCCCCGGGGTCCACTCAGGACACTGGCTTCTGCGCTAAGCCCGACCCGCTCTCAGCCTGGGGGCGTCCCTCCGCCAGCCAAGCCCCCCGGCAGCTGCTTGCGGTCAGCCCAGGGGTCTGGTGTGGCCCGAGCAGGGACAGTCAGCTCCCAGCTCCTGCGTCCCCGGGGCACCGCCACCGTCCTAACCCCTGCTGCCACTGGGCCTTGTGCTCCCGGGGAAGGGCCGCCTCGGCTGCCCCCACTGTGTTAGGGGAGCACGTGGGCCCCCATCCCCGGGGTCAGGGTCAGCCTCCCTCCCACCCCCGCCCCACTGTGTTAGGGGAGCACACAGGCCCCCCCATCCCCGGGGTCAGGGACCCCGTTTGCCCCACCTGTGCCCTCCGAGGAGACAGGTAAGAGTCCACTACAGCCTGGACGGGCATCCTGTCCTCCGAGTGTCTTCCCCTCTTGCCCTAAGGTCCTGTTATTTCAGGACCTTGTCTTCCGTGGCTCGGCCATGACAAGGGTCGCATCTTCTCACATGACCCGAGCAGGAGCCGGGTGCCGTTCCCAGCAGGTCACATGGAGGAGCCTCCCCAGGAGCCACAGGTCGTTAACGCAGCCCCCCCCTCCCCGCGCAAGGAGGAGCCAGGCCGAAGGTGCAGGCACCTGTCGAGGGGGTGATGTCAGGTGCTGGGAGAGACAAAGGCGCCCCGATGCGAGGCCTGCGACGGGCATCCCTGGGGAGGGCGGGAACCACCTAGGGTGCTCCTGGAATATCAACTCTTGATGCAAAGCTAAGGGTGGCCCATGGACATGGGAGTCGCACGACTGCGTGTGAGCAGGAACAGAGGCAGGTGCGGGAGCCCCGGCAGGTGACGCTGCCGCCAAGCCAGCCCCAGCGGTGCAGCGGGCGGGGTGCTCCAGCGCTCCCCCGGAGCCTCAGCGCCCCCATCCCTGGTGCCTTGGTCTCGTTTCCGTCTTTCCGGCCTCACCCGAGACCCTGCTGGGCACAAGCTCCCGCCAAAGCCTGCAGGACAGGGACGCGGAAGACACAAGAGCTCGGGCTTCGCCCCGACCCCGACCAGCCAAGGGGACCCCAGACAACCGGGGAAGGATGCTGAGCTGAAAATGAACGAGCACAGCCCCCTCCCTCCTCCAGGCTGGAACTTCCCCCAAAAGGAAAATAAGAGTGTTATCCTGTCCCTAAAGCGATGCAACGGTCCTTACACGGCTGAGGGTGCCCTCACCTGCCCCCCGGGACGCGGGACACACAACACCCTGTGCGTGGCCCCAGCTTGGGTCCATCCACTCCTGGGCCACATGCCGTCTTCCCACCAACCACCTAGCTGGCCAGTTGTAGGGTTACCCGCGTGTCCTGGGTCACAAGGGGAGGGCGGAGGAGGGAAGGGAGCCGACCCATTGCAGGGCTGTCCCTGCGCACACGGATGTCTCGCGTTCCCTTGTCCTCAGCCAGCCTCTCTCCAGGACGTGGCTCTTTCCGGGGCAGGTGGCTCGGAGCTGCCGAAGTGTGAGTAGAGCTTGGGGACCGGGGAGGCACTACGGACCCGGGTGCGAAACACGGGTGAGCTCGAGAGGGATGCCCACAGGGCCGCAGGGGCCGAACGCCCCCCTTCCTATTGCACACCCCCCCCCGGCCCGTCCCCATCCCTGCAGCCCACCGCATCCACCTGCACCACGGGACAGAAAGCAGAGAAGCCGCTCAAAACCCCGCACAGCACCCCGCCGGCGGCAGCCCCCCTGCCCTCGCGCCCCATCCGGCCGCTCACGCCCCCGCGCCCCATCTCCCTGGGGCTCCTGAGAGAAGGCTGCCTTCCTCAGGAAGCCGGGGCTTGAGAAGAGAGCCACTAGGGGGTCGGGGGGGAGAGCCGAGGTCTCCTCTCAGGGGTCCCTGTCGCCCACGGGCCTCCTTGTGCACTGCCCCCCCCCGTCCCCCCAGGAAACGCCCGCCGCAGCCTCGCTGAGCCCTGGCACCCGGAGCTGGAGCTGGAGCACCATGGACCGAAGCACCTGCAGCTCTGATTCAAGGGTCGGGGTGAGGGGGCCCTGGACGTGGGGGGCAGGGGTGGTGCCAGCCGGTCCGAGGGCTGCAACACCAGCCCCGCTGCGGCCCTGACAGCCGCTCCCCCGGCGCCGCCTGCACCCCCGAGGCCCCCAGCTGCTTCATGTGCAGGTCGGGGTCCCGGCGGCAGCTGCCTCACAGGCCCCCACGACCGTTGGATGAACCAGTTCCTGGGGGCACGCGTGCAACTCGCAGCTACGAGGCATAGGCTGCCTAACAGGATCGCCCTGCAAGATGACGCATCCCTCCAGATCTTCCGGGTGGGGAAACTGAGGCCTCGTCCCGCTTGCATCGCTGCAGGTGCTGCAGGCCGCCCCATCCATCCCCGGGAAACTAATCTCCGCCGAGGGGCGCTTGGTGGCCCAGTGGGCTGAGCGTGCGACTCCTGGTTCTGGTTATTTTCAGCCTTGCTAGTCGTTTTTAAAATTCCGAATAAAACTAGTGCCCCGTTTTGCATTATGGGTTTAGGACACAGACACGGAGAAAAGCTTCCCCAACTTTGAAAACCCAAGGGATCCGAGAGCGGAAACCCTGCGAGGCAGCCACTGCTCCCTGTGTTTCTCCTGGGGCCTACCTGGGCGCAGACCTTCTGTCGCAGCTCATAAAGCCGAGGTCACGCCCCAAGAGGGGGATCCGTGGGCAAGAGGTTTATGGGGTGTGGGGGGGTGGTTTCCGTAGAAGCCGGCGCGGGCGGAGGGCGAACCCGGAGTCTAATGGCATCGCAGCAAGGGTCTCCGGGGTCCTGCGGGGGCCCCACGGCTGAAACGATCCTACAGAACTGTCTTGGGGGGCGTTACCACAAGCTCCCCTCCGGAGGACCCCAGGCCCGGCCGCCCTGCAGCCTGCAGAAGGCATTCGGGATTCTCGTCCTGGGAAAACCTTACAGCAGGAAGCTGGGTGGGGACCCTGGCCACCCCCGCCATCGCGCCCCATCTTGAGGAGTCACAGACCCCTCCTGCCTTGGCCCCAACTAGCGCCTCCGCTGCCCGAGGTGGCTGGGCTGCTGGGACGACACGGACGCGAGAGACTGGCGACCGGCCGGCCTCTTCCCGCCGATGCGGGGGCTGCTCTCCTTGCCTGCTGGTCTCTTGGGGCGAGGTCTTTGAGGTGACCAAGAGCCCAACCCTACTACACCTCAGTAGGACCTCGCCGGGTTCCTCAGTAGACCCGTGACACCTCTGCGACCAAGACCATGAAGCGTCCGAGGGCACCGTGGTGCAGACCAGCGGCCGTCCCTAAACGGGCCCTCGAGGCCGGTGCTGAGCGTGGTCGCTGCTACCTGGGCCCGCGCCTCCCGCATCTGAAACCACGGTACAGGCAGCGCTTAAGGATTTGGGGCGAACCCTGTGTCTCGGGACAGCGTTCCAGCCGCGGAGGGCATCGTCCAGGATGGCACATCCACGGGCCCCGGCAGACGGTTCCAGCCCCATCAGCTCGGCGGCCTGCGGGGGCGGCCCCATGACGGGACCGTAGATGCCAGCCGTGCGCCTGCTGCTCGCCTCCTTGGCCAGCGATGACCGTGAGTCTCTGGGTCCAACGCATTTTTATGTGGGATTCCAGGGATCGAGCTCTTCCAAGCCCTTGATTCGCGGTGGGGCCGGCAGAGAGGGCAAACGCGTCAACCCCGTGCACCTGCGGCAGGTGCCCTTCCTGTCCTGCAAAGTGCAAGGTGCAGTGATGCGCCCCTGGCTAGACGGCACGTTCTAGCTTGTTTCAGATCGTCTGCCTGGAAATCGCGCCACCGCCGTGGGCCCCGGTCTTTGTAGAGTTTACCTCCTACCCTCCGGGGCACATTGTATGAATTCGTGTTGATTTTCTGTCCTTGCAAAAGTTATCGCGTGTTTAAGCCCTCGAGGCAGCCCCGAGTACCGCACGTCATTCTCTGGTCCCGCTTGGTGGAAATTCAGAGTCATGGTCACTACGGCCACATCCTATTTTGGGAAGTTCCGTTCCTATGTCCTGAGTTATGGTATTGATGGGACTCCTGGTACCATTATAGTCACACTTCGATAAACTCTTTCAGGCCCTTGAGTCATTTTTGCTAATATCAAGATACCAGGCAGCGGCCAAAGTCAGAAATAACAAATATAATGACGCCCACCGACTCTCGTGCCCTCAAGCTCTCAGAGCCACCCTCAGCTAAGGTGTTCGTGGGCGCACCTGCCACCTGTGACTCGTTTGCTCTCACCTGTGCGTCCTCTGTGTGCGTCTCCACGTTTCCAGCCACGCATGAGAGAAGGCCCCGCGCTCTGCACCCCCTGCCTGGGCGGACAGAGGTGCGGGAAGCAGGGAACGCCCAAATGTCCAAAAACATCTTGCTTCTGCCATTTATTTTCGGTCCCTACAAGGTCTGGGGCAACATCTGCCTGCACGTGGAGAACCGAACGGGAAGTTTCTGAAATTCCATCCAACACGAACACAGGGACGGGGATGAAGCCGATCCTGCCGGGGGCGCTGACCCCACGGCCTTCGGACACGAGCAGCACCGTCAGCACAGTTTGGCCTGTTGGGAAGGTAGCCGTGTCTCCGAAGCGGACCCGTCTCGCACCCCAAATTTGTGAAATAAACAGGAACAAAATGTCCATTTCTGTTTCCCGTATAATGGCCACATTGTGCGAGGACTTCCTGCTAAACCACTGGGATGACTAGTTGCCTTGGGGACCCAGTCAGGCCTCTGGGACTTCAAGAGCCGACACGTCGCGGACAGAGAGCGACTTTATAGCGGAAGAACCAAGGCGCCCTGAAAGCACTACTTTGGTGTAAAAGACTCTGAGAAGCGGCTCTGGCAGCAGCACGTGGCCCCAGGCCCGAAAGCGGCGCCTTCTGGGGTTAGTGGGGAAACCGAGAGTCGCGCAGCCTGTGGGTGTGCAGGTCCTGGCAGCGTGAGCTCGGAGCCGAGGCGAGACGACCGCTCCCTGGGGGCGGGGGACACCACGCGGTTGGGCCTTATATGGCGTTGTCATCGCTGGCCTCTGCTCTGTGACTCCAAGGAGGAGGAGGAGCGAGGAAAAACATTTCTCTGCCAAGTACAGCTTTCGACGTGCGGGCGGACTGGGAGCGGGAGGGCCATCGGGGCCGTTACTCCATCCCGGGGGCCCAGGGCCAGGACTTCTGCCGTCCTCCCTCCTGTCATCGCTGGGGCCCAGGCCAGGGGCCTCGTGTCCGTGGTCGGCGCACAGCGGGGTTGTCCGTGGGGTGGTCCTGGCCCGAGGCCCTCCGGCCCCATCTTCCCTTGTGTGTCCCAGGCCCAGAGCCTCGTCGGCGACGGTAGTGGAGACACTGCCAAGTGTTCAAGTCCGACGCGACCTAAGGCACCCGGGAGGCTACAGGAGGACCCGCACCAGCCCCTGGTCACCTGTCAATTCCCTAGAGGGACCTACTCCTCCCGGTGCTAAGTCACTTTAGCAAGTGCATCAAGCCTCGTGCTGCGTGCACGGGCGCTCGGCCCACCTCGGGGAGCCCGGCAAGTGGTAGGTGCCTGAGTGACACGGGGCTGGGGGGGAGGGGACACCTGGCGTCTGAGGGGCGATGCTGGGCACGGAGGGGACACACCTGGCAGCCGAGGGGCTCTGAAGCCCTCCCCTTCCATCCCTCCTGGTGCAAGAAGGAAGGTGGCCGATGCTTAGCCACGCTGAGCGCCTGGAGTCAGTGGCCTCAGGGCTGTGCTACTAGGGAGGCAAATTGTACTCAGCAAATCCAAAGGGCCCCCCTTACATACTCAAGGGCCTTAAGGCTTATTTCTCCTCCGCAAACCAGAGATGGGACCTACTGCTGTGGTCTTTCCCCACCAGGGTTCTGGGTCCGCTGGAAACCCAGTAGCCGGGGCTCCGAGGCCGGGCTCCTCCCACCAGAGTCCCAAGAGGCTCAGGAAAGAGATGCCAGCACAGACCACCTAAGTCACATCTGCTGGGAGGAGACAAATAACAAACAAAGAATAACCTGGAAGGACGCTGGATATAGTCATTGTAGCACATAGTTGAAATTTAAACCCAAATACAGTCGACGAAATCTTCCTTTCCCATTTGTAAGGAAACCCTAGTAAGTGATCACGTTAAAGCCTGTTCTCCTGGGTGATGCTGCAGTTCACTGGAAAGGGCCTGACGACTCTAGATTCTTTTTTTTTTTAAAGATTTTATTTATTTATTCACGAGAAGCACAGAGAGCAAGAGAGGCAGAGACACAGGCAGAGGGAGAAGCAGGCTCCATGCAGGGAGCCCGACGTGGGACTCGATCCCAGGACCCCGGGGTCATGCCCTGGGTGGAAGGTGGCGCTAAACCGCTGAGCCACCCAGGCTGCCCCGCGACTCTAGAATATTACTCCTATAATTCCATACTCTTTGGATCATGATTAAAGGGTAAACTTTGTCATTTCTTAAAAAAAAAAAAAAAAAAAAAAAAGGATAACTTAAATCGGATCTCAAAGAAGTTAGCATAAAATGGAAAAGATTGGTACGACGGGGTTTCTGGGTCAACCTGGGAAAGCTAAAGCTACATTTCCCACAATTCCTCTCTCTATATTATATGAAGTTCAAGCAGGTGTAAATTGGAATTCGCGTGGGATGTGAAAGGTAGAGATGCAGCGGCAGCCGTTACACCCCAAGGTCGTCAAGCTTAGAAGAGGGTGACAGACGACGACGCAGGGGCCAGCAGCTTCCCAAGGGCCGTCGCTCTCCGGCCCTCAGCGCCCAGCTCTTCTTCCCGAGAGCTCCCCCCGCTGCTTAGCAGGGAGCCCAGGTGCGTCAGCAGGTGGGTGGCTCTGGGCCCGGACGGGCAGTGGTCCCCCCAGAGCTCCCCATCGGTGCTCCTCGGGGTCTCGCCTCGCGGCCTGGGCTTGCCCGGCGTTCAGGCTGGCTGGCGTCGCCCGTGACCTTGCAGCTCACCCTTCAGACCCTCGCTCCCTGCCCCCCGCGGTTGGGCAGAGCTCGGTTTCTCTAAGAATCCTTTGTCCGTGGCCCGGAGGGGTCAGCTTCCCGGGCTGGCCCTGGTGCTGCGGTTGCCCGGCATGAACACCTGCTGAGCTTCGGTCCGTGTCCGGGTCACCTGCCCCCACACACCCCGACCTCATTTTGTCCTCATGACATTTGTACGAGGCCGAGGCCGGCACCTGGGACGGGAGAGCAGCACCTGGGAGGGACCACCTGGCTTGTCCAAGAGAACCAACCCCACGAGGAGCGAGACGGTTCTCCTTGGCCGGCCTCTGTCCAGCCCCTCAGGACGTCAACGCCCGGCAAAGAGCACGCTGCGTTTCCACCTTCCCAAGGCCAGAAAGAAATAAGAGAAAGAAATAAGAGAAAGACATAAATGACCTCAAGGCTGAGGAAGTGGAAGTAACCAAATAATTAGAGAAATGGGGCCTGGGGCTAAATTAGAAGTGGGGCTGGGGGGAGAATTAAGTGTTCTGGGAACACTCCACGAATTCTCACAAAAACCCTATAAGGCAGGCACCACGCCATCCTCCCTTTACAGACTAGGAAACGAAGCCTCGGAGCAATGAAATCAAGGAAGTCTTCGAACACTCTGGTTCCTCGATGGCAAACTACTCCGCCAGAAATCTGAAAAAGCCACCCCCTCCCCCCTTATCGGAAATGCACCCTCCAGGGGTCGTTAGCATGTGACAGAGGCTAATGAAAACCTGCATTCCAGGGACCGCAGGCTACAGTCACCTCAATATTTGATCAACATCGGACGATCCGTTATTTCGCGTGATGGATGTTAGAACTAATTTTTCTTCCGGGGAAATCAATGACCTTCCAGCTTATGGAATGACTAAAACTATTGCATAAGCCCTACTACCCTTCCGCAAGCAAATACAGAAACCTGCCGGACCTAATAGCTTTCTGTGCCTTGAAATGATGCCCTAGGCCTCGGGATTTCTTCTGGTCCCGTAACCTCCCATCTCGGCATCTCATATTTGATGCTGATTAGAAACGTAGCTGCATCTCGCTGCTCGGGGATCTTCACATTTGCCTCAAATGAACCTATTAAGAGCTTGTTTGGATGCGTAAAAAGAGAGCTAGGACTTCATGGAGCCTATAGAACAGGCCGTAGGACAGTTCCTGCGCCTGCTTGATGATATTTGTTGTGCAAAATCCCTTTAGAGACTTGCCTTCCGTGCAATATCCCTGCCGGTTGTAAGTTCTGGAGAAGATATAATCATAAATGACCAAGTTAGCTTAGGTCGTTTTACAACAGCAATTAATTTCCGATGTTACCAATGCCCTAAGGGCGAAATACCGGGTAGCAGGGAAGCACATGACATCTATTCCTAATAAATCAGAATCTAATCTAATAAATCAGAATTAGAGTTTACATGGGGGCGGGGGATTAATCCATTGTAGGCAAAATATCAAAGATCAGAAAAGGTTAAAATGTTCAAGTTGAAAGGAGGCCACCTGTGACGAGGGAGCCTGGTCAGAAGGGGAATTCACGGGGCAATGAGTCAATGTACGGATCAATGAACGAGAGACATTCCAGGGAGAGACCAGAGGAAAGAACGCTAGATCCAAACACACAAATCCTTTCCGTTTGACAGCTGAAGACCAAACTAAAGGAGAGGTGCTGCTTGGAGAAGCTTGACCTTGGACAACTTAGACCAGCTTCAACCTCAGGAAGGAAGATTAGCTGTTCCAGTCAAAATTCGGGGCCTTAAGTGAATTCTTCTGGCTCTTCATCTCTTTTTTTTTTTTTTTTTGCCAAGCTAAGAGTTTAATGAAATATTATTAAAGTATCAGTCTGTAGAGAATTTACATGCATATATTAAGTTTTCTGAATGATAAACATGTGGCTCAATTTATAGAGGCTTTTGAAAATTTTAATGACATTTTATAAGTTTTCTTTTTTTAAATATTTTATTTATTTATTCACAAGAGACACAGAGAGGCAGAGACACAGCAGAGGGAGAAGCAGGCTCCATGCAGGGAGCCCGACGTGGGACTCGATCCCGGGTCTCCAGGATCACGCCCTGGCCCAAGGCAGGTGCCAAACCGCTGAGCCATCCAGGGGTCCCCATTTTATAAGTTTTCTACAAAGAAGTTCTAGATACTTTTTGTTAGGTTTACTCATGGATGGTGATTTTCTATTGTGATTTTATTTATTTATTTATTTATTTATTTATTTATTTATTTAGATTTTATTTATTCATGAGAGACACACAAAGAGAGAGAGAGAGAGGCAGAGACACAGGCAGAGGGAGAAGCAGGCTCCATGCACCGGGAGCCCTACGTGGGACTCGATCCCGGGTCTCCAGGATCACACCCTGAGCCAAAGGCAGATGCTGAACGGCTGAGCCACCCAGGTGTCCCTCTCTTGTGATTTGAAATGCAAATTTTAGTTTTTAAGCCACTATCTTCTTGTTTCTAGAGTAGAAGAATGCATTTATTTGTGCTCATTGAGCATATATCCAACAACTCTACTAAAATTACCCATTAATTTTAATGCCTTATGTGTAGATATTTTTGATATTTTCTATAGATAAGAATATTATTTAAAGCGAATATAAATATTATTTCTCTTCCCAATCTTTTTTGTTTTTAACCTTTTAATATTTTTCTGCTTTACCACATTGCTAGGTCACATAATAATAATGTTTAATAGAAACAGTGATATCGGGCATCCTTGTCTCACTTTTCTTAAACTTTTTTTTTTTTTAAGATTTATTTATTCATTCTTGAGAGACAGGCTCTTCATCTTTATTCTTGGATATGAAGTTTATCCTGTTGGGACCGGGGTGCTAAAGGAGACCTCAGAGACGAGATGAGGGAGATGCTTTCCGGCGTTGTGTTGGGCGATGGTATTTTTGTACCAGAGCCCAATTAGCCCACAACTCCTCAGTGAACAACAACCCTCGTTTATTTGCATAATTGTTTCCTTTGCTGCTTCCTTTATAAAAAATAATGAGCCATTATGCACATAATTAAAGTGAGCTCCACAAATGAGGGCCAGGCTGACAATCAGAGGAGAAGGTCAAGAGAAATTAGCTTGAAGGCCCGTCCGCCCGGCCCAAGGCCGATCTAATATGCGCCGTCTCCTGGGAGCAGAAGGGCTCCGCTGGGGCCTCTGCTTCCAGATTTCACTGAGGTCAGGCTTCCTGGAGCAAAACAGGATTTGATTCCATCCGGCCCTTCTCTGTCTGCTTCTGTCCTTGCCCTCCCGTCCTGCTCGTTATTAGCACGCCTCTCTACAAGTCCTATCTCTTTTCCCTCTTCCCCGGAGTCACACTTTTCCCAACCATCCTTACTAAAAATCTAATAGAAATAAGCAAAGCTCTTCCATTCCTAAGAAGCCCGATGATAAGCCTTACGGAGACCAATAGTCCCTTCTTTCAAGGTTTTTGATCACAGAGTGGCTAGGACAAGGCGTTGATGGGCAAGTACCTTTGCTCCCAGCCACAGGTGGGTTTCCTGATGATGTGACCTCGAAGTAGCTTCTTTCTTCTGGCACCGGTGGATTATTCCACCGCAGCATCTCACACAGATCCCGGTCGGATTCCGATCCTTCAGGCTGCGTGCCCCAGTTTGTGGAAAGTCGTATCAGTCATTCCTTTGACGTGCTGGATCACTAGATGATTGGAAGGTCATTGATAAGTGATACAGTACGTCGGCTATGGCTTCTCCTGGGCCTGCATCTGTGTTTCTTGGCGTCTTGTTATCCAGTGAGCAGTCTGGGCAACAGCCTATCACTCGAGAGCTTGCTAGAAAGGCAGTATCTCAGGCCCCACTCAGGACCTACTCCAGACCTACTCAGTCAGAATGGATTTTATATAACAAGATCTCCAGGTTTCACATTGAAGTCCAAGAAGCCATGATCTTGGGCATGCAGGTGGGACCCATTCCGTTCATTTTCTTCTAGGGAATTTGACTGTGGAGGCCGAGAAAAATCAAGGCCATCCACCTCAAGTTTAGCATTAGCACAAGTACAGCCATCGTAGGTCCCTGGGGATAAGAGCTGAACTTTACAGGAAAAACTGCAGATTGTCCTAGGCAGGGAATCCCATATCGGAAAGCCAATAAAGCTCAGAATGCCCTCGGCAGAGAATTCCGTATCAGATCTTAAGAAACTCCCCCACCCTTTCCCCCATATTGGAATGGAAAAAATTCCTCCACCCCTTCTGAAGATCCCCTAGACCAGCCCATAAAAAGCCAGCTGTAACCCACCCCGGGGGCCAAGTCCCTGCTCTGCCGTATGGAGTATACTTGGACCCAAGCTCGAGCTTGTAAATAGACCCTCGTGTACTTGCATCGGCGTCGGCTCCTCGGTGGTTTCTCGGATTCGCAATCTTGGGCACAACATGACCACTTCCTATTCACCCTGTAAGTAAAGGAGGGGTTCCTGTGCTGGGGCCAAGGGCATGGCCAACACACAGCTCCCAACACCAGATGAGATTACAGCAGTTTGTTAGTCACACATATTCACAGCCCAGGGGCCCGGAGGATACCACACGCCTCACAGGCCACGGCCGACGGGAGCTGTGCTCAGGAGCAGAGTGAACAACCAGGGGCACTGGGAGTTAAGCTGAGCAGCATTAAGAGAGTGAGGCACCCCCTGCTTCCTGTGGGAGGATGTGACTGGCTTCTTTGAAAACCTCTGTGGGTCGGCAGGGAACTGAGACCTCCTATCAAGGATTTATGGTAACTGTACCTGGTCCATCTGATGCTAAGGAAGGTTGCTTGGCTTGGGAACCTTACTCACGGTAGAGTGGGAGGGAAGCTTGTGGTTAGGATATTCAAGGGTCCCCCCGTGCCCTCCTGATTTCCCTAGATGTCAAGGTAACGTATAGTACTGGACTTTAATTGTAGTCGTTGTACCACAAGGGGAAGTCATCTTACAAAAACACTTACTGATTCCACAATATCAAACTATGTGTGGAAACCACCAAGCATAGTTCCTGGACTATGGAGAATGCCCGGTAAACAGACAGCAGTCTGCATCTCCTCTCTGCCTTTAGTCTGAGCCTGGAAGGATTCAGCTTCTGCCAACCTCCCTTGAATGTCTGCCACATGCCAGGCGCTGTTAATTGCCCTCATAGACGTGACCTTATAATATCCATCCTAACACTATGACTCAGTTATTCTAATCTTCGTTTTAGCATGGACCAGGGAATTGAAGAGAATTTTACCCAGTCCTAATGGGCTGTTTATCATGTCTCATCGTGGCATTTATCGATGCAATCTATGATCTGTTACGACCACACAGTGGGGATCTAGCTGCAATGGGACCTGCATGAACATACCGATGCCAGTCACAATTTATGAGAAACCAACAGTAGAAAAAGTTGGACTTATTTGGCTAACTCAAGAATATGAGTAGAAGGGAAGATGGGCAGGTATAAAATGTTTTGGATTGATTTGCTGGTCTGATAGAGATGAAGTCCGACAGTAACTAGAGGGTTGCTTGAGAAACATGTAATTGAAAGAGACAGTCGAGGAGAGATAGTAACTATCAATTTCTTTTTGGATTTTCTAATTTTTAGGTGATTAATTTAGATCGTCAGGAGCAGGGAACCTGGACTATGATTTTTTAGTCCGCAAAAGAAAGGTGAGGAAAGGTCTTCACTGCCTCATGGGTGGAGGTAGCACAGCACAGTACTTGGGAGTGCAGATTCTAGACCCAGGCTTCCTCAGTTCAAATCTCCTATCATCTGCTTTCTGGCTGTGGGAGCTGGTGCCAGTGGTTTAACTTCTCTGTGCCTCATTTTCTATCTGCAAAACGTAGATAACCACAGCTTCTCTTCAGCGAGTTGCCATAAAGATGAAAGGAGGTAACGCACATAAAACACTGAGACCCGTGCCTGGAAGAGTAAGCACTACCGAAGCAGAGATTATTATTACCACGAGTCAGTGTTTTGTCCTTGACCCACATAAAGGGTCAATAAAATAAAGTGACCCTGTGAAACTTATCCAAATAAATGGAACAGGATAGCCCCCAGACCTCAATGTATAAAATAATTATGGTAAAGTATTTGGTACCATAATTATGGTAAATTTGGTTTATGGTAAAAGAGACTATTTCAATAAGTAAAGAAAGATCAGGTTATTCAATTAATGTGTTGGAGGAGTTGGATAACTTGGTCTCCTGTTACTTTGCCCTCCATCTGTACTCCATCATATGCTATTACTGTTGGCACTTTGAGTATTCATGATGACACCACAAACTATTGATCACCGATACATTTCCCCCAGAAAAAAAAAAAAGAAGGTTATTCATGTATTTACTAAATAAATCAGCATTTCAATCAGAGTCCATTTTAAGAGCTCATTTCTGGGGCCTCTCCTGGTATCAGTTATATAATCCATCGGGTTGCCAGCAGGCTGCAGATGGCATATTCAAACAGGGTAATGACTAAGAGTTAAGGGACTACAGACAAAAGTGTGGTGGAAACCAGCAAGCGTGGTGAACCACAACGTTGAACACCATACCTGGGTCTGAAGAGACAGAGCAGTTATCAGAATGCCCTAAAACTGAAAATTAACAAAGCAGGAAACCACACATGTTGGGGAGGAGGTAGAGAAGGGGGGACCCTCCTGTACTGTTGGTGGGAATGTGACCTGGTGCAGCCACTCTGGAAAACTGTGTGGAGGTTCCTCAAAGAGGTAAAAATAGACCTGCCCTACGATCCAGCAATTGCACTGCTGGGGATTTACCCCAAAGATTCAAATGCAATGAAACGCCGGGACACCTGCACCCCGATGTTCACAGCAGCAATATCCACAATAGCCACACTGTGGAAGGAGCCTCGGTGTCCAGCGACAGATGCTGGACAGAGAAGCTGTGGTCTGTGTCTACAGTGGGATATTCCTCAGCCATTAGAAACGACAAATACCCACCATTTGCTTCCACGTGGATGGACCTGGAGGGTATTATGCTGAGTGAAGTAAGTCAATCAGAGAAGGACAAACATATGGTCTCACTCATATGAGGAATATAATAAATCGTGAAAGGGAATAAAGGGGAAAGGAGAGAAAATGAGTGAAAATATCAGTGAGGGTGACACAACATGAGAGACTCCTAACTCTGGGAAACAAACTAGGGGTGGTGGAAGGGGAGGAGGGCGGGGGGTGGGGGTGACTGGGTGACGGGCACTGAGGGGGGCACTTGACGGGATGAGCACTGGGTGTTATTCTGTATGTTGGCAAATTGAACACCAATAAAAAATAAATTTATAAAAAAAAAGGAAGAAAAAAAAGAAAAAAGAAGAGAATGCCCTAAAACTTTTAATTATTACACATCCACCTGACAAGAGCTGGGGCCTTGGCAGAAGAACTCAACCACTGCCAACCTGAAGCCTGGCAAGGAGGAAGATATGGAAATAAATACTGTGCCTGTATCTCCTCTGACACTCTGTATACTTCTGGAAGAATGGGAGCCTGGTTGCCCCAGCAGATACATGTCAACTTTCCGGGGTACAGAGGAGGGTGGAGAGAAAAGACTGAGCCTAAAAGAGTAAACAGAGAATGAGACGACGGCCAGCATACCCAGTAAGGAAGCAAATGTGTCCATCCTATAACTGGGGGGAGGGGCACTGTCTTCTCAGGCCCCTCACCCCCAGAGGACATCTGCCTTAGATCCTTATCCGTCACAGTAATGGGAAGGGTTCCATTTGTAGTCACTGCATAAATGGCGCCAGATTTTAAAAGAGAAGGTCACATTATCTACATCCCCTAGATTTATACGTATCATTATCAATCTTCAAGATGTCTTAGAGTCTATAACCTCTATCCACGTAATGTAAACCATTGGCTGGAATCGAAATATGTAACAGCAAACTATCAGCAAGAGAAACTAAGAAAACAATCCCATTTATAGTTGCATCGAAAAGAATAGAATACCAAGGAATAAATTTAACCAAAGAGGTAAAAGAACTATGTACTAACAACTACAAGACCTTGATGAAAAATATTAAAGACCGAAATATATGGAAAAATATTTCATATTCATAGACTGAAAGAATTAGTTTTGTTAAGATGTCCATATGACCCAAAGTAATCTACAGATTCAGTGTGATTCCTATGAAAACTTCAACGGTAACTTTCACAAGTAGACAATCCTAAAATTCATATGGAAACACAAAAGACCCCCAGTAGCCGAAGCAATCTTGAGAAAGAAGAACAAAGCTGGAGGCATCGCACGTGCTGACTTCAAATAACATTACAAAGCTGAGTGATCGAAACAGTACTGTTTTGGGATAAAAGCAGACACACAGATCCATGGAACAGAATACAGAGTCCAGAAGGAAGCCC
The DNA here is from genome assembly GCF_053574225.1 of Canis aureus. Lineage (NCBI taxonomy): Eukaryota > Metazoa > Chordata > Mammalia > Carnivora > Canidae > Canis > Canis aureus. Next base: position 70,631,866 of record NC_135623.1, on the reverse strand, counting down.
ACGTGTGGATGGTCAACTAATACGTGACAAAGGAGCCTAGAATAAACAAAGGAGAAAGGATAATCTCTTCAATAAATGGTGTTGAGGAAACTGAAGAGCCACATGCAAAAGAATGACACTGGACCACTTTCTTACACCATACACACAACTCAAAAATGGATTAAAGACTTGAACATAAGATCTGAAACCATACCACCCCATGAAGAAAATATAGGGGGTTAGCTCCTTAACATTGGCCTTTTCAATGAGCTTTTTTTTTTTTTTTATTTTGACACCAAAAAACAAAAGCAACAAAAGCAAAAATAAACACGTGGGACAGCATCAGACTAAAACGTTGCTGCATAGCACAGGAAACTACAACAAAATGAAAAGGCCGCCTACGGAATGGGGGAAGACACTTGCAAATCACATATTTGATAAAGAGCTAAAATACAAAATATTTAAAGAATTTACGCAACTCGACAGCAAACAATTAAAAAGAGTTTTTGGATTAAAAAATGAAGAGTGGAACTGAATAAATTGAGTAGACATTTTTCTTTTTTTAAAAAAAAGGTTTTATTTATTTATTCGTGAGAGACACACAGAGAGAGAGAGAGAGAGAGAGAGAGGCAGAGACACAGGCAGAGGGAGCCTCAAGCAGGCTCCATGCAGGGAGCCCAACGTGGGACTCGATCCCAGGACCCCAGGTCATGCCCTGGGCCAAAGGCGACGCTCAACCGCTGAGCCACCTGGGCTGCCCTGAATAGACATTTTTCAAAGAAGACATCTAAGCAGCCACCGGACACATGAAAAGATGCTCAGTGTAACTCATCATCAGGGAAATGTAAATCCAAACCCCAGCGGGATGTCACCTGACACCTGTTAGAATGGCTAAACTCGAAATGACGAGCGATAACAAGTGTTGGTGAGGATGTGCAGGAAAGGGAATCCTTCTGCACTGTTGGTACAAATGTAAACTGGTGCGGCCACTGTGGAAAATAGTATGGAGGGTCCCCAAAAATTTAAAAATGGGAGACCGTGATCCAGCAATCCCACTTCTGGGCATGAGTCGGAAAAAATAAAATGAAAGCACAGAATTGCAGAGAGATACCTGCATTTCCAGTTGCCTGCAGTGATCATGCACAGCAGCCAAGAGATGGAAAAAGCGTCGGCGCGGCTCCGTGGGTCAATGGATAATGGAGATGTGTGTGCAGTAGTGTCACTTCCTGTGGTTTCAGTCGCCTGTGGCGACTACGGTCCAGACGCCGCCGACGTCCTTCGCACCGACCCCAGGAAGGCCAATGGTATCCTAAGGCTGGGTCACGGCGATGCCATTCCCCTCATCTCATGCTGCCGCACAGGCCCTGGATCATCTCCCGTCACTACAGAAAGACGGGTGAGTATAGGATAGTAGGATATTTTGAGAAAGAAAGAGCCCGCATCCGCACAACCTTCATCATAGTGCATCATTACAGTTGTCCTACTCTATTACTAGTCATGGTTATTACTGACTAATTCATAAACAAAACTATCTTAGCCATATATGCACGGGAAAAGCATGGTACTCTGAGCACAAAAGAGGCGTTACCCTGTGAGATGATGGACGTGTGAATTAACGGATGGAGGGACGCTTTGGCGATGTGTAGGACTATCAGATCATCGCGTTGCACACTTTAAATATCTTACAATTTTCTTCATCAATTTCGCCTTGATAAAGCTAGAAGAAGAAAGAATCTACTAAAAAAGGCAAACAAAAAAAATGAAATTTTGTTGGGAAAGTGATGTATGACCTTTTCTTTTAGGCTTAATATGACACTTGGGAGAAAGCCGGGATGACCCCCTTTTAAACGTCGCCCAGGAGAGGATCTCGGGGGTGCAATGGGACTTGCCAGACAGATAGAGTCACAGTTCAGTTAATTGTCTGTGTCCGGTTGGCTACGCCGTGGTGCCGCTCCGCTGTCAAGCACCTGTCTGGGTGTTGCCGTGAAGGTATTTCGTGGACCCGATTAACACGGATTCTATAGAAGCAGATCGCTCTCCATAATGTGTGGGCCTCACCCAATCAGTTGAAGGCCATAAAAGCAAAGCCTGAGATTTCCCCAAAATGAAGGAATTCTCCTCAAGACTGCAACAGAGAAACCCTGCCTGAGTTTCCACTCTGGAGATTCCAGATCCAAGATTATCATATTTTTTTTTGCCTGGATTTCCATCCCGCTGGCCTGCTGCACGGATTGGCACTTGCCAGTCCCCACAATGGCATGAGCCTGTTCTTCTTGACATTGTCTCCCTCTCTTTCTGCCAGTTGCTCCCTCCCTTGTGTTTTCCCTCCCCTCGTTGTCCATATACACACACGGCCCATCTCATGGGTCATGCGGTCGAGAAGCCTCACAAAGGGCCTCCCAAGGGGAAGAGACAGAGAAATTAAACACCGACCCAGCAGGAAGAAGGCACAGCCACCCCACAACGGTGCCCGTCCGGGAAGACTTCTCTGTCCCGCTTCCTTCTTCCCCCAGCACTTCTCCCTCAACCACATCAGTCCATAAGGATGGAAAACACAACTAGCAAAATAACAAAGAAGGGATAGAAGCCCCACTTGGGAAAGGAGAGACGGGGGACCCCATCCCCTTCCCTGTCTTCCCACCGAAAGAAAACTAGGGAAGCGGAAACATTTTACCTTTAGATGAAGTCCGGAGGTGGGGTCGTTAGTTGGGATGGATATCTTACTTCCTGAATTGAAACTGAGGTAATAATAATAATAATAATAATAATTCTACAATTATTATTTCTATTATCATTATGGAAAAGTAAGCCAGGCCAGGGGAACACTTCCTCCACTGAATACATTTGAAAACAGATCATGGGAAATAAAAAATAATAAAAAATAAATATGCTTTTTGAATATATCCCGAGAGTCCAGCCTATTCAAGGTACCAGTGACACAAGTATTTCTTTTTGTGATTAAAAAAATCAGTCGCTATTAAATTTTTAATATCAAGTTAATCAATAGTCTCCTCTCTCTTCTGGATCCTACTGAAATACATTGTTATACTATCTAATAACTTTTTTTATGCGTAGACTTAGATGATAAATTCTTCAAGATCAGCAAGGAAAATTTGATCCTCCTAAAGCTAGATTTTCTGAAAATATATGCATATTTCAACTTACAATACAAACTAGGTGACCTTTATTCCGAGGGATATTTATTGCCACCCCCCACCCCCCATCCCCCGCGTGCTGGACGTGAGCCGCTGATAACAGAGTGGATGCTGCCCTGCCCCCTGGAGTCGATGGCTGGTGTGGAGCAGCCGCTGCTCAAATAAATAGGGAATTACACATTTTGAGAAGCATCATAAGGAAAAGTATCATGTGAGAATATAAGAGGATGGGGTTGAGCAATTAGCTCAAGACCTGTCCCCCGAAGGGCGACGTCTCAGCCTCGGCCTGGTGGAGGAGGCGTTGCCGACGCGGAGCAGAGGGCAGCAGGTGCACCTGGAGGCGGGAGAGCCCTGGGCGGCGAGTGCGGGGAAGGCTCGCGCTGGGGAAGCCATCTGGGGAAACCGGCTGCGCAGGGGGGCTTGTAGGACACATCAAGAATTTGGGGTCAATCGTTAGTTCAGTGGGAAACCATCAAAGGATTCTCATAAGGGAAAAGACATAGTGTATGATTTTTAAAGGCTCACTTTGGCGGCGGCGTGGGGGTCGGACAGGGTGGGCAGATGAGAGGGGAGGCCCCGAATGGCCAGGGCAAGGGCCCAGCGGCATCCAGGTGGCTGGCGGGTTTGGGGTTTGCTTGGCCGGCCAAGCGGGGCCTGGATGTGGACAGCGAGCCGGGGAAGCAGATGCTGAGGGTGACCGCCGGTCCCCTTCCCTGCCCGCAGCCCTGCTCCGCCCCCGCCCAGCCTCCCCTGTTCAGCTGGAGCGTGCGAGCCGAGGTCGGCCTCCCCTCCCTGCCCGGAGTCCGGCGGCGTCCACACCGAGGGGGCGGGGAGCCAGAGGGATCAGGAGCCGGGCGTGTGGCCTGGGGCAGGTTGGCAGTCACGGGACCTAACGACAGCCCTTGTCCACGTGTGTTCTTCTTGACAATTGCATTTACAACGAGACTTCATCAACCAAATATTAACATAGTGTTAAATTTTAAGTAACATTTAAAAATTTAAGCGCTCATGATCCTAATCTATCACCCAAACGTCGAATACTAATGGAGACACAGTGGTGTCTGGCTCTGGTGGGCCCTGAGGGCCCCTGGGCTGCCCCTTGTCTCTGGTCCAAAGTCAGCGATGCCCCCGTGCCCGGGGTGGCCCGGATCCGTGGCTTGGACGGCGAGGACACCAGGCCGCCCTGGTGACGGGCCCCGCAGCACGCCCGAGGAACCCGTACTGTGGCTGGGATAAGCTTCAAATTAGTGCTTTAAAAGAGGGAATAAAGAAGAAAAATAACGCCTGCTCATGTGACACGAGCAAACGAGAGGATGGAGTCAGAGCGTGGAGGCGGCCGAGCCACCCCTGACCGGGGCGCGGGGAGCCTGGAGCACCTGTCGGGCCCGGGCCCGTCTAGGTGGCGGCCGTAGAAGGGCTGCGGCTGGGACTTGGGGTCCAAGTTGCAGACAGAAGCAGCTCAAAGTGTCGGGACCGAGCGTGTCGGTGGGGCCTTGACCTCCAGAGCGAGGGGGTGTGAAGGGGCCGCACCGAGCCCTGGGCCTTCCCGCGTGGGGCCCGAGCCAGAGCCGGTGCCAGAGGCGGGGCTGGAGACGGGGCCCACCCTGTCCTCGCTGTCCCTGCAGGCCACGGCCGGCCTCGGGCATCTGCTCAGGAGGACACGGGCCCGCAAGCTGTGCCCCCGGCCGTGGCCTCCCCCGGGCTGGCCCAGGAGGAGCAGAGAGATGCCGCAAAGCAAAGCATGAAGGACAAGAGGCAGAGTCGCTTCAGAGGGACATGCGTCCTCCCAGGCTTCCTTCGTTCAATCCTCACCAGCTTTCAGGTCTTCAGGGGCAGCGGTGGCTAATTCAGAAAATAACGGTCTCTGTAGACGTTCCTTGGATCATGGGATTAAGACCCTGTAGGCTACGGAGAAGGTTCTGCTCCTACGCAGAGCACCCAAGGTCTTCTACAATCTTCCCAAACTATGTTTTTAAGCCATCACATCTCCCTGAATCCTCCTAACCAAATTCCAGATAGATTTATCACCAGAATGCCTTTCTCATTCCCATTTCCATATGTCAGAAAACTGAAGTCAGAAGCCCTGGATTCCAAGCAGCTAAGGGACTTTATAAACCTTGCGCTTTCTGAAGTTCCAAGTGCACAAGCTGAGGAAGCTGGTTTAGATCCGTGTTTCCCAGAGTGTGATGTGCAAATCGCTGATTTTAGATGAGACGTGATTCTCTCTTCTTGTAAGAATTGGGTGTTTCCAGAGAGCAGGCTGGTGGTTGCCAGAGGTAGGGTAGGGGAGGGTGGGAGAAATAGGCGAAAGAGGCTAAAGGTACAGACTTCCAGGTATAAAATAAATAAGTCATGGGCTATAATACACAGCACGGAGATTATAGTGACTAATACCGTGTCGTATATTTGAAAGTTACTAAGAGAGCAGACCCTAAGCGTTCTCATCACAAGGAAAAAGAAATTTGTAACTATGTGTAGTGATGGATGTTGACTAGAAATATTCTGGTAATCATTTCACAATAAACACGTATCAAGTCATTATGTTGTACACCTGACATTAGTATGGCTATTTGTCAGTTATAGCTCAACATAAAACTTAAAAATAATTTTTAAAAGAATTGCATGTTTATTTTAACGTAATTTGGGAAAAATATATATATTTATAAATTCTGTATTTTTTGAATTTGTAATACAAGGCTAATGGCATATCTAAACTATAACGTACAGGTATCATTATACAGGGCAAAGGAAAGTGTTAAAAATAAGTCAGTCTGAAATCTATTTAAGTACATATTAAGTAAATAATAGCTTATATAAAGATAATGCAAAAATTAACAAGGTCATAGGTAGATCTGAAGATTAAGGGGCACTGGACCGACTGATCTCCCTGGCTTGTCCCAACCATTGGCCATGATCGTTCCTTAGATGCTTTCTTCAAAGAGAACTTGGCTCTCAGAGCTGAACATAAGCTACTCTCCCCAAAACCATAAGGAAGGAGATCAAAGAGCAACCTTTTTATTCTCAACAAGAAAATTTAAAAAGGTGAATTAAAAAGAAAAAAACCAAACATTTCCCGGGGCACATGCGTGGTTTAGTCGCTTGGCATCCAAGTCTTGACTTCGGCTCAGCTCCTGATCTTGGAGCCCTGGGATCGAGCCCCAGTGGGGAGTCTAATGGAGATTCTCTGCCCCTCCTCCTGCCTGTCCCCCCCATTCACATGTCCTTTCTTTTTAAAATAAATAATCCTTAAAAAAAAAGTTTTCCATTTTTAAATGGAGTCCAAGATAAGGAATTTTATATGAGTTGCCCAAAATCCATCAGGAGAGCATTTCTGGGAACAGAACCCAGATTTTGCTCCCTCGGGACTGGCATTGACAGTTTTGTTGGGACCAACCAGAGTTATGACTCAAAACATAAATGAGCACAAATTTCTTTCTTAATGACTAACATATACACATTGAGATTCAGTTGGAAACTGCAGCTGCTCCCTCCGTGTACTCCAAGTTTGATGAACAGATGGCAGGCTTCCTCTGGGAATGGAAAGATTTGGGGCTGTCTTATAGATAGAAATTGCATAAAGTTAGAACAACAGGAGGAGTGGGCGTTATAACTACAAATGCATTTAGAATTGCCACAAAAATGGTCTGGGTCCTATGTGTTGCATATCATTCATGGCTGTGGCTGTTTTATATTTAAAATATTGATGATTCAGAGGCCAAGTATCATCCCACTTATAGACAGATAGAGATAGATACAGATATAGACACACACATACATGACTACCACACCTAACAAGATGGAGGTTTCTTCTGGATATTTTTTCTTCCTAATTTAAAAAGAATCCTCCTACCATCTTCATTTTTGCATAAAACTAAGTCCAAGGATTGGGAGCTGTTTCCCTCCTTAATGGCAGTCCAGACAATTGTTTCGTTATATGACTTTAATGTAAAATCAGACCAAAGGGAGAAAGAGAGAATTGTTGTTTAAAGGGTATAGGGTTTCAAGTTTCCAGGGTGAAAAGGTTCTGGAGATCTGTTGCACAACAATGCAAATACACTCAACACTATTGAACCATACACCTAAAGACTGTTATGCAAATTTTTAAAGATCAGGCAAGGGTTAGGAAGTGTTGGGTGTAAAATCTGAAGAACCTCCAATAATCACGGATTGAAATAAACCTTGAAAAAGCAAAGGAAGCAAGAGGAATAAAACAAGCATGTGGTGGACGTTTCAAGATGCCTCTAGCAATACCCTCTGGAGATGAGCCCACTGAGGGGAACATAAGGCAGCTCAGATCGAGCAACGAGTGATAGAAATTTTCAGGGGAAACAAAGGGACCCCTTTCAAGGGATGCAAAAAAAAAAAAATAATAACATACAAAGAAAAACAACATACAAAGAAAGTCTACTTCTCTGAGAAAATGGCTCTGATAGTAAAATATGGGCCAGATCGTAACAGGCTTAGTGGAGGATAATGAACAAGGTGGAGAGGCACCAATGGGGTGATTCTTAACCACTGGTTCAACGACAGCACAGAAGTCTCCTCCCTCCTAGCCCCTACTGTCTCCTTCCTCTGCACCTAATTCCTCATCATTTGTAGTTCTCATTTCTAAGAAAAAAGCAAGACATGATTCTTAATGAGCTGAGAGTCAGGAACCTCCGATCCTGGCTTTTGAACAGTGATTAAACAGAGGTTTGAAAGCGCTTTCTCTCTGTCTCATCTCTTAAGTATGAGCCAGGCCCTTGGATCCAGCATCTCCCATTGCATCAATAGGCACTGACTGTTGAGGTGCAGAACAGTAGAAGTTGTTGAGATATTTGGTTCTCTGCCTCAGCCCCTCTACCTGGGTAACAACATGCTACCTGACACTTTGAGGGGTACAGATCTCTAGATTATACCCTGGGTGGGGGTATATTATGCTCTTAGGTATTGCCTGGGTTGTAGGCATTGAGGAAAAAAAATGAGGTTTGGAGAGTAATATATCTTTTTTTTTTTTTTTCAAATTTTAATTTAAATTCTAGTGAGTTGGCATATAGTGCAATGTTGGTTTCAGGAGTAGAATTCAGTGATTCCTCACTTACACACAACACCCGGTGCTCATCATATCAAGTGCCCTCCTTAATACCTATCACCCATCTAGCCTATCCTAGAAAATAACACATCTTCAATTTTACAGATAATATGATGGAAAGGGAGCAATAGAAAAAGATATAGATACCTTTGTACGAATAATTCTTAAAACTCAACAGCGGGAAAACAAACAAACCAATAAAAAAAAATATGAGTCGGAGACCTTAGCAGACACCTCACCAAGTAAAATATGCAGATGGCGAGTAAGCATATGGAAAGGTGCTCCACCCTGGACGTCATGAAGGAAACGAGAAGTGAAACGACGTAAAGATACCACTGCACGACTATTCAGACGGCCACGCTCTGGAACGCAGGCACAGCAGATGCTGATAAGGATGTGGAGCAACGGGAACTCCCCGAGAATGCGTAATGGCACAGCCGCTGTGGAAGACAGCTTGGCAGTTCATTGTAAAAATAAACGTGCTTTTAGCACACAATCCAGCAATTACACTCCGTGGTATTTATCTAAAGGAGTTAAAAATGTATGTCCCCACAAAAACCTGCACACACATGTCTACAGTAGCTTAATTCGTAATTGTCAAACCTTGGGAGCAACTAAGATGTCCTTCAGCAGGTGAATGGTCAACCCAACGGTGGTTCATCCAGACAATGGGATATCACTTAGCATTAAAAATAAATGAGCTATTGGGGATCCCTGGGTGGCTCAGCGGTTTAGCGCCTGCCTTTGGCCCAAGGCGCAGTCCTGGAGTCCCGGGATCGAGTCCCGCGTCGGAGTCCCATCATGGAGCCTGCTTCTCTTTCCTCCTGTGTCTCTGCCTGTCTCTCTCTCTCTACGTCTATCATAAATGGATAAATCTTTAAAAAAAAAAAGTGCTAACAAATAAATGAGCTATTAAACCATTAGAAGACACGAGGGAGCCTTAAATGCAGTGAAATAAGCCAATCTGAAAAAAACTGTGCACTGCGTGAGGCCAACTATGTGACATCCTGGAGGAGGCACAACTATGAGGCGGTAAAAGAGGTTGGAAATGTGGAAAGATACAAATAGGTGGAGCGCTGAGGATTTTCAGAGTATTACACATTTGCCCAGACCCTTAGAGTCAGGACCAAGAGTAAACTGGAATATAAACTGCGGACTTTGGGGACGAGGCTGTGCCCGTGCAGGCTCATCAACTGTACTGCAGCTGGTGGGCGGTCGGTGGCCGCGCAGGGGAGCTCTGCATGCGGGGCCCGAGCTACGGAAAATCTCTGCACCTCTGCTCATTGCTGCCGTGGACCTGAAACTGCCCTAAAGATTTGTCCTCATAAAAATCTTTTTAGAAAGAATAACTGAATTGAGGTTACTGAAAACTAATAAACACCATCATGGTGAAAGAAAAACTAGATGTATTTGAAACTGGAAGAGTAGAGGAGACACTGTGGTTCTAAATCTCAGCGGAGAATCTGCTTAAGGAGTCTCTCACTTTCCCCCTCTGCCCCTCCCTCCTCTCTCTCTCTCTCTCAAAAATAAAAAATAAAAAATAATAATGATAGTATGGAGTTTATAAAGTCTGGATCTCTCTATAGTTGGGCATCTTGAATCAGGAAATCAGTACAACCACTAACAAATCATGATCATTATTCTATTCCCTTCTTTTTCATTAAGTTATTTTTATTATATCCTCAAACTCAAGAAGTTTTCAGATATTTTAGTTGCATTTGGCTCATGGCCAGATTTTCAGCAATTCCGTCCTCTTCTGCGGGTAGCTTGTTTCACTGCTTCCTCTCCGCTTCTTACCCTTGACCTCCTCGTTTTGATCTATTTCTTGGCCAGTTAGAGAAGGTAGGCGAGTAGGTTTTCCAAGAAGGAAATGCAGGTGAAATAGCTTCAGAGGGTCTGTGGCCATTACCAAAAGTCATTCTGTGGCCTTCACACACAAAAGGCAACCTGCTTGGATGTTTCTCCTTTGATCACAATATTTTCTCCCAAAATTCTGCAGCTGCCTTCATTGTCCCTTAGCATTTTGGATCTCCAAAGAAAATCACTGGAGAAAGACATCATTTTTGTTCCCTTTGTTAGTATCATGTTTTACCCACTTTATTGAATGAGGAGCTTTTTCCCCTGTTCTTCATAATCCATGAAAATTAAGAGGATGTGGCCAGTTATATAAAAACAAGATTTCCCAAAAAAAAGTATGTATATAAACCTATGTGCATTTATTATGGATTTTACTGATAAATAGGATGTGTAGCACACAAATGATAAATAAGAATAAAATATGCTTCTCTTTATTCTAAATCCCATATAGCTAATTGATTCTCATTGAATGTTTCCTTGGTTTTTACTGCACTCTTGTTACTATGGTTGTAATGAAGAAATTAGTGTGATTCCAACATGAATGTCAGTTGATAGATAGTTTTTATTTTTTAAAAGATTTTATTTATTTATTCATGAGAGACACAGAGAGAGAGGCAGAGGCCCAGGCAGAAGGAGGAGCAGGCTCCATGCAGGGAGCCCGACGTGGGACTCAATCCTGGGACCCTGGGGTTACGCCCTGGGCTGAAGGCAGGTGCTCAACCGCTGGGCCACCCGGGCGTCCCGATAGTTTCTTTTGTACTAAGAAAAAGAAAGAGGAAAACATATTAGAACTTGACTCATCTGTCAATGACTTCAGTGAACTCTTTGTTCAATAGATACGTTCTGAATCCTGGAAGAATGCTCCTTTAATTCTTTGTGCTATTCACAACACAATGATAAAGACAAAGCATACTTTTTTAAAAATTTAATCTTATTTCTTAGAGAGAGAGGCTCCTTGCCCAGCAGAGAGCCCGGCGTGGGCCTCGATCCCACAACCCGGAGATCACGACGAGGGTCAGACGCTCAACCAGCTGAGCCGCCCACGTGCCCCCAGGCTCAGCTTACTTTCAAGCTCAACCTCCTTTATTAACCTTTTCTCCAGGTACTTTCTGCAGTCTAGACAAGCAATAGAACAAGAAACCAAACCTCGATGTGCAGCATTGACTTCAGTGGCATAAATACTCCCACTGTGGCCGATTTCACGTCCCCACGGTGACATCCCGGAGCACAGAGCTGGGAGGGATGTGCAGCCGCCGCCGCTGGACGGCATTGACCCCGCACCGAAGGTGCAAGTAGCCTCGAGAGCACAGATAATAGTAAAATATGGTAAAATAGTTACGGAGTGGCAAGCCTTGAATCTCTGCTACCTTTGTTTTTAATGATTTACCTAACTGTAGGTTTATAACTTCATTTTTAACAGTGGCTGTGTTTAGTGGCCAGCTCACAGGATTGCTGAAAATGTAATAATCCGTTCTCACGAGCTAGTGCGAGGTTTTCCCGCACACCATTGACTGTGGCTGTGAGAGCTGAGTTAGCCTGGAATCTGGGGAGTCTGCCCCGTCTGCATGGGTCTCCCCTCCCTTTCCCCTCCCTGACCCGTTCCCTGTTGCCCCCCACTCCACAAGTCCAGCTCTCTAGCCTTCCTTCTCATTCTCTCTCAAGTTCCCCAGAGTTCTTCCTTGACCATGGTTCTTGTTCTAGTTGTTTTCCTTTTACCGTCAAAGAAGACCTGTGATTCTGAGGATAAATCCCGGATTCTCTATGTCCATGTCAGTCATCTTCATTTTCATGATGTTTCTTTTTAATTTACCCTTTTCTCCATGAACCTGAAAAAAAAAAAATCTCTCATGTTTGAATCAGATTTCTGCAGCATAAATTCTGCTTTTGGGGGATCCCTGGGTGGCTCAGTGGTTTGGTGCCTGCCTTCTGCCCAGGGCGCGATCCTGGAGTCCCGGGATCGAGTCCCACGTGGGGCTCCCTGCATGGAGCCTGCTTCTCCCTTCTCCTGTGTCTCTGCCTCTCTCTCTCTCTCTTTCTCTATCATAAATAAATAAATAAATAAATAAATAAATAAATAAATCTTTTAAAAAATAAATTCTGCTTTTTACTGCTGTTGCATTCTTAGGTTCTTTGTTAACTTCCAGTGACTCACCATTACACTTTTGGTTTAGGCATTTCCGGAAGCACTTTTATTTTTAAACTACTACAGAGAAAGGACAAGAGTGATGTCCTGTCTCAAATTCCAGAGATTATATTGTGTATCTATATTGAGGAACAAAAACCCAGAAAGAAGCAGAGACGGAGAAAGGGTGAAAAATCGAGTAAGTTCAATACAAGTTTCTTACATACAAAATAAGGGACGCCTGGGGGGCTCAGTGGTTGAGCATCTGCCTCTGGCTCAGGGCGTGACCCCGGGGTCCTGGGATCGAATCCTGCGTCGGGCTCCCTGCATGGAGCCTGCTTCTCCCTCTGCTGTGTCTCTGCCTCTCTCTGTGTCTCTCATGAATAAATACATAAAATCTTTAAAAACAAAACAAAAAAAAAAGAAAATGAATGAATGATAGTTATCATGAGTGAACTGCTACCATCTCCTACACCAGCCGGTTCCACACCTTTTCACAATTATCTAAAACTTGTTCCACCAACTTTCACATTTATGAAAACTGTAATGCTTAAATTTCAGACTGATAAACTCGAGTGCTAATAAAATAATCTGACAAGAGTACCCACTTCGCTCTACTTTGAATGGCAGGAGAAAGCAATAGGGCACTTTGTCACTTATGATGAAGAGGAGAAGACAAACTGAGGTGGTGAGAAAATTTCCCACCTAACTAGTCAGCTAACAGAGGCTCTTCTGTAGTTTACTAATTCCTAAACTCAGTGTCCTTATAAAACAGAGTTTGCAGCACAGCATCTAAATAAACATAGTATGTTTAGGTTCAAAAGATGTCTCTTTTAGTTTTCCTTAAAGCTGACTCTCTTTTTTAAAAGAAGACACGTGGTGCTAATTTCATGTTTTCCTTTTGTAAAGAGAGGCTTAGGTTAATTTTTCCATACATGGATTTTCTTCCTATCCCAGTCGGCTCTTTCATTTGTGATTTTCTATTTCTATTTCATAGAATCTGAGTCTTCTTGAATGATAATGAGAATTCCTAATTTTTTTAAAAAAGCCTTCTTCTGGTTCTTTCCCCATGAATGTCCTTATATATCCTCAGGTTATATTGTCTCCACTCTTGAAGCTACCTACCTTCTCTGGGGTTTTGGAATATTTCCTTCTTCACCTTTCCATAGGTTCTATGTTGTTGTTCTTGGCTTTCTGTTTCTGTGTTCATCACCAACTAAGGAAAGAGTCATCGGTGTTTGCCAGAACACCTGTTCCCCTGAGTTCTGATTCTTAGATCTATACCTGGAAACCAACATGATAAGCAAAACTCTTTTATTTCTTGCATTGAGCAGGCCTTCTTCATATGCAGCTTTATTATACTGAATTAAAACTATCCCTTAATCCCATTGCTTGACCCTTTGAAACCTGAATAATGGGAGTATGTTGACAACGACAATCCCCAGGATATAATGCTGCTTGGTCTCCTCTCCTAGTTTCCTAGTCTTATTTGAGGAGATCAAATCTCTCAAGATTCAATGTACAACCTTAGCCACCTAATGCATCCTACTTTGTTCTTTTCTAGGAGTTTCAGGTTCTGAATGGATCCAGAAAGAGCATGGTGAGTTTAGGGAGGCATAGTACGGTGGCTCTTTCACAAGTAAAATCCATGGAGTAAAGGTCGAATCGCCAGTTATCTTTTTGAACAAATGCTAAAGATTGTGTCCAGGCCAGATGGTGGCAGGATAAAATATCTTCTCCCCTTTTATCAGATAGATGATATAATATTGTCTCATAAGAAAAACCAACTGTGCTTTTCTAAATACAGTTCCATTGACATATATTCATTCATTCATTCATTCATTCATTCATTCATTCATTCATTTAGCTAGCTAAACCTACACACAGCCTAGAATAAATAGATGGGAAGAAAGAAAGAAGAAGGAAAGAAAGAAAGAATAAAAAGAAAAGAAGAGAAAAAAGAGAGGAGGGAGAGGGAAGAGAGAAGGAAGGGAGGAAGGAAGGAAGGAAGGAAGGAAGGAAGGAAGGAAGGAAGGAAGGAAGGAAGGAAGGAAGAAGGAAGTTGGTTTACATCCCAAAGGCAAGCCTCAACCAGTAGGGGCTGGAACCAAAGATTAAATGGCCCAGGTTCCCTATTCCTCTGTAGGACAAATCTGAGATGTGCGACACACGGCTCCTCAAAGGGTCCCCAGCAGGACTGAGATCCAGCGTCCACAGCTCATTAACACCCTCTCTACTGATTTTCCCTTACTTTCTCACTTGTGCTTACTGCCCCTCAAATAAACTACTTGCACCCAAGTCCTCATGTCAATGTGCTTTTGGGTGAATCCAAACTAAGACACAGGTGCTATCAAAATATTACATAACCAACCTTTGTTTTGGTTTGGGATAAGAATTTACACCTAGGACAGTAATAAGATGTTATCAGTCTTCAGATGGCAATGCCATCTTACACGATAAAGTCTATTATTATTTTTCAATTCTTGTTCCTTGTTTCCCTCTCATCCTTTCTTGGCCTCTGCTTTATGAGCAGGAGTTCATTAGAATCATCCGCCTACCCATGACTTGCTCTGGTTCGCCCCTTCCAGTCTGCAGAGAGGCAGTTCTTCCCAGGACGACCTTTGGTGTTGGGGGCGGGGGGAGGACAAGCCAATGAAAGACTGACAGACCGGACCAGGAGGTCTAGAGGCCTGAGCTGTTTGCTTTTACTCTTTCCCTGCATATCAATACAAACCAATATAATCCACCTACAAGGATTTAATAGCGATGATCCCCTGAGCTACTATCAGATTTAAGAAGTGGCTTACTCTAAGGCCAACATCTCCATTAGGATCTTTAGAAGAGCCCTACATAAAAAAATAAAAATAAAAAATGAAATAAAAAAAAAATAAAAAAAAGGAAGAGCCCTACATAACTCACCAAAAACCCTGGGTAAATGTACATAGTTGAAGATATCCACAGAGGCAATGCCAGCTTCCTGTGTGGTTTTCACTTTTGAATATTTTAAGGCTTTTCTAAAGTTTTTTGATTTCTTTGCTTTTCTGTTTGGACCATACAGATTCCTTCCTCTATAAAGAAGAGAGCAAGGCTAGCATTTAATTTCTTTTTTAGGTTGAAAGATATTACATTAGGTAAAGGCAGGAGGAGTCCTGGAGGACCCAGACACATCTGGGGGAAGCTGCTTTGGTCTGTCGATACTGCCTGGGGCTCAAGGCTTGCTCTTGGTGCTATTTGGTCTACAAAGAAGCAGATGCCATGCAAGAGGCTTTTTCCTATGTTTCATTTACTTGCAACAAAAGCCCTAGAGCTCTGGCTTTGGACTGGTGTTCCCATGACTAAGCTATCTAATCCATTAGTCTTTGAGATTCAGGTTCAAGTAAGGGTCACCCCAAAATCAAACAAACACTATCCAGAATGTCCATAAGGTGATTGGCCTCAGAGGCATTCAACCTCAGAGAGACCCTGCCCAGTGCCAAGAAAAATTTTACTCAGTTTTATCCTGAGCTTACAAGCCTCAACGAATATGAGGGTGACACTGTAGTCAGCTCCTTCTGGAAATCAATTATGCTGGGTCACAGGAGTGTGTATGGGGGAAGCGTACTGGAATAGAGTGTACTTGGCTTCCAGCATTGTTGTGACCATGCTATGACCAAATGACCCAGGTGCATTTTCCAGGCTGGCTTGGATTTCTTCTTGTCCTTCCCCTCAAGGTTTAATCTCAAAAGGCTACAACAGCCTCAAATCCAGTTCTGCCTTACGGAGCCTTAGACTCAGGCATGTAGTGGCATCATTAAAACCACAGGGGTAAGAGCAACTTCCCCCCAGACTTTCCTTAGAATTGAGGCTGGGATAAGAAGTAATGGGATACCCCATTTTGAGGTCAGCAGGCTTAGAATCCAGTGAGTGATGGGAACTAATACTGAACTTCCATGAACCAGATACTGCTCGAAGTGGACTACATTCTGTGGCACACTGGCTTTCCTAGAGATGGCTACCGCAACCTACCCACCCCGTATACTCTTCCTATAGGAATACTGACACTCTTTCTGTTGACTGGTAGGATCCAGGCCCTTTCCCCTTGAACCTTTGGACCTTTAGGACTCCTTTATCCAACAGCATATGGAAGAAGCGAGGCCATGTGATTTTTGAGACTAGTTCATGAAAAGTGGTGCATCTTTCATCTAGTGTTGTTAGAACACTTGCTCTTGAAACCCAGCCTCCATGCTGTGAGGAAGCCCAAACCACAGGAGAGCCCCGATGCAAGTATTCTGACCAACAGTCCCAGTTGAGGTCAAGATGACTCCAGCTCCAGCTCCAGCCACCATCTGACTGCAACTGCATAATAGACCCTAAGTAGGAAAGGCCCAGGTGAAACCCATCAACTACTAGAGCCACAAGCAATAGTAGTAAAATGATTATGGTTGTTTTCGCACACTATGTTTAAAGTAACGCAGTAATGAATCATGGGAACACACTTGTAAATATATTTAGTGTATATAGAAACCCAACAAAATAGGTATTATAACCCCTACTCTACAGGTGAGGAAAAACCAGGACATTGACTGGCTAAATAATATACTTGAGTTAAGTTGCACAGCTTGGTTTCAAGACCAAACAATCGAGTTTATTAGAGTGTAGCTTCCTACTCTCTACGCTCCTTCTCTTGTGCCTCCTTTCCTATGAAAAGACACTGAGGGCAAGAAAAAGTGAACAGTCGGTGCTAGAAGGGGTGGGAGAAGGACTATTCTCTCAATAGAATTGATTGGCTATTGATTGACTCTTCTATCGATTGGACTTGGTAGCACCCATCAATTCGAAACTTCCGTCCGCTGGTATCTGCTCCCCCTACCCGGCAAGTACAGAGCTCTTCAGAAAGCTGCCTGCAGTGGCAGAGGTGTGCTGGACGTGGCCCCGGAGGAGCTGTTCCTTTCATGGGAAGATCTGCCCACCCCGGGTGGCCACAGAAGCACCCCTGGAGAGCACTGATTTCTCTGGGGTGCTCGAACAAGACCGGCCAGTTCTGCAGCATCTGAAGCCTGAAGCCTCGTGTATCCAGCAGCAGTCCCACCCGGCCAGCTGGGGGGCCCGGCGGTGGCCTGCTGCGATGGTGGGGGACTGTGGGGGGTGGTGTGATTTGGGTGCAGGCCCCGGGGTTTAGGACCTAACCTTGGTACTGACCGCCAGGCCACAAGGGAAGCGACAGGGAATCCGCAATGCTTTCACCTGAAGCTTCCCACCTGGCTGCCCCAGCTGACCAGTAGCCCAAACGCTTCGGTGGCTTCCCCTGTCGGGACTCTAGCCCGGAAAGACCGTCGTTACCTTCATGACGACAGGCTTCTCGGGGTGAGGGACGTGCGAGACGGAAACACGCTACCTACAAAGCACGCCTAAGTGTCTGTGAGCAAAACTCAAAGGCAGGCCTGGCGCGGGGACAGCTGGCTAGAGCCGGAGCGGGCAGGGGACGCAGCCTGGCTCTCTGAAGAACGAGAAATTATTTCTGACCTTAGAAGTTACAGAAATGACTCTCCAAACTGTGCGTTTTTAATACCAGGCTGCTCACCCCCGTGCAGCTTCACAACGGACTTCACAGCCCCGGCAGGAGAATCTCAGGGCATTAAAAAGACATTAAATCACCGAGTCTCAGACAGGCGACTTCAAATTAAAACTGCTGATGTGAAAATAAAAATCCAGATGAATTGGCACTTTCCTGCTGGTTCCTTCTAGCCCTGTCTGAGGTCCAGCCAGCGTAGCCGGCA
The DNA here is from genome assembly GCF_053574225.1 of Canis aureus. Lineage (NCBI taxonomy): Eukaryota > Metazoa > Chordata > Mammalia > Carnivora > Canidae > Canis > Canis aureus. The sequence continues at coordinate 70,613,926 of NC_135623.1, read as the reverse complement.
CAAGCCGTGACCCCCCATCCTCGCACCCTCACCCCACTCTAGGGGTCACACAGCATGCGGGCCCCACTTTACATCAAGGGACGCCCCTTAAGGATTGTCCATCAGACTTAATTCGCCCTATGACATTCCCCCTTTCACTTGTTTTAGGTTTCCAGAGCTTCTATCTCTTCATCTAAGCGTTCTTCAAATAAATGTGCTCCCCGAAGCCCATTCTTCAGTTCCAGTACTCTCGAGGCCACCTCTCCCCACCCCGCACCCCCCCCCACTGTCTTCAAGTCCTCTTCAGAGGTCAGGCCACACAGGCACGCCGAGGGAGGTGGGTATGGCTTTGCCATCTCCCAATTGACGGTTCTGAAGTTCCGGTTATGATCACTGAGTATCCTTGCAGATGTTCACAGCAAAATGCCAGTGCAGCCCATTGTGATTTGAACTAAAATTTAATTCAAGAACCAAAGCACATTTTCCGCTAGGAGCATTTCGCCTTCCTAATGAATCTATCTTTATGGGATAACACAGGAGCCAAATCTCAACTATTACCAGGTCGTTAAAGCCACAGCCCAGTTTTAGAGAGTGGGCAGGTGCTACATCCTGTCTTCTGGCCACGCTCCACTTTCAGTCATGACAACTGGCACCTGCAAATCCCTTTTGTGATGCAAAGATGAGGTCTGCAATCGTTTTGCCCCGTTTAATAGCTGAGATGTTGATCCCTTGCAAGGTTGCCTCACACAGATACGGTGTTTGGTAGACCCTCCTCCTCACCATACCTCTCAGGAAGTGTATTCGGTCCTCCCTGAAGTGCTGCTCACTTTGATCACAAAGCAAAGGAGGCTGAGCCACCACCACAACACCTTTTACACTACATGGGTCTCTGCTGTCCTTACAAAGGCTCTCCCTAAGTCTCCAAATAGGAAAGGAGGATTTCAAAATCAAACTACTTCTTCATAAGTACATCTCCTTAACCTTACAAGTGGAAAATGGCAAAGATTTCCCAAAATCGGAAGAGAAGTAGCCTGTGGGGAAAAAGCATTGGTATGTTCCATCCCTACTTACTCAATAATGAAAAGAGACAAAGTGATACAACAATCTAGATGAATCCCCAGAACATTATGCTGAGTGAAGGAAAGCCAATCTCAAAAGATTATATCCTGCACGTTTCTATTTATGTGGCATTCATGAAATGACAAAATTATAAAAACGGAGAAGAGATTACAGTGGTTGCCAATGATTTAAGAGTGGGTTGAGTGAAGATTAGGTGTAGCTGTAAAAGAGCAGCGCAAGGAATCCTCGTGGTTCTTTTTTTTTTTTTTTTTTTTTTTTTTTTTTTTTTTTTTATAAATAGTCTGTGGCAAGGTAACGATGCAGGTGCCTATTTCCTCTACTACAATGCAACTCTAAGAGGTAGGATGCTGCTCTTTGTCACCTAGAAGGGTATGTGGCACCTTCCATTTAGGCATGGCTGATTTTTTTAAAGGTTTTATTTATTTATTCATGAGAGACACACAGAGAGAGGCAGAGACACAGGCAGAGGGAGAAGCAGGCTCCCTGCAGGGAGCCCGACGTGGGACTCGATCCTGGGTCTCCAGGATCACACCCTGAGCTGAAGGCAGGAGCTAAACCACTGAGCCACCCAGGTTGCCCTCCTCGTGATTCTGTATCTTGATGGTGTCAAGGTCCATTTTCCTGGTTGTGATGCTGCTATAGTTTTGCAAGATGTTACCACTGGGGGATGCTGGGTAAAGGGCACAAAGGGTCTCTGTGTTACTTCTTACAACTGCATAGGAATATACAGCCACCTCCAAATAAAAATTTAATTAAAAAAAAAAAAATCCTTGGATTGGGCCTGACAAAACCAAGCTCTAGGTCAGGGTCTGCCAATAGCAAGCACAAGCCAAGTCAGTCAACGTCTTCCACCCTCAGATTCATCATCTGTGAAATGGCATCGGGCAAGGTCATCTCCAAAGTCCCTAAGAGTTCAACAGCTGAGTAATTCCAGACCCGCTCTCGGTTCACAACAGTCTTTGGAACAGCAGGGACCATCTGAAGAATCAGGCTTCCGTGGCAGGGTCGGGGGATTTACATCAAGAGTCTATAAACGCCATTGAAAAAAACACAGACCCAGTTTCTATTAAACATAACATGCAGGGACACAAACAAATAATTTGAAAGAGAGAAAAAAAAAAAAAGCAAATACTATTGTCATCATCAAAGTCATTACTGGTTTAAAAAAAAAGAAATATTTTATAGAACAGTGTGATTAAGCGGTGTATTTTGTGCACTGTAAACCAAGAAAGCTGACCAGCATTGCAGCCTTTTCCTTGACATAGTGCACCCATGTCGCCCCTCATTTCCTGGTCTCTTTTCATTGTTAAACTATTCTTGTTCTTAATGCTCTACTCTCTGGGGACACGTAACATACAACACAGGAAGTTCTCTAGCATACCTTACAATTTTGGAAGGGAAAAACCCAAAAACAACTGATTAAGAAGTGAAAATTTCAGTCAAATTGTTTGATTTTCATGTCACCAAATAACTAATATGCTTTTATTCATCAGATAAATTAAAATAATTAATTTAACATCAAGATGCATTATCAGTGTTAAAATACCAACAAACTGGGTGGTCTGTTACATCAAATTAACAGCCTTTTAGTATTTCCTGGGCGGGGGAGGGAGAGGTCTTTCTCAATGTACATTTGTTCTAGGAGCAGTAGATACTATGAAAGAAGGCCATATAGAAGGAATGACAAAAAAAAAAAAAGAGGGTACGTAACAAAACTATACGTAGTCATCTTCATCTGCAGTATCTGAGAAATCAAGGGGGTGTTTAGGTTCATCGATCATGACGGAAATCAGTTCCTTGTGGATTGTGATGTTCAAATAACCCAAATATATGATCACTACACCTATTAAAACTATGCACAATAATTTCTGAGTTAGAACACACCCCTAGGGCACTGAGTCGATCTTGCCAACCGTTCAAGCCCTCTAAACAGATTTGCTGAGTACCAAATATGTAATTCCTTTTCTCTCTCATAACCAAATTTCATAAAAAAAAAAAAAAAAAAATAACCAAATTTCATGTACATGAAAACGTTCAGAGAGAAGAGAAGTAGGACACCAAACCAGAAGAGACGTCATGGTGCCTGTTTCAGGTGTTATTCCCAACGCCCTCCCCGAGCCCAGTGAGGAGGGGCTGCAGGTAGAAGCCAAAGGAAATGCTTTCGTAGGAACGTCGTGAGACATGAGAACCTGCTCAGTAAGGCATGGATGTTTTGGGTGACAAGGCGCAGAGCTAGCAACACCCCGTGTGAAGCAGCCCTTCAGTACAGTAGGAACTTAGGTTCTTATTTAGGGGAGACTGCACCCTTAGCGGAACAACTTTTTATTTTTAAAGATTTTATTTATTTATTCATGAGAGAGGCAGAGAGAGAGAGAGGCAGAGACACAGGAGGAGGGAGAAGCAGGCTCCATGCACGGACCCCAACGGGGGGGACTCGATCCCGGGTGTCCCAGCAGAACAACTCTTACTCAGAAAGAGGACCAGCAGCTGGGACTCTGTTGGAACATATCCCTCAAAGACGATTTTCACATACTGAACACAAGTTAAAAAACAACAACTCTGCACAGTGTAATTTATCCCCTTTAGATGACTTATTAGCCACCCTAAAATGTTGTGCCGTCTCAGACAGACAGGCATGGCCTCATTTGTTACTGAACGGTGCCGAGATACAGATGGTTTTGATGGATTCAGTGGAGCCTGTTGTGATCTTGTGAAAAACAAACCTGCTTTAAAATTTTGAGAACCCTCTGCTATCAAACTAATGATTCAATTTCTTTCTCCAATACAAATTCCCAGGCAGAAAATGGCCTCCTCGGCTTTCAGTAAATGTCATTTTTTTTTTTTTTCCATCTGAGGCTGAAGGAGTGTTTTCCTTAATAGTTTTGTCTTCTACACTAAAATCTTGACTGTCATTAATTTCTCAAGATTCGGAAGCTTCTATATTCTTTTATATTCCGAAGCTTCACACACTAGATTGGTGATATCATTGCTGAGTACATGTTCGACTTCTTGTTACATAGAACTACTTCTTCCTTCACTTGTTCTATATCAATCAAAAAGTTGGTCAACAAACATTTGTATAGTTCCCGTCATGTGTGAGGCACATTATTTCCACTGCACTATTGTCTGAGTGTGAAGAAATAGGCTTAAATATTTCAAGAACTGATGTTTATCTATTCCTATAAGATCTATTTCAGAAAGCATTCCAGTGCTTTCTCATCATGAGAAATTTTGCAAAAATAATGTCAGGCATGAGTTTTTTCTAGACCAGACTTGAAGTGTCATAATTTCAGGCACAAACAACAATAATAGAATTATAAGCACGGCATTTTAATGAAACCCATTATTTTCCACCAGATATCTCTAGCTTCCTGATATCACTTTGAGATAAGGAAGTGGTTTTTCACACACACAAAAAAATTGTGTTTGCTCATGAACTTCTATGACTTTCCAAAGATCATTAGATCATAGATGGGGGCTCTTTGCAGTGGTTCATTTTGAAACACTTGCCGAAAACTTTATGTGGCTGTGGGGCTTTAGGCAAATGTTAAGGATCACAAAGCTTTTTTTTTTCCTTTTTATTAACCAGAACAAATACTTTTTAATTTAACCTCTTTTTAATTTTTTTAATTTATTGAGGTATAACTGACATAATATTAGTTTTAAATCTTTTTTTAATTGATTAACTCCCAGAGTCATAAAGGACTCCTTTTTTTTTTTTCTTAATTTTTATTTATTTATGATAGTCACAGAGAGAGAGAGAGAGAGAAAGGCAGAGACACAGGCAGAGGGAGAAGCAGGCTCCATGCACCGGGAGCCTGATGTGGGATTCGATCCCGGGTCTCCAGGATCGCGCCCTGGGCCAAAGGCAGGCGCCAAACCGCTGCACCACCCAGGGATCCCAAGGACTCCTTTTTTGATGGAAAATTTGGCTACTTGTCCAATGCTTGGAACACCCACATCCCACTGCCAAATGTCCATTAGTCCTCCACTGAAACAGGGAAGGAGATGTACAAGTTGGCTCAGTGTGAGGATCAGAATCACCTGAGGCACTTCCAGTAAGCTGGGTTCTGACCTACTGCAACTTGGCTATGTATGATTTTTTTTTCAGGAGACTTTCAGTAAACATCAGGCACCTCCAACAGCAAGTCATAGGTGAAGGCTCTGAGTTTCCTCTCTGCAACTCCCCTGAAAGCAAGTCTCACACTGAATCCTGGCACACACACCAGTATTTCTCAGCAAACATGCAACAATCACACCACAAACTTGGCAAAATCCAGTGGCGTTCCCACTCTTAACTCCTCTAACCACCCCAACAGGACCTCCCTTGGACAGTTCATTGGAGGCAAAGGAAGCAACATTCTCACCGCAGGATTCAGCTCACTATCTAGTCAAAGTCGGGAGACCAGGACATCTCCAAATTAGCAGCTGAAACAATCCGCTGGGCACTCACTCTGGGTGCCATTCCTGAGGATGCACACTGCTGGGTCTGCTACATTTTTATACCCAGAGTAGGTAACCGCAGGGTAAAATATCTCAGTGAAGTCTCTGTGATATTTCCAGAAAAACCACATAGTATAAAAACCAATGATTTCATCAAGAAATACCCAGTTGGATATTCATTAGTCAAATACCAAAATTTGTGGTGTTCTTTTGACTAAATGCTAGCTAACCACCCTAGAATGTATATTCCTGATTGAGGCAACTAACCATGACAAGGATGTCGATTAAAAGTAACAGACACACATGTTCATATTACACAGTCTATGCTGAAGTATTTCAAAGAAAATTACCCAAGACCTGCTGACCCCGGATATCTGGGCCTGAAAATCTGCATTTGTGTGAAAGTTCCTCACTTAATACCTATACACACTAGAATTTTGTGAACCACAGTCACAGATGTTCTAGGGGGTTTTGTCTCTAAGTAAGAATTAGGTTTTAACTCATGTGCCAACAACAACTAATCTGCCTACAGCATAATTTTGACGATGATTCTAGATCCAATCCAAACACAGCCATCAAGAATGTTATGATCTGGAGCACCTGGAGGTGCAGTCATTAAGGGTCTGGCTCTTGGTGTCAGCTTGGGTCATGATCTCTCGGCTGTGGGATCAAGCCTGGAACCAATTCCACACTCAGTGCACAGTCCGCTTGAGACTCTCTCTCTCCCCTTTCCTTTACCCCTCCCCACTCTTCTCTCTCAAATAAATAAACAAATATATTTTTTTTAAATGCTATGATCTGATTATTTAACAATATCTCCCATGGGTATACAAGATAAGAAAGTGGTAGCACATTTGTAACATATTTACATATCATCCTTGGACGGGATTTTGAAAATCTAGCCCTTAATTTACTAGGCTCTGGGAATCACATCTGACCTGCCATTTATCGAGTCCATCTTTTTCTTCCTGTGGACAGAATAATATATACCCATTTCCAGTGTACCAATGTCTCCTGTGTTTCACATTTATTCAAGAGTGGTGAAATGCCACAGTAATATGATTTGTGACTTTTCTTAGTACTATGAGATGTAATTCAACTGGGTGAAGAGATTATAATTCACTCACATCAAGAAAAATGTTCTATTATAATATTTTCAACTATACAGGCCTTTTAATTGTCCTTACTAATTTTCTAATAGTTTTTAATTAATTGGTCTCAATGGCAGATTTTATCTTCCAAAGATAGCCACAATACTCCTATCTCACATGCTTTTCTCACAATGTCCCCTTGACAGCCCATAAAATGGACATATCTTTGTAATTCTCTCAACCTGATGGTATATGATAGAAATGATATTATGTGACCTCCAAGGTAGGTTAGAAAAATAACACGAGCTCCCATCTTGCTTTTTTGAGACATTCACTCCTGGTATCCAGCTGCCATGCTGTGAGGAAGCCCAAACAATCCCATGCAAACAGACACATGGAGAGGCCATGTGAAGGCACGACAGCCAACAGGTCAGCTGAGGTCTTAGCCATCAGACTTCATCAACTACTGGGCATGTGAATGAAGAAACCTCCAAATGATTCCAGCTCAAAGCAGTAGAGTCACTTTCAGCCTTCAGAACTCACTCCCCGAGGCCCCAGACTCTACGGAACACAGAAAATCCATAATCATAACAAAATGGCCCTTTTGTGCTACTGTGTTTTGGGGTAGTTTGTCGCACATCAATAGTAACTGGAATAATCTCCTTGATAGAACAGATTGATGCAAGATGGAAGCTCTCTCCTTAGATGCCAATGTTTCTTAGCCTGTATTGGAAACTCCTGATATGCTGATTAAAATTCAGATTTTTAGATCTGACACACACATGCACACGCCCTGGAGCAACCATGCTAAACCCAAAGGAATGGTGGAATCCCAGGCCCTGGAGAAGGCCAGCAGTGTATGTATGTTGAATGTCCCGTACTTAGGGCAACCCGAGTATGGGTTAAGAAATCTCATTTCCTGACACTCCCGAGATTACTGGCAATGTTCTAAAATTCCATATACCAAATTTCAAATTTTTTTATTATTCAAGAAGTTTACAAAAATAGATAAAGGTCAGATAAAAGTGAAAAATATATTGTTTCAGTTTGAAATGGTTGATGAAGCAAAGGAACAAGTTATTGTCCAAGACAACAATAATATCACCTTTTTTATTATTCTGACCCTCAAGTCCTGGACCTGCTCCTGGCGGCTCATTCCTTGTGTGGGAGGGAACTGTCCAGCACCACTGCTTCCTGAATGAGAGTCATTAAACCCAGAAAAAGGAAATCTTGGCTCAGCCTCCAACATGTGTCCTAGGACTGAACTCCTCCCTTCAAGAGAAACCGAGGTCCTTATTCATCTAAACTCCATTGTGAGCCACAGCCTCATATGCACGGACACATGTTAATGCCATGTCAGCAAGTGGTGCAGAATAGGGCCAGTCTACACAACCTACTTGCCAACTAGAACTTCCATAATCCCTGAAATGTGGGAAAACTTAAAAGTCTGACTTTTCAGGAAAGCAGACACTGTTTTCTCAACATGTCTTCTTGCCTAGTGAGTACTAGGTTCACAGAAGAACCTAACCTGTAAAATATATTCAAACAAGCAACTTTTTTAAGATTAGCGTTGAGGGGTAAGGTCTGCTCTGTAAAATAAGCATAGCGAGTGATGACTGCCAGGGCGCCTTCAACAGGAACAATTCTGTGGGTATAAACTTGACTGCTTCTTTGTGAGTAGTTATTTACTGGGGGTGATGGGGTTGTATTAAAAAGGATTGTTTTTTTCTCCTGAAGAAAATGCAATCATGGAAGAGTAGTTTTGAGAGAATAGGAATCCTGCCATTGATGTCACAGATTCATGCTCACAGAAGGTGGGGACTGGATGAACATTTGTGAAATGGTGGCAATGCTTCAGATGTTTTATAATTAGCATATTTTAAGATCGGGTTTATAGCTTTTAATATAACCTGTTTTTATTCCATTTTCGGGCTAATGTTTTCAGTAAGGAATGCTAAGGAAACAGGAACCCAGTGCAGTCACTCAGATAATAAGATCCTGGGCAAGGTACTACTGAAGATTTTTTAAAAATACAAGATATGGGCAAAATATGCCCCATGTGGCCCACCTGATGAAACTTTTGGGCTGCTACATTTATCATCATATTTTGCCTTTACTAGGCAGTTCTGCAACTTACATTTCCTAAATGTAAATTACAAAAAAACAATCGAAATTATACATCTTCTGGCAAAACATATCCCTCCTCCCTTTTGTTCTGCAGGCATTTTGGTCGTACAGCCCATAAATGGTTTGTATTTGTCCACATAAAGGACGACATGTTTTGTATTTTGACTCCTATCTTCTATAGAGGATATCATTTAGATTTGTTTCTTTGGATTCCGAGAATGCAAGTTAGGATGATCAAATGGTAACCATAGTGACAGAAAGCAGAGTTCAAATCTTAGTGGGGTCATGTCATTCTTTTCCCACAGTGCAGAACTCACATTCTAAGACTAATCCACTATCTAAAAATATATCTCAGGACAGCTCATGTTGCCATTTATGGGAAAATATGACTGAGTCAGTTAACTAATCTTCCTGTTGCAGAAAAAGAGTCCGTGGTTGGTAAACTAAGAGACTTCAATTCCCCAATTCTAGGGGAAATGAAATGACAAAAGGAAAGAGAGAAAGCTCTTAAAGAGAAGGTTTTGAAGCTGAGAGCTACCCCTTAACCAACAGGATCGTAAAACCAATCCAGTAAGAAGGTCTGCCATAAGCACAGCAGTGATATTCATGAAATAACCGTATCTGACAGCGCTCGCATTGTATCCGTGTCCTCGGTGGTCGCTCACTAAGCGGTTCCTCCCACGGGGACCTTCTCGCAAACAGACCAGTCCTGTGTGACCACTTGGCTTTGTTACTGGCTCAGACCCAGGAAAATCTGCAACCTGGGTCGCACGGCAGAGTGGCTGGCTCACAGGCCGAGTGTGCCCCGGGCTGTAGCTCCTGTCTGCCCCTGGTGGGCCCTAGCTACGTGTGAGACACAGCTCAACACTTTTCATGACCACTTTAGCACTTGCAATGACCACTGCCAAGTTCTTAATTTGATCCTTGGGCTTCAGACTAGGAAAATTCTGAATAACAAAAATAGCAACTGGAGTGACAATAAAAATTGTAGTTTCCTCAGAAAAAATACTACTGTTGAGTACCCAGTCTTGTTGCTTAAACTAGCTGGGCAACGGCTTAAACTCTTACATCAACATCTACTCATTTATTATTTTATTTCTCAGTCTTCATTCAACTTGTATTTTTTTTTTTTATTTTAGCTCAGATCCTTGATATCACAAATTTCCATCACCGGTTCTTCCCACACTCCTATTCTGAAACTGAATTGAAATTCTTTCTATTACATAATACAGTGCTGCCAACTGCAATCTAATGTCACACACCAGATCCTGAGACCTCATTCATCTTATAACAGAAAGTTCGTATCCTCGCCAAGATCTCCCCCATTCCCCATCCCTCGGCAACCGCTTTTCTACTCTCTGTTTCCATGACTTTAATATCAAATCATCATGTTGTACATGATGATTTTTATCTTTATCTTACAATTTTATCTGTGAATTATACCTCAATAAAGCTGTAGGGGGAAAAAAAGATTTCTCTTTCAATGTCATTGGACATGAAGGAAGGATTTCTGTGTCTATTTTGGTTCCTGGGCCTTACTTTCCAGCTCAGGCCACTTAACTCTAGGTAATAAGATTTATCCAACTTCGTACTGGCGGGGGTCTCTTCCTTCCAGGGTACACAGCCTGTTTCTATTCTCTTGATTCCTTGCACAGTGTTTAAAGCATTCAAGCGGCCCTATTATACGTACAGATACCACCTAAGACTGAGTGATAACAAGGACTGTGAAATGAGTCTATTGCTTAGCAACGCAATATGTATAATTGATACCGTAAGTGTGTGAGAGGGAGGCACCGTCTAGAGAAGAACCTGACATGGTCAGAGCACTTCTCTCGAGAATAAACCTGACTTCAACGGCCGGGAGTACCCAAGACCGAGGACTGGAGATTTTCTCACGCAATTCTGGAATAAGGGATTGATGGCGAAAGAAAAATAAAGCTATGATAGAATAACTGGAAAAGGCGCTCTAAGTAGGTGTGAGGGCTGGAGAGAAGAGCCTTGAGGTGGAGGGAGCCAGCCAGTCAAGTACCCTACTACGCACGAGTGACCTGCCTTTCCACAGTAATAGAGAGAACTGTGCGTTCTCAGAATCGCCATCTCCAGGAAAGAGACATTAGGCAACTATGGCGGAAAATCTACCAGCCATGGAACCAGGGACTTTTCCGTTTGGGATGTAGGCAGGGCACATCTAGTCTAGGTCACCTTAGATCTTTCTTGGAAGGATGTCAGTATTTAAAGTCGCTAAGCTGGAACCAAGAGATGTGGCTCCAGCCCCAGCAAAATTTGGAGGCACATGCCCTCTTTATTCTTGATTTAGCACAGCTCCCACAGCCAAGGTGTAAGACCTAAGAACCTGTAAGATTCCTTAGAGAGCCAGATGAGCAATCCACGTAGCCTGAGCTGGAGACAGCTCGAGTCCAAGCACAGTAGCTCTGTCCTCCACGATATGGTCTACAAAGACCCTGGGAACTTCCAGGGCCCCCTGTTTACCAATGATTAGAATCAAATCCTTTCTTTTTAGCCAGGATCTAGTTGGAGGCAGTGAATAAAAAACTAAGAACTCAAAAAATAAAATAAAATAAAATAAAATAAAATAAAAAAGTAAAAATTAAATTAAATTAAATAATTAAATTAGAAAAAAAAACAAAAAAAGTTAGAACTCTAAAAAACAGTAATAGAGAAGTTTACAACATAGTGCACTTCTTACTCTTGACTCAAAATCATACTAAATAATGATCAAATATCTCCAGTTCTAGTTCTTCAGCCCCCTGTTGGTAAAATTTCTTACCCTGAACTATTTCCAAAGATTGAACCCGATTCCATCAAATCGGGAATGTTGGACAAAGGGCGGCTTGTCCTTCAGCAAGCTCCATGGGTACAACCCGGTTTCTTCTTCCCTACAGGCAGACATGCCTTCCTCTTTTATAAATGACAGTATTGAGGTCCAATTATAATTCTTCTTTTCACATATGGCGCTCTCAGAAGGGAGGTTTCCTCTATCCTTTAACAGCTAGAAATATGAAGGAGTAGCGAGTGACATGACATGGAGTGAGATGTAAGATTTCTAAGATTTCATGCCTTCTTTCCTCCCCCTTATCACTAATTATATAAAAGATCACTTGGAAATGCAGAAGCCCAAGACTGGGGGAAGTATAATACCCCACAAAAGCTTATTAGGTCCATACACTTTTTTAGATGAAAAACAGATTGTCAAAAGAAGAAAAGATTGTCGCATGTCAATAAGACACGTGGATTCCTGACACAGGATTGTTGGGGTCTCCTGAAAATTCCAGTTACGGGCATGAATTATTTACTTGAGTATATTGTGTTTTTCCAGCAATAAACAGAGACAGTAGTGCTCCTAAATATCCCACATGCTTTCCTTCCTTCCCTTCCAGCCGTCTAGGTTGGGACCCTGGGCAGGGCTCCGGGCTATGAACAGATGTGAAGTATCTCTCTCTCCATAGGCGAGGCGGCGAGACGTAGGGGAGTTTCCCACGCGCCCCCCTTGCGTCCACAGCCCTGGCAGGAGCTGAGACTCCCCAGCTGCTGCAGCTGCTGCAATGCCGCCGGGAAGGTCAGGCAACCCTCGCTGGGCTTTAGAGGAAGAGGAAAGGCTTCGGCAATGCTGGGCCCCTGAGAGTTCAGAGGTCATTTCTTCCTGACACATGTTTTACCCTAACTTGACAAATTCAAAGGGAAATAAATTTTGTGAGTTTACTAGTTATTGCCCAAGGTAGCGATTTGTATGTTGGCGTGTGGCGATCCTTTTGAAACTTCAAATCCAAGTATTCCCAGTGGGGGGGAATAATCCTTATTTAGCATCCTGGCTCAACATTCTGATTCCAGCCACTTTGGGCAGCTTCCTTAACACCACAAGCCTCAATTTCTACATCTGCAAAATGTACTTAATGATATTACTTGGCTCATAAAGTAGATGTGAGGATTGAATTATAAAACACTACGGATAAGCACTGAATAGATATTATTATCATTATTTTAGACAGCGTCATGATAGCATTGTGGTCATGCTACTCTGAAAAAAAAAAAAAACTTGAATTAAAGTGAAATCGAGATTGTAAAGTGAAGAAGGGATGGTGACGGTGCCGTGGCCAAAGGTAGTGGTTGTCAGACTGGGAGTGGTGGGGGCTGTGGGGCTGGGGGTGGTGGCGGGGCTATACTGTGCCTGTGTCCTGGGCTGTGGGTCCGTAGGAGGGCAGTGGGGCTTTGAGATCAGACCCCAAACCCTGCTGGGGATCCAACTCAGGGAGCCAGGCCAGTCATGCTCAGCTTCAGCCCTTACCCCCGGTGTCTGGCAGGTGCCCCTTGAAGGACTGCAGTAAATGCCACCTACCATGTTCAGCAAGCCCTCCTCTTAATCCTTTAAGAAAAGATGGAATATGCTGGCTTCGGAAGTGTGGGCAACCACACTGAGTCGGATCCCCAGCAGGGTTTGGGGTCTGACCTCAAATCCCAGTTGCACTCCTACGGACTCACTAAGCCCCCCAGGGACTCCAAAGAGGAATCTTAAAAGCCTGTTTTTTTTTTGTTTTGTTTTTTTTGTTTGTTTGTTTTTCTCTTTACAGAAGATTACAGAACCATTGGTTCTTTGATGGAAGACAGTAGAGGTTGTTGGCATTAGTCTCATTTTATAAATAAGGCCCCTGAAGCAAAAACGATTATAGATATTTATGGCTGAACCAGGACTAGAACAGTTTTCTGATTCTATCAGATGCATGATTTCTCCGTAGGGCGTATCTGAAAGCAAGTAGCTGCTGTCAAGTCTTCGCCTGTGATCGCAAAAATGTAACCATGTCAGCCCCTGTGAGTGGGTGCAGCTGTGGCGGCGCGGCTCCAGGAGGGACGAGGGCGGGTCTGTAAGTGGAGGCGTTTGCCTCACACAGGTTGCCAGGCTCCAGAGTCCGGGGGATCGGTTTAGTCAAAGGTGTCTATCGAGAGCCTGTTATGTGCGAGACATCATGCACTAGGTAGTGGGAGGAATCCAGTAAAAAGATAACGTGAGACATTTCAGATTTTACCCCTAGGAGTGATTACCCCCCCCCTCCTGTAAAGGAATTGATCTGAAAGAAGCTGCAAAACACGGCCGGAGAAGGACAAAGAAAGGAGGGGAGAAGGGAGGGGGAGAAAGTCAAGTCAACCGCGGTGATGATCTCCTCAGTCGTCTGCACTCAGCTGGGCGTCCGGGTGGCTCAGCCCCCTGGAGGGGCTCGACGGCCCCAGGGCACCAGAGGCATCCCCAGGACGAAGACCCAGGACCCGAGGCTGAGCACTCGCCACTCGGCTGCCCCAGAGAGCCTGACCCGGATGGTCAACGTTGCCCCGGCCACGGAGGAGTGACCGGGTCCTGGGCGTGTCCCCCCAGCAGAGGGCCAGCAGAGGCACCCGGGCAAAGGAAGGGTGGCCCCAGGCGGCCTCCTATCCTCCTCCTCCCTGAGCACTTCTGTTCCCACCCGGCAGCCGACCACACTGTCCTCCCCACCCTCTTCCAGCCAATCTCCACTGCGGCGGAGAAGTACCTGCCTGGGATGGGTTTCTGACCAGGTGTTCAGGACGCTGCCACCGGGCTCCTCAGGCTGTGGGACCGACGTGAACAGCAGGAGGGTGAGCAACCACACTCGAAGCAGAATGATACAGACATCGAGCTGCAGAGGGTGCGCTCAGGAATGAACAAAGAATCTATCAAATCATTTGATATTTAAAAACCTTTCTTAGAAAGTAGTCCAAGAGGAAATCCTGTGCTTTAGAAATAAAAATCCCTTTAGGTTCCAAATCCCATCGGAATCAGTTCCCAGAATAGCCCACCAGGACTTGGCTCATTCCACCGTGTCGATGTGATCAACAAATCCATCTTCACTGGATACTGGGACCCCGGCGTAGTGGGGTGCATGTTGTGGGGTTGGGGCTGGATTGATTCTCAGGAAGACACAAAGAAAAGAAGGAAACAAAGAGGAAAATGAGACACAATACTAATGAAGGCACGGAGAACCGGAATCTGGGTGCACAGCATTTATTTTGACGATGGCTCCGGGAAGTGCCGGGAGGGAGGGGGTGGCAACAGGTGGAAGGAAAACCAGCTGGGGGACACGACGGAGGAGCTGGTCACTGGGGCTAGCGGAGAGGACCAGATGGAAGCTTGCTTTGGTTTTGTTGCCCCGACGCCGTGTCCCTCCCCAGGCACCATAGCCCGGAGCCTCGGCATCTCATCTGGTCCTTGAAGGGTTCAGAGGTGTGAGACTGACCGGAAGCAGGACCTCTCTGGTGCACGGTTCCCCTTCTGGTACTGGAATGTTTTACCGACATACCTGGAGGTCTTGAAAAGCAAACACCATTTTCTATTTAAAGCATATTTTAGTAAATAAAAAGCTCCTTCTACAATTATCACCTTATTCGTCACACACTCCTCAGCAGGTATCCCTCCCGGAGGACACTTATTTACTGCCCCGACCGCGTTCTTGTGAGGCAAGCTTCTGGAACATTCTGCTAAATCTGTCCTTTCCTGGATATGGACTTAGGGATGTACTGTGCTTCGGCAAAATCTTTCACCTTGTCAAAGTCTCATGTATATTTAGGTGCTCGAAAAATTAATCCTTTACGCGGACAAAAAGCTGGTGTTAGAACGCACGGCGTTGCTTACGTTTGAGGGGTGCCCCATCCTTTATTCTTTATGTTAGCCAGACATAACAAGGAGGGGAGTGTTCCAGGTGAGAAGGATGGCATCTTAGGGGTATGAATGGTGGGAGGAATGCTGGTAAGTGCCAACCACACTGGTTTGGCAAGAGTGTAGGGTCCACACCGAGAAGGAGGAGTTAGGGTGCCAAGGAGGTTTCTGGAGGGTTCCGAACATCAGGTGAGCACTGGCACTTCAACCCCCAGCTACCAGGAGACACCAGCATTATCTAAAGGAAGCATATAGGAGACATATTGGGAGGTGAACGGCCGAAGGCCAGGAGACCAATTACGAGGTCATTTACTCATTCAGATTTTTTTTTAATTTTTTTTTACTAATTCAGATTTTAAGGGCTGTTAACTCTTCCTCATTTACAAGCAAATGCATACAGTTGCACACATATTACAGAAAGGACTCAGCTAAGAGAGGAAGTGAAGGAAGGAGCAACTTTTCCTAATTTGTCCACCCGGAGGGGGCACCTTTTTCTAATTCCAGGAAAGGAACTCCGTGTACGTCAAGAAGCATGTTTTCAATTAAAATACACGCCCAAATGTACACACACCTAGTTTGCACTAGGTAAATAGCACAGAATGGGGGCGAAGTTAGGTAGGAAAAAACATTTAAATCGGCATTAATAACACCTGCCCCGCAGGAATATGGTGAAGCCTGTAAGTTAGAACACTAAACTATCAGAGAGATGACGCTATTTTATTCATGGTTTAATAAACCTCATTTAATTTGAAAAGGTTGTGGGATGGAGTCGTCTAGGTTTTAAAAATAGCCTTATTAATAATATTACTGACCCTATAAAATGTGTGTAATCTCCAACTTGCAGAGCCTGTGACCATAAGAAAACGTAGGCAATCCTAAAACCGAATGGAGAGGGATGTATTCCTCCAATAATCAGACACCCTCAGAAGCTTGCAGCGCTTCCGGCGAGTGGTGGGACTATGGACGCTTAGCACGTCGTCCTAAGGGCAAAGCAGTGGGCGCCTGATTCTCTCCACTTGCTTTAACGCCTCCACCCTTTAATGTACCATTTCTCTTGCAAACGTAGAAGCGCACGCACACATGCACACGCGAGCACGCACACACGCAGTCACACCTGTAAATACTCCCCTGGGAGCTCTTCATGACATGTTTTCAGGTTGACCTTTGCAAACAGCTCAGTCAACCAAAATTAGATCAGAATGAAAAGTGAAGGATGCTCCATCCCTTATTCATTTAAATTAGCTAGGAACCAACTCTTCAATATTTATGACCACTCTCTGAAAATACATGATTGTTCTACTGGGAAAATAAGGTTGCCTTGGGCGGAGTTGCAGGAAATCTGATTTGAAAACTCCAACTTAATGATCTCCACAGTTCTAATAGGGCAATGTTGTAAATGAAAGCTCGGTTAATAGGTACAGCAAAAGAATGACCTCTGTGGATTCCAATTAGGATAAACCTATCAAGGGGGACAGATGGGAGGCTCAGGCTAGAGTCCTGAGTGGCCACTATGGCTTTTGTCATGAATAGGAAACAAAATTAAGACCTGAATAGACGCAAACTATTCCTCTCTCATTTACTCTTTAAGACCTTTATTTATCAGAAGTGTTTGCATCGGCAAAGGCTTCAGTGATTTTTTTTATTTTATTTTTTAAATTGTTATTTATTTATGATAGTCACACAGAGAGAGAGAGAGGCAGAGACACAGGCAGAGGGAGAAGCAGGCTCCATGCAGGGAGCCCGACGTGGGATTCGATCCCGGGTCTCCAGGATCGTGCCCTGGGCCAAAGGCAGGCGCCAAACCGCTGCGCCACCCAGGGATCCCGGCTTCAGTGATTTTTGAAAGAAACTGAAAGTGGTAACAGTGACTATAACATAAGTATTCGAGATTAAGAGACTCAGTTATCAGCTCTGTCACGTATTAATTCAATAATTTGGTCAGGTCACTGCTGTTTCTGAGCTTCCAAGTCTCTAATCTGAAAAACGGGTCTGATAATGTGCAACGTAGAGGGTATGTGACTTGCTCAACACAGACTTGCTTAGGCAATGGGTGCTCCATTGTTTCATTACTCCTCCCTCCTCTCCCTTCTAAGAACAATGACTGTCAAGTGTCCCACCGTGGGGGCATCTGGGTGGCTCCGCTGCTTAGGGGTTTGACTCTGGATTTTGGCTCATGTCATGATCTCCAGGTCTTGAGATCAAGCTCCATGTCGGGCTCCGTGCTCAACGCAGAGTCTGCTGGAAATCCTCCTCCTCCCCCTCCCTCTGCACACCCCTTCTCTAAAATAAATAAATATTTTTAAAAAGGAAAGAAAGAAAAAGAGAAAAGTACTAATGTGTTCTGAAACCTGCACACATTGGACATTCTTCCCGGAGTAACTGGTAGATTTATCCAGCGTAACTATCGTCCCCCAGCATAGCGGTCTCCTTGCCCCCGGAGGCGGTCTGGGGTGGTGTGTAAGGCTGTGGGCTCTCAGGCCACGAGGCCTAGGGGCGCAATCCTGACTCTGCCATCCTGGAAATGTTACTTAGTTGTTCTCTGCCTAAGTTTTCTTAGTTCCAAGATGGAGATTAATTGAAAAAAAATTTTTTTTCTTAAAGTTATGAGAACTAAATGACCTAACCCATGAAGGAATTCACAGCAGTACTTTATACGTGGCAACCGTTTGATTGACTATAAAACCATTAACCTAAAGCTTCCACCCTAGAGAACATAAACACAGGGTGATTTTTCACAGTGGAGGCATACACTCCATTATTATTGGATTCCCCCCAAGATTCCTTCAGAAGCTGAGGTTACTTGCTCTCTGTTGACTGGAAGAGTGTCCAGAGTGGCAGCCGTGTGCTCAGTGTAGACACGGGTCATCTGCTGGTTTTCGTGCCCACCGTGTGCAAGCCCCCACCACGAGCTGTGGCTCCGTCCTCGGTCTGGGTGGTCCTACCCGGAGACTTGTGCGGCATGTTGGAGCTTTGAACCTGTTGATTTATATGCTCACAGGACATGGTTCTGTCTCATGTGGACTTATTTTAGTGCAGAATGAGCTCCTTCCTCTGAGAAAGGTATCCCGTCCTATATGAAGCCGGTGAATCATCACGAAGGCTAATCGCCCCTCAGAGTGCGGTTCCCTGTTGGAGCCGATGCTGAGTAGCTATCAACAGGGCTCTAACAGCTGGCTTCCTGGGGATGTCACATCCGGTTTATGCAGCCGGAGCCCCCGCGGGTCAGCGTAGCACAGGGGGCGGCACCTCTCCTTTCCAGCCTGTGCTTTCGGGGAAAGTGGAGGCCCACAGCCAGCGGGGAGTCGGGGGCAGGAGGGGTCAGCCTGACGGCGAAGGAGGGCCCCAAAGATCGACCGGCCAAGGTCATCCCCGTTAGAGGGGGGAGGAGGCTGAGAGGAAGGAGTTCAGGACCCTCATGGTGATGATGGTGATGATGGTGATGATGATGATGATGGTGATGATGGTGATGATGATGGTGATGATGGTGATGATGATGGGATGATGGTGATGATGATGGTGATGGTGATGACGATGGTGATGGTGATGATGATGAAGGTGATGGAGATGATGGTGATGGTGATGATGGTGATGATGGTGATGATGATGGTGATGGTGATGATGATGATGGTGATGGTGATGATGAAGGTGATGGTGATGGTGTTGACTGGCAGGCCCAGCTGTGCCCTCAGCAAAAGACGGTGGAACCGCTGCCCCCACATCCTTGCGTTGGGCTTCTGGCAAATCATGAAAGGCCGGTGCCTCGGGTGCATCTCCAGTATCACCCCTCAGGGGGCAGGGAGGCAGCAGCCATGCCCTCCCCTGGGCGCTGAGTGCAGCTCTGGGACTGCTCCTCCCCGTGTTTAGGTTCTCAGCGCCCCAACCTCTTCCCTTGGTTCACCCACTAGGGATTCACTGCTTCCCGCAGCTACTCTCTCTCTGTGACAGTCTAGTGTCTCCTTTCTGATTTTTCCATTTACCCAGTTTCTTATGCTAAATCCTCTCTGTCGAAATACCTAGTGAGGTGTCTGCTTCCTCTGACTGATCCACTATGTCTGCTCCACATGATTTGGGAAAATAGGGAAAACACCATGAAGCAGGCAGAAGCCATGCTCAGCCTTCCCCATGGCCTTCCATGCTCTCCTCCCACAGGAACATACAAGCCCCCCAGCGAAGTGCTCATCTCCGGGTAAGATGCCAGCCGGTAATGGCTTAAAATGTAAACTCTCAAGTCATTGATATTGTTCAAAAGCTTTTCTAAAGTCACGTTTTAAATCGTATGGAAATGTTTAGTTACTTGCTAGATGTTTGGCACCGAGTTGGACGCCATCAAGGAGAGAAGGAAGTGATGAGGATGGTATAGGATAAGGTCCCTACCCTCAAGGACTGTAGTTAAAGGAGGAAGAGCCAATGTACACACATTAAGAAGAGAAATACATGGAACGTAATATAATTATGAGCTGAGTTGGATGGTCCATACCACACATGCATTAGGAGGGAAGAAGTAAAAGAGGCCTCTGGGGCCAAAGTAGCTGGGAGGACGTCACACAGATGGTGAGGTGGACTTGGAGGGATTCAGAAACGGGAAGAGAATGGGGATGAGCTGTCCCGACTGGGAAGCGGCACAAACGAGGCCACAGAGATGGACCGTGAGGCTTCGCCATGCGCCCCCGCCGGTCCCAGTCAGTGTGAGTCTGCCCCCGTGTCGCCCCTCGTAGGTTTGCCACCCAAGTGGAACCCACACTCTGGTAAACTTATAAATAGTCAAACTAACTGGAGTCCCAGCTGCCACTTAAAAGGAGCTTGTGTGAAAATCAAAGTTCGCTCAACTGTCATCATTTAGACCCACAGCTCATACATTTTTACTAACAGCTGGGGGTTTAGTATTCGGAATTAATATCCTGGTAATCCTTTTGACTGACTTGGAGCTTTGTCCAAAAGATTCCATCCTTCACAAATGACTCAGATGCAAATACCAAACACAACTGCTTGTCGGAGAAACCCTCAGGAGCCCTCAGGAGCCAGCTTCATTCGAATCAAATCACTAGAATCAAATCTATTTAAGACAAAATACAAACTAAGCAAACTATGACTCTGGATTCCTGGTTAGTATCAGGTTTTAAAATGGGATTTTACGTGCCTTTTGTAAAGTCACCTGAGGAATCACGTAGATTGGGCCACCAGTTTCACCAAACACTTTCTTAAATCAGTGAAGTCAAGTAGGAGCAGAACTCTTCAAATTAGAAGCCAAAAGGTCGTAATAGAATTAAATCCCGGCCTTTCCCTAAAGGCAGCCAGGCTCTTCCTCGCCCCTACCCGTCCCTAATTTACAGTAATGTAATCCATATGGGAGAAATCCCTGTGTGCTTGGGAACCGAGCCCTACACTTTCTTTTCCATCACAAAAGCCAGTTGTTCTTCAGAACCATCCATCAGGATCATATTACACCCTGAAGCATTAAAAGGGAAGCCTGAGCTCAGGCCTCCTGCTGAAAAGTCGAGTTGTCAGTTGTTAGGCAGAAAATCAATCAGAAATGCATCTGGGACGACTGGAGGCCGATGGCGAGCCGCCTGGAGTTACACCAGGTTGGTGGGGGGGGACCAGCCGGGGGCAGACTACGGATGGCTGGAGATACCCTTCCCGTCTTGGACAAGGTGGATCAATTTATTTAGACACATTTGCTAAACGGAAATATGCTGGTGCCAAGCCTCAGATTTACATACAATTATAGCAGAACTTTTGCAAAATTTTCTCAGAAGGATCAAGATACTCTATTTTTCAACATGTGCCAGTGCCTTCGAAATCGTCACGGATTGCCTTAGCCAGCTCGCATTCTTACCCCGCGGCCTTGCAGCGGATACGGAGACTTTGCCACAGTTGGGGTAGTTTATCGCGCTCTTGCAGATGCTCATGGGAGACACATGCGCAGCTGGTGCTACACAGGCTCGCCGAGCCCTTGTTGGGTGGAGGGGGGGGCGGACAAAAGTCTTGGGCCACACTCTTCAACATGTTGATTAGTCTTATTCCCAAAGTGATCATAGAGTTCATTAGCATCTAAAGTCAATTAAATTGGTCCTTGGTCACGGAAGAGTAATTAAATATTAGTATTTAAACAATAAAGGATAAAAATGAATATTAAAAATAATAGCTAGCACGGTTTGAGCTTCGTGCTCCTACATGCTCCTCTAATCCTCCCAACAATGCTAAGAAGGGCCTCTTATCTTCATTTCCCAGACAGAGTCTAAAGTTTAAGGAGAACGAGTATTTACTCAAGGTCCCTCGGCTGATGGGCGGGACCAGGAATCAGGGTCAAGCTGAGGGATCCCAGATCCGCAGCCCCGGGCCAGCCGCCTCCCACAGAGGTAGATGTCCATGCACGCGGCAAGGGGGCTCTAACTCGTGCATAACGGCCTCGACCCCGAGCCAACCGCCTCCCAAATGCCAACAGTTCCAAGAGAAACCAGAAGGCTTGGCGCTGTCACACTCGGAGGCCTCCTGGCAGGACTTGTGGTAGCTCCCTGGCTGTCGTCTCACATCTGAAGGCCCAAAGTCATCAACGACCTCGATGAGGTGCTTAGACAGTCTGAAGCCAGGCCGCGCCCAGGGTCCAAGCCTCCTCCACCCATCAGGAAGGACTAGGATCCTGGGGCGGCCCTCGACGTCCTCGCTGGCTCTGCAGGGCCGCGTGCTCTGCCTGCACCTCGGGAGTGGCTCAAACCCGGGTGTGTCTACCTGGGCGGTCCTTTCCTTGCCCCTAGCCAAGGTAGCTACGTCGTCTCCCTCGTCCGGGGATGCACCCCAAGCCCCCCGGCGGATACCTGAAACCACGGGTAGTGCTGAACCTTATGTAGGTTTTTGCCCATATACACAAACCCATGATACAGTCTCACCGATAAATCCTGCAGTGAGGGTCGAGCGACAACCATAACGGAACAGGGTAACCAGCGCGCTGCAGCGCGGGGCCATCGACGCGCTCGCCGGCTCCCAGCTCTCACTGGGCCGTGCCCACCCTCCTCTTGTGATGGGGCCAGACGGTGAAATCCCGGTGTGAGGAGATCCAGTGAGATGAACCACGTAGGCTTTGGGACATGGGCTGCTAGGCCTTTCTGATGACTCCCGGGGACCATCAACTGCCTCTGCACCTCCCGACCGCGGGTGCTGAGCCGGGGAGAGCAAAGCACAATCAGGTAAGGAGGGACGAGTGTTCTCGAGTCATTGCTTCAAATGCTGGAACTCAGATCTGCAAAGGCTTTCAAGTGTTTTTCCCACTAAAATACGGCTGGGGGAGAAGAGCATTGATCTCTACAGATGCGGCCAGAGAGGGAAGGGCACTACCGTGTCCTAGGGGCGCTCTGAGCTCCTGCAGGGAATGAGCTCCTCGGGGAGTGACTGGTGCTGGCGCGTTCTTACTCCCTCTCAGCCTCATTCAGAAGTTTCTGATCAAATAAAGCCAATCACCCGCTACTTGCTCCGCCCGCCCCTGCCCCAGGACCATACCCAGCCGTAGGCCCGTTGGCGGGCTGCCGATGCCCTGGCGGACGTCCCACAGTACTGAGCTTCCCTGTAGACAGACACGGTCCTGATTTTATGACCCTCAGAACAGGTGTCACTTCTTCGCAGGATCACAGGCCAGTTCTGCCTCTCAGAGCCTGAATATGATCAACATCCTCAGAAACACCCTCTTTATTTCCAGCGTCGGGCACTGTCCTGGGAAATCTGGCCACGGGGACCTCAGAGTTCAAGGCCTGGATGGCACCTTCCATTCTCAACCTCACCTTGCCCACTACAGACTCCGCCACGGCTCCCAAGTACTCCTTCTTCCCTTCCTCCACCGCAACAGAATTACAAAGCCCACGCCGGGCTCGTGGCCGCTGGGAGAGAGATCCCGTTTCCCAGCCTGTTGCCAGTCGGGTGTAGCCAGGCTCTGGCCAGGGGACGGGAGGACAAGGGGTGTGCTCCACAGCACTTCCAGACTGTGCGTACAGGGAGGAGCATCCCCCTTGGCCCTCCTCTGACCGACTGCTTAGAAGGTGCATCCAGCAGCCAGACCGTGGGCCGCGTGGGTGACAGCAGTATCCGGGGACAGCGGGGCCACAGGCAGGAGGAGCCCGGTCTCCGAAGAAGCGAGTGGAGCAGCCCTGGGCCACCCATGGGGACCAAGCAGCAATCAGACGATGGAGAAGATCTAATCCACTGAGATTTGGGGTCTAGTTTACCTGCAGCCTGATCGGCCTCCTGACTAATACACTCCCCCGATACGTTCTCCTTGTAAAGGAATTTACTTCTGGGATTCCTGCTTGGCTCGGCGGTTGAGCGTCAGCCTTCCCCTCGGGGAGAGATCCCTGGTCCCGCTGGTCCCGCATCGAGGCCCACATCGGGGTCCCCGCAGGGAGCCTGCTTCTCCCTCTGCCTGTGTCTCTGCCCCTCTCTCTCTGTGTCTCTCATGAATAAATAAATAACATCTTAAAAAAAAAGGAATTTATTTCTGTCCTGATCTTAGATTTAGCCTTCTGTAAGAGTTGCTATATTTCCTTGACTCTGATCCTTTCTGTTTTCCTTTTTAGAATGCATGCTCATTAGTATAGAAATTTCACCTTAAATCTGTGTTTTGTAATTTCATGTAAAAGTGATTTCATTGCCAAAAAAATAATTTTCCCTCCAGATGTTCTATACTAATTTCATGTAGGATTTTGGGCTTACCTGGCAACCATTTACTTGATTTCCATTTACTTTCTTCCCGAATCCCACATTTCTGAATGATCATGATGCATATGATGTCTGTGTTATAATCTTACTTATTCCTTTCTTATTTTCAATGATAAGACTACTCAGGGAAAAACCTACTTTTGGTGAAGCAAAGATATATATATGTATATATATGCACATTTTTCATGTGTTGTATATTTTGTTTCACCAATAAAAAATTTCATTTGAGCATTTGGTATATGCTATATGTCTTTAAATATCTCTGTGGGTATTTCAGTTAGTTATTGTTAATGTTTTACTCATAGTTTCATTTCAAAGATAAAATTCCTCAAATTTATCTTTATGAAATTTATTGTAGGTATCAATGTTTTTTTTTTTTTTGAGTTGCTACTTTAATTCAGGGTGGTTATTTTCCAAATTAATATTCAGTTTATTAATATTATCAAGTCAAAAACAGTTTTCCTTAAGCTTTTAATTTCAATTTTCAAGCTTTATTCTATTTATAAGTTGTGGTAATCATGTATATGCATATATCAAATCATTATATTGTGCACCTTAAGTTAATATGATGTTATATGTCAATGTCAATAAAACTGGAAAAAAATTAAAATGGTGAATTTTAACAATCACTCTCAAAAAGTCTAATCAAATATTTGATCAATCTTTGATTAATCAACTCAATTTGCTTGGTTCTTTTATAAACTTAAGATCCCTCCTAGGGGGCCTGGGTGGCTCAGTCGGCCAAGTGTCTGCCTTTGTCTGGGGTCATGATCCCAGGGGCCTGGGATAGGGTCCTGCATCGGGCAGGCTCCCTGCTCATCGGGGAGTCTGCTTTTCCTTCTCCCTCCTAGTACATACATAAATAAAATCCTAAAAAAATAGAGATATCTAGTAAACTTCTTTTTTACATTTACATATTTAATACAATCATCTATTTAAAATCATTTTTTTAAGATACTACTATAAGGAAAACTCTTCCAGGCACTTAAAAATTCAACTAAATTCAATATATGAAATCTAAGATACAAATGAATTCTAAGCTCTGCTAAATACTGAATACTATTTACAAACTTAGTAAAATATTTTATGCTTTTCGACCTAAAAATCGTAAGTCTAAATCAGCCACTGAATTACGTATCTTAAATTGAAATCACAAAGCTCACGTGTTTATAATATAGTCAATTCTCTTCAAATCCAAGTGTGCACCTATTCTAGTTAAATTATGGGTTTGATTTAAATCATTATCCCTAAGATTAATCCATACTTCCCTTGGGTGAATGAATCTTGCATGTTAAAGGGAGCAAGTTGGACTTTCTTATCCCGGTGAATTGGGGTGACTGTCTTGGCTTAGTGCGGTGGCTCATTCTCCAAAGGCCCTGGCCAGGACGACTTCCCCAGGCTACTGATGCACGAGGGTAACCCTCGTACAGAGCCGTCTGTCAAGACGAATCCAAGCCCACGCCCCTCAAACAGGTCAGGTTTAGGGCTCCGTGAATTTAAGTTACACTTTTTCTATGTCTTCAATCTGATGGGAGTCTACAAATCGCCGCCAAAGTTGTTTCAGCATTTAATGAGATTTAACGAATCCTTTCAGTGCCGGCTTCCATTCTGAATACGTCTCCACGGCAAATCTATTATTTGTATAGATTTGGATCTATAGATCCCAAATAACACCTGATTGAATTCCACGTGTTTCTCGTTCGTGTCTGATGTGAGACTCCAGACATCCTATTAACGGTAATAAGGAGGGGGCTCCACCTGGCTGTTACTAGTTAGAGCTACTGAGAACAGTACCTGCCTGCAAACTGCTTTACATTTCTCAAATCATTTTCATCCACAATTCACATTGTTAACTCTAGTATTTTTATTGTTAAACTTGCAGAGTAAATCTCATCCTATTTTGTTGTTGTTGTTCATCATTTGAGTTTTTTATTATAAAAGTGATGTGATCTTCGCCGGTAGGCAGGGCATCTTGTCTTTAAAGCCTAAAGCTGTCTCGTGTCCATGGAATCTTCTGTCTAACCTCATGCAAAGCTATATGAACTATGATTCCAGAGATGTCTTTCTTTAAAAAAAAAAAAAAAAACTGCTTTTCCACGTAGCCTTTACAGGGTAACTTAATTTTTAAATAATTTCAGACTCCCAGGAAAGAATGCAAAGAATTCTCACAACCCCAAGATTTCTCAAATATTATAATTTCATCCCATTTTCTTTATCATATAGTTTCTTGTCTGAAACACCTGAGGGTACTATCTCTTTACCTTTAAACACTTCCACTGTATTTCCTAAAATAACAACATCCTTAGACATTATCACACCGCAGTTACCAAAATCAGGAAATTACCACGGATGCAAAACCATCAGACGCAAAGTCGGCCAACTGTTCGCTACGGGGCTTTAAATGGTCCAGGGGTAAATCCAGGATCACGGACTACAAATGATAGCTCGTTGTTTTATCGTTTTGATATTCTCCTTTTTTTTTTTTTTTTTAAAGTGGATTAAGGTTGACATACCGTGTCACATCACTAGTTTCAGATGTCCTAGTCTTCTTTAATCTGAAATAGTTCTTCATTCTCTTTTGTCTTTCGTAACTTTGATAGCTTGAGGAGTTCAAACTGGTTAGTTTGTAGACTGTCTCTTAATTTAGGTTTGTCTGCTGTTGCCTCTTGATTAGATTCAGGAATGCATCGTTGTCAGGAATATCATGTAAATCACATAATGTCTGTGTCTCATTACTGATGATGTTAGCTCTATCACGTAGTAAATGATAATTTTTTGCAGTTTTCTCCACTGTAAAAGTACTATTTTTTTCTTTGTGATTTTTAAAAATTTTTTTTATTTAAAAAATTTTTTTTCCTTGCAATTAATAAGCATATTGTGGAGAGATACTTTGAGACAATCTAAGAATATCATATTTCATCATACTCCCACCCTCTGGCTTTAGGGGGTCATTGGTGATTTCTGCCTGAAACATCCAGTACTATAGTGGCTGCCAGAAGTTGATTTTCTAGCTCCACCAGTCTATATTTATTAATTAGCATTCTTTTTTAATGCATTATTTTTGAAGTTTAAATTCAGTTAATTAACATATAATGTATTATTAGTTTCAGAGGTAGAGGTCGGCGATTCATGGGTCTTATATAACACCCAGCGCTCATTACATCATGTGCCCTCCTTTAACGACCATCACCAAATTACCCAGTCTCATCAACCTCCCCTCCAGAAACCCTCAGTTTGTTTCCTATGATTAAGAGTCTCACGTTTTGTCTCCCTCCCTGATTTCTTCTTGTTTTATTTTTTCTCTCTTCCCTTATAATCCTGTTTTGTTTCTTAAATTCTACATATGAGTGAGATCATGATAACTGTCTTTCTCTGATTGACTTATTTTGCATATCGTAATATCCCCTAGTTATATCCGTGTCGTAGCAAATGGGGAGATTTTCTTTCTTCGGATGGCTGAGTAGTACTCCATTGTATATATAGACCGCGACTTCTTTATCCGTCCATCAGTCGATGGACACCTGGGCTCTTTCCATAGTTTGGCTGCTGTGGACCTTGCTGCTATAACTATTAGGGTGCAGGTGCCCCTCTGGATCGCTACACTTTTCTTTAGGGTAAATCCCCAGCAGTGCAGGTGCTGGGCCGTAGGGCAGCTCTATTTTTAACTCTTTGAGGAAGCCCCACACAGTTTCCCAGAGCGGCAGCGCCAGCTTGTCTTCCCACCAGCAGTGCACGAGAATTCCCTTTTCCACATCCTTGCCAACGTCTGTCATTTCCTGGCTTGTAAATTTTCACCATTCTCACTGGTGTGAGGTGGTCCCTCATTGTGGTTTTGATCTGTATTTTACTGATGCCGAGTGATGTGGAGCCTTTTTTCATGTGTCTGTTGGCCACGTGTAGGTCTTCTTTGGAGAAACGTCTGTTCATGCCTTCTGCCCATTCAGGTGCTCATTGCTACTGAGGTATTCTTGGAAACTTTTTTCTAACAACAGCTATTTGAGCTGACAGATGCCTTTGCGTAGTCTACAAATTCTTCACCCAACAGTCTCATACCAGTTGGCTCCACCCACACAGCTACAGCGGGGTCTTCTTCACATCAACCTACCCAACTGGCAGAGTCCAGGGTTGTTCTCAGTCATTGGTCTTCTAAGGATCATTCCTACCTGGATTGTGTCATTTATCCTCCCCTCAAAAGCAAAGTACGTTGGAGAAGATACCCATCTCCCCGCCTCCCTTCCCAAACTGGAGTATATCGTTCCCTCCCTGCCTTGAAGTTCTCCTTAACACTTCCTCCTCTCATTCATCCCTTTCTTCATACAATTTCTTTCACTGCTCTTTAATCTTAGTATTCTTAGAAGTGACTCTGCACAGAATTTGCCTTTTTAGGCTCTTTTTATAGATTCTGGAGTTTAAAGAAAAAAAATTCACATGGACATCAACTCTTTCTCTTCTTATACCTAAAATTCATTATGTGTATCCCACGGAACTGGGAAAATTAAGACCAACTCATCAGACCCTGAGGACTGTAAGACTTAAGGCTTGAGATCTTTAGAGTTAGATCAGATCACTTAGAAGAGAGTAATGCAAAAGAAAATGGACAATAGGAAACAAATTACAGTGAAGAGTAAGAAACTATTTAAAATACACTAGACATAAGAAGGGTTGTAAATGGGGCTCCTACACAGAGAATATTTAAGGGTTAGGGTTGCCCATGACTAATGTACGCAGAGGTCACATCAAGGAGTATACTTTTCTGTTCATGGGTCAGAAGTCAAGCTTGGTTCATTATGGAGAAAGCCTTCAGGGAAATCATTCTGAGGATGTGAAGCAGTGACTATGGTGGAAGGGTTTCTATGTAACCGGGAGGAATCCCACAGATCGGGAATAGAGAAACCAGAGGAAAGTCACACGGAAAAGTACGGGAAGAGTTAACGTGGACGTTACTAACTATGATTAGTAAAGCATTTCTCTTATTTATGGATGGATTTACACACACTCACACACACACAGTTTATAAAGATAATAGAAAGCAAATGGATATGTTGCACTTTTAGGTTAAAATATGTCTTTTATATTATGTTATTCATATATATAATAATTTCAGAAGTAAGTCTATATCCTCAAGGGATCTATATACTTAATGGTCGTCCAGACTGAGTCCAGCCCAACATTCCATAAGAATTTCACCTTCAGAAGCCTGGTACGCTGCTGGGGTGCCTGGGTGGCTCAGTCAGCTGGGCGCTGGGCTCTTGATCTCAGCTCAGGTCATGATCGTGGGGTCGTGAGATCAAGCCCTGCATTGGGCTCTGTGTTCAGCAGGGAGTCTCCTTGGGAATCTCCCTCTCCTTCTGTCCTACCCCCCAACCTGCCTCTCATATGAGTATATCTTCAAGAAAGAGAAAGAAGAAAGGAAGAAAGGAAAGGAAAGAAAAGAAGGAAGCGAAGGCTGCCTGCTGTGCTACTGACTTTTGCTGGGTCTAAAATCCTTGCTATTTTGTCAAGAAAGAAGTGAGAAAATAGAAGTTCCCTTTTCTTCCTAAGCCCCAGTAGACCAAGGAAATGAAACTCCATGTTCTCCACCCCAACACACGACAAACCCTGGCGCGTGGCCTATGCACCTGTAGGCCGCCCTTCCCCTGCTGCTTCTGCCTCCACGCCCTCCTCTATACCTTCTGTGGGCACCCGGGGGATGACACAGGCCTAGATTCAGGAAGAGCTCTCGGCCAGATTTCCCCCGGCGGAGGTTTTCTTTGAGCCCTTCTAGGTCTCCAATCATCTTCTTGTTGTTGAGCTTGCTTTAGTTCTCCAATTTTATAAGCTGTAAGTGTTGTATTCTATGAGAATTCAGAACAAGGGACTAGAATATACTTGGTTCTTGGCCTTGATGTCCCCTCGTACAAACACCACTGGCCTAAGGTTAAACCCTACCCAAGCTGGAATCCCTATGGATGGGGGTAGGGCTTGCTGCTCTCATTTTGAAGGAGAAGGGCAAAAGAGAGAAACATCGTAGACAAATATATTAAAAATACTGACGGCAAGTTACTGTTCTATGATCTGAGAGCTTCTGCCTGTGATCCATAAAGGGAAGGTGTTATATTCCTTCCACTCTTCAGGATGAGGAAAAGCTCATTTCAAAAGTTTTGGGCAATGGGAAGAACTTAGGTTGGCTCCTGTTAAATTTTTACTCTTTCACTAATCTTGAACTTACATCAGTCTTTTCATCATTCTGCGTGTGGGCTCTATTAAAAGCCCATTTTTGTACCCAAGGGTCAAGGGTTAGGCTTGAATATGTCACAGATGGGATTTACATCTGGGTTCAGAAGCTTTTGTCTGTCACTCATTTTCCTTCCCTCAGGAATGATGTCCCTGAGGGAGGATTCTCTTCCATAGCTAGTGGTGAAAGGTTCAGATCTATACTCTTTATTCTGGAAGTCTAGAAAAAGGAGAATCAAGACAAATATTATAAGGAGAGTTAACGTGGGCTTTTCATTACAGAACATTTGAAATAACAAATTTCTTCCCAGTGAAAACCGAGGGGACTTTTGCTTATCTGTCTTCACTCATATAAGTGTCCTAATTTGAAAAACAAATAAGAGGAAAAAAAAAAAAACCCAAACAAACAAGTTCTAAATTTCTGAGGTCAAAAGGTCACACTCGGTAGCCTAGACCCCACCCTTTTAGGACCTTCTGCCAGTTGGAGAAAAGGGAGATCCCCTTCTACCTTTTCTTCCCTGATTCTTCCCAGAAACAGCAAGGGAAGGTTTACAACACTATGCATGTCTTTCAAAAACAGACCCAGAACACGAATGCAATCTGTGAAGGTCTATTTCTTACAAAGCCTTTTCTGTCCAGGATCAGAATGGATTCTCTAAGGAGGAAGTAGGAGATACTTTCTTTCCTGTATTATGCATCATTTGCACCCAAATCCTTAGGAATGATGAGGAAGGAGAAAAGAAATGGTCCAAACTCCTCTTATCACCACCCCACCCTCCGACAAATGCCATTCTTGGTCTCTACAAAATTGAGATTTCTCTCATCTACTTCTTGCCCCCGACATTTCTCTGATCTAAGAGCTCTGGTCCCAGCTCTGTTGACCCAGCTGTTGCCAATCATCTCAGACGGACTCCAACTCAGGTGACCATGCTCATGAGAGGCTAGGTGGCAACCCTGCACAAAGCCCGGGGACTGAAGTTTGTAGCAAGTATGGAAACAAGACATTTAACGCAGATAATTTGTATTACCCAATTAGCCAAATCAGATGTTAAGACACTTCTTTTTTTTTTTTTTTAATTAACCAATACTATATGCAACCTTTTCTTCATGATAACCCATGAGGTGATAGAAAATAGCATGAAGGAAATGTTAATGGCCTAGGGTTTGGATAGGAAAATGTCTAAAAAAAATGGTTTGGCTTTAGGCCAAATTAAAATGCCCCAAGGGTGATGATAGCTTTGTCAGAATGGCCACATAAAAAGGAGATGAATTACTTCTGTGGGTGAAGAGGACAGGCGGCGTCAGTACAACTTCACTGCATTTTCCCTACCCATAAACCTGGAGGAAAAATATCTAGGCCGGTCCCTGAAAGGGAGAAATACTACTCTCCAGGCCCCTACTGGATAAACTGAGGCCCCAGAACATTTTAGGCAGAGATAACAGGAATCAGAGATAACTGCAAACCCAGAATAAGCAACAAATTTCCCTGGAAGACATCTCAACACCCATGTTCAGCGATAAAGGGGTCACTTCAAACATTTTAAATGGGAGCTGGATTCTTACAGAATGTTTTAAAATTTCAAAGTTACATACATGTAACCACCATTTCACACTCAGAACTCTCTCAAGGATCCCAAATCTCTAATTCTCTGTCCCTCCAGAGAGGAACTCCTCAAGGACAGCCTCCCCGCCCCAGTGCCAAACGCCCTTCTTTGCTGAATGCTCCGCAGAACCTCAGGTGGAGATCATCAGGCATATGTCATGATCAACACACCAGGCCTTTTAATTGCAAAGTGCAAATTTACTCCTGGAATTATAAACGACTGCCTTTCAAACTAAACACATTTTGAAGGACATATCAGTCTTGAAAAACACTAGGGAGGAAAGAAAATGGATGCAAAAGTAAAATAACTTGAAAAAGAAAAAGGATCTTTTTCAAATGGAAGAAGCCCATTTGGCTCTCTGCATTTAGGAAAGTTCTCATTCTAAAGAAAAGATGAAGGAAAACAGCATCAGGTGTTTTTTGTCCTGTCTCATCCACCACAAATATCACTGAGTATCTTGTTCTACTTATTTATAACAAGAACAGAACATGTTATCTTCCTTTGCAATTTATGTCCGGTTCCAATGTGTCCTTTGTCTTAGCTTTTGGCCTGTGGCTCGGGCTCACTTCCCCAAGGAAGGTGCACAAACCGTGCTAGCTCTTAAGACTCGAGGTCCGTGTGGGGCTGTCAAGGGAGGGGCCCCAGAGCCCTCTGGTGAAACCAAGCCTGTTCTTTCCCGGACAAAATTCTCCAGCCCCCTTCCTGCTCGTCGCAAACTCCGCTGCCCTCATAGACCCGCTTTCTCCAATGTCTCAGTGGATCCAGGTGGCCCAGGACATCTTCAACCTCGGTACAGACCTTGGGAAGAAGGCGTACGATATGCACCTCACCAGAAAGAGGGGTGATATGTGGGGAGCAAGGGATTCCTCTCATCTTCCTTCACCACTGGGGCGCCGACACCCATCTCCCCTCAAGGCAGGGTCAGCTTGGAAACATGGAATAGGAGAGCATGGCCTCTTCCAAAGGATGAGCACAATAACCTCAGGAACATGTCTATAAACCTGCACAAAGTGGGAAAGGGGTCGTTTTATACGTTTAACACGAACAACAGGAAACATGTTTTATGTTTGTAAATTTCAATTACCCTTACCTTTCCTGTTGGAGCAAACAGCCAGAAGAAGACGGGATTCGCATCCCTGGGGTCCGAGGCGGGGCTTGGGTCTATCACAAAGAAAAGAAGGAATAGATTTCTCTTGCTATACACGGTCTCCCCCTTTGTAGGAGCTCAAGTGGAGGGACTTTTCACCACTCCAGATTCTAGGAGTGCTCACACTTCTCTCTGACTGAGCTGAAAGGAGAGAATCAAAGGGGCCATAATTTGTGGATCCTCCACTCTCGTTACACATTAGAATCATCAAGGGAGATTTTTTTTTTTTTAATACTAGTGACAGGGTTTCTCGGGGAAATTAAACAAGAATCTCTAGAGGTAGGCATAAATGCTTTAAAACAATTGAAATATCAGGGTGCCTGGGTGGCTCAGTCAGAATCCTGATTTCAGCTCAGGTCAGGATCTTGGGGTCGTGAGGTCCACCCATGCTGTGGACTCTGCACTCAGCACAGAGTCTGCTTGAGTCACTCCCTCGCCTCCTGCCCCTTCCCCACTCCCACTCTTGCTCTCTCCCTCTCTCTCAAATAAATAAAATATTTTAAAAAATTGAAATATCAATTCTCCTCATCTCCAAGATAAGTCATTGTGCTCTCCAGTAATCTCTATTTCAAAGGACAGTAGAGAAAAGATGTATTTTTTTAGCACTGTAAAAAAAAAACTCACCCCAAATCTTCCAATCTGATCTATCAGCCCAGCCCTCTTCTTTCTAAGGAGGGGTCATTCTGATGGACGTATACTTACTTCTCCCCACCTTCCTTCCTTAAATATTTTTTAAGTCATAGGTAACATATGCGTAACCCCAGCTCTTCAAGTGTACTGGTAGAAAGGCTAAAATCATAGAACTTAAGGTCATAAAATATTCCAGGTCCCAGACAGGTGAATTTTTCTTTCACCAACCAACCAACCAACCAACCAGCCAAGGAAGCTGCATGATTTTCCCAGCTCTACATCCTCTGCTAGTCCTCGCCCCCACCCCCATCACCTAGGCCACTGCTATGCACTGAATTATATTCCTCAAAATGACATATTGAAGTCTTAACTCCCAGACCCTCTAAATATGACTCTATTTGGAGAGAGGGCCTTTTAATAGGTAATTAAGATAAAACGGGGTCACATGGTGGGTCCTAATGTGATATGACTTGTGTCCTTATATGAAGAGAGCTTCGAGCACAGAAAGGGGAAAATGTGGACACATAGAGAAAGGAACATATGAAGACAGAGAAAGAAGATACCATCTACAAGGCAAGGAGAGAGGCTCCAGAAGGAAGTCAGTCCTGCTGACACCTTGATCTTGGACTTCCAGCCTCCAAAACCGAAGAAGTAAATTTCCATTGTTTAAGCCTCCAAATCTGTGGCGTTTGGTTATGGCAGCCCTAGTGGACTAACACAGCCCCTAAGAACCAAATCCCTTTCCTCTTGTTTCTGCTCCTGCCACAGCCTCTCCTGCCTGCCAGCACTTGGTTTCCTGTCAGGTTGTCTGGATACGACTCAGGAGGAAACGTACAGAGTCCAGATATCCTAGAGAGGGCAAAACAGGATTTTTCTTCCCCACTTACCTGTTTTTTTCCCTTCCCTTCTGCATTCCTAGTGAGGAGCAGGATTTGTTAAGACAGCATGAAGGGAAATATTTTGTTGCCATGAAAATGCATGATGACTCTGCTGTAACAGAGACAGAAACGATGGACCTGGACAAAACAAGACTCAGCACTCAGAGAGGAAGGATAGGAAGCAAGAAGCTTAGGACCACTAGGAAGAGTCATGTTAATAACAAGAACCAAAATCAAATCATGATTTTTTAAAATTTTTTTAAAAATTTATTTATGATATTCACACACACACACACACACACACACAGAGGCAGAGACACAGGCAGAGGGAGAAGCAGGCTCCATGCACCGGGAGCCCGACGTGGGATTCGATCCCGGGTCTCCAGGATCATGCCCTGGGCCAAAGGCAGGCGCCAAACCGCTGCGCCACCCAGGGATTCCCAAATCATGATTTTTAATTGCATCTTCTTTCCGCATAATGATCCATATTGAAAAAAGACTAACTAGACATCAATCAAACTTGGAAAATATTCCCATAATCTATCAAAAAGAAGAGAAGCAATCGAATATTTTAGTCAAAAAGAGGCATTTAGATTAAACTCATGAAGAATTTTCATTTTACCTTCTTATTCATATAACTATAGTAGCCCTTTCCTTTCTCTGTAGGTAAGCTCAACTAAGAAGGCCAATTTTATGCCCGTGGGTTGGAGGTCAGAGGTGAATATATCTAAAGACGTTGAAGTCTGATCACTCCATTTGCAGGCATCCCTAAAGGAAAATGATCTTCTAACAGCCACAGAGACAATCTAGAAATTGAGACTAATGTTAAATAGCTCAGGATGAATTGTTTGTTTTAACTGTCAAAACATTAAATGATAACTTCTCTCAAAACATAGACCAAAAAATTTCTTCACAGCATGTCTAAATTCAAAGAATTTACTAAATGCCTACATTTGAAGTATAACAGGGAAAACATTAGCTTATGTTTTGAAGTCTGATGTCAAACAGGATAATTCCCTCAAGGAAGTCACGTACCAGTTGTGAGACATAAAAATGACAAAATTATAAGCCCTTTAACATCCTCCTCCCAACTCTCATTTACCCCCCAAGTCTCATTAGCTGACTTTTAAGTATGGCATCCATACTTATTACTATTAATTAGAAAATTACTATTTTCTTCCTGGATTGGAGTCAAAGGCCACTTTCCCAAGGGACAGGTGAAAAACTAATAATTCTTCTCTTTAAACTTCCTCCTCCCACACTGCTCAAACGCAGTGGGTGCTGTTCCCATTGTTCCCCTCCTTAGTCTGCCGAATGAACCTAAACATCAGTCCATCATCCATTCCTCATTCCATTCTTTTTTTTTTCTCATAAAACAGTGGCCTTCATACGCACCCTGCTCCTCACTCTGTCTTATTCTCAGAGGACTCTACTCTCTCTGGAAGAGACCTGATGGTTCTAACCTTCCAGGACATATTAAGCGTGGGCCCTGTGTGGGCCTCTAGATAATTCATATCCCTCAGCACAAACACTGATGGGAATAGCATAGGAAGGGAATGGCTGTGGAAATCCAGGAGGGTGGCCAAGTGCTCAGCACTGTTCTTGTTTCTTTCCCTATACCGGCTTTAGAAAGTTTCTACAGAATTACCAAACCTCTATGGAAGAGTTGGGTGGGTGGGTTCCTTGGGTTCTGGCAATGTGATAAAGAGCGTTCAGTGAGAACCGGAGACGCTTGTCAAACACAGAATAAATAAATGTGACTGAATAACATTTTCAGATGGTAATTCATGAGCCTTTTTCTCCCTGTATTTCCCCTTCCTGTTTTACTCTTGTCTCAGAAGAGCTGAGTTAGGTAGGGTCGGGGGCAGAAAAGTACTGGCAGACATTTTACTTCTCAAATCCTAGATCTTTAGATTATTTATGGAAGTAGAAGGAGCAGCTTGAAGGAACATGAAAGGAGAGGATTTCTCTAGTATTTAAAAGAGATATTCCCAAGCTGGGGAAGGAAAATAGAGAGATTGTGGGTCCCGGAGGAGCAGCATCCAGCTTTCTAGCTGTGTATTGGGAAGGCAGTAAAACCAGAAATAAAACAGCTGCGTGAGGTATTGAGGAAGAAGAATCAGAGGCAGGCTCATAAAGGCTCCTGGGTTCCATACCTTGTATTGTAGCACTGGAAAATCACAGAATTGAGCACCTGAGATTTTAATCTACTTGCAGGTTTACAAGTTAAATGTTCACAGTTCCACTCATGCTAGCAGAAAACAAAAGTCTCCTGGGTCAGAGGCAAATGATGTCACACCTCCCAGCATAGCAAGCAGTATGATCTCCATATTCACATTTATTTTTTAACCTCGCCCCTCAGGTCCCACAGGGACTACACAAAACAGCACAAGTGAATGCTCCACACGCAGTAGGTGTGAATCACAGCGGAGGATTCTGAATTTTAAGAAACACCAATATGTTAAGGTGACAACAAGAAAATCTGCCCAACTTCTGTCCTGGAAGATGATGTTACCTTTATTATACTGTGCAGCAAACAAGTCTCTCTGTTCCGGGAAGCGATACTATCTCTATCTTCCAATGCTGCTTGTTATGTGAACTCCTTGAAAAGATCATCTACAAAAAAAGTTGTTAATGCCTTTGCTCACAAGTCAGTAGAATACAAAAACAAAACAAACAAACAAACAAAAAACAAAAAACAACATGATTGGTGGAGAACTGTCTCCCAACATGGTGTAGACAAGAACAGTGGATGTGTCAGCTGTGACCTATGTGGCCTGATGATAAAGACTCAGAAAAGAGTCCCCTACCTTTGCCCTCCCTGGACATGGAAACCAGGGCGCAATCCTGGAGAGGTGAGCAGCAGGTTGAATAGCGACACTGAAAGTAGAGATGAAGTAAAGTCTGAGTACACAATATGCCGGCTTTAGCTCCAGGCAATACATTTGAGGATGACTCTCTGGGAAAAAAAAAAAAAAGAAAGAAAGAAAGAAAGAAAGAAAGAAAGGAAGGAAGGAAGGAAGGAAGGAAGGAAGGAAGGAAGGAAGGAAGGAAGAAAGAAAGAAAGAAAGAAAGAAAGAAAGAAAGAAAGAAAGAAAGAAAATCCTAAGAGAAAAGACCTTCAGAAATTGGCATTCAATAAATTTACACCAGCTCTCTGGAGCAGCTAGATCCCTGCCCAAGAATTGTGCAGTAGTGGCTGGTCACACCCCTCTCCCTGACATAACTTCAAGTTTTATACTACTTGCTCTTAAAAGGAATAGACAGCCAGGGATCACCACACCTCTGAGGAAAGTCTTTAAAATTGAAGAAAGAAAAAGAAAAATTATGTGGAAACTCAGGGGAAATAGATAATGAAGAGAAACCAAATAAACTTTTTATTTATTTTTTTTTAAGTTACAGTAAAGTGGTCCACTTTGAAGATGAAACACACTTTTCCCCACGCTTTCCTCCATTCCCACTAACAGTTCTGGATATCATTATTAGCCATCCGTTCTTGCATGTTGCCCACTTTCGCCATTAGAGCCCTTAGCATATTAATCACAGTTAAACTCAAGGTCTGATCATCCCAAAGTCTCTGCCGTATCTGAGGCTGATTCTGATGCTTTGTCTCTTCAAACTCGGTGTCGTTTTCTTTCTTTGTCTGGTAGTACACCTTGTAATTTTTTGTTGAAAGCTAGACATGATGTACTGGGTAAAAGGAATTGTAATAAATAGGCTTTTTGTGTGCGGTTGTGTTAATGTGGCTAAGAATTAGTGTTTGTTGGAGCTGTAGGTGTCAGATGCTAACATTTCCTCTGGTATCCTTGTTTTTGTAAGTCCTTCTTGTCTTTGGGTCTTCTTAGAGATTTCTTCTTAAGATCTGGAGGTTGTGGGTCATTCCGTTGAAATTCCCTGTATGATACAGGAGACCTATTGAAATGGTGGTAGATTATGGGGGGAATGAAAGCATTCTATAGTCCTATGATTAGCTCTTGGCCTTTTATTGAGTGAGACTGTTCCCTTAGGGTGGGACCTTCACAAGTGCTTCTAAGTTTTGTTTTCTTCCTTCTTAAGGTGGGACAGCAAGTTTACAAAAAGCTGGAATTTGCCATTTCTCTTCCCTCAGTCTGTTAGGCTCCAGTGAAACTTTCCCATGATGCGGGCCTGATAAAGAACACAGTGCTCCAGGCGTATTTCAATATGACCATTTCTCCTACTGAAGTATGAGAGAATTTCTCCCATCTTGACGTGAGAATGTGTTTGAGCTCCTAGAGGTAAAACTCACAAAAGTGTAGGAACGCCCTGAGCCTAGATCTGGAGTTTATAACTTTCAAAATTGTCCTCACTGAGCCTCCAAAAATTCACTCATTATACTTTCAGTTTTCTACCCTGGTATTAGTTCTTATAGGAAGTTCTGCCCTTGTGGACTGTAATTCTCTATCCACCTGTCTGACTCTCCAATTTGGGGGCAGCAGTTTGCCTTGTGACCAACATTCTGAGGGACCTAAGAAGAAGAGTTTTTTGGTTTTGTTTTGTTGGTTGTTCCACACTTTTTTGTTGTCACAGAGATACGAGTGGCAATTCCCAAGCTCCTTGCCTGCTGGGTGCTGGACTGGAAGACAGAAGTCCAATTTCATGGACTTTCATAATCTCATTCCTTTAGAAATCTCAGCTTTCTGTTTCAACAACCTGACTTCAGGTCTAGAAACAGATTGGGCAGAGGTCCCAGGGCAGCAAGTCTCATCTCTGCCCTTTAATGCAATCACTTCCTCCCTTAGCAGCCTCAGGGTAAGAGGAACAGGACAGAAATCTAAACCACAGCACCTTTAAAAATACCAAAATGGGTGACAAGAGGCCTTTGCAAAATACTGTAAACCAGCTTTAAGGAGAATCCCTAAAAGAAAAGAGATAAGACACCCAATTAACCTGAGGCAAGACACTCCTACAAGCTGCTTTCAGGATGAAAGGGGCTATTTCAAAGTTTTTAGCCAAAAGCAACAGTCAGATGGGCTCCTGTGAGTTTCAAAACTCTAATCCCTTTTTAGTCCTTAATTGCTTTGTACTTAGGGTGAATTAGGAAGTTTAATTTTC
The DNA here is from genome assembly GCF_053574225.1 of Canis aureus. Taxonomy (NCBI): domain Eukaryota; kingdom Metazoa; phylum Chordata; class Mammalia; order Carnivora; family Canidae; genus Canis; species Canis aureus. The sequence goes on along the minus strand of NC_135623.1, from coordinate 70,574,279 downwards.
TGTCCAAGGGTCTGAAGGCAGAAAGAAACCCTCGTGATTCATTTTGGGATCTCAACTTAAAGTAAAACAGAAAAGAAAATGGGTAATAAACTTTCAAAGCCAAATCTCGGGTTCAGTACAACATCCTCAGCTCATTTGAGCAAGACCTACCCGAGTTAGAGGGTAGAGATAACGAAACCCACTGTCAGTTACTGAGCACATGGAAAAGATACATGGTCTTTGTTTTCCCAAAACAGGCCTAGGTGGAGTTCTAGAAAAAAGTTTCCCTATTCCTCTTGTTGCCTTCTTACTGGCTACCCACCCTAAGTGACTTAGGGGAAGGGGTCTCCTCTCTATTTTTTGTCTTCTTATACCTTCTTATGTCTAGTGGGATGAGATTCATTTCAAACACACACACACACACACACACACACACACACACACACACTACTCTATATCATAAGCCTTACTCCTAATGACCCCAGAGACAAAATATCTTTCTTTTCTCTCTCCCCTGACTCATGCCCTGGCTTCCACTCACATTCTCTTCATGGGAGAACTATGGTTCCCATCCAGACAGGGTATTCTAGACTCTGTCCTCTAAGTGAACCCTTAAGGATAGGATTCCTAAACTCCACAGTGCCAAAAAAAAAAAAAAAGAGAGAGAGAGAAAGAGAGAGAGAGAAAGAAATGGCAGACAATGGGCTGTAGCTTGATTAGAATTTGTTCAAAAGGGCATATTACGCTCCTTTTATAATTGACAGGGGTTGACAACCTGCATTAACAGTTGGAAGCCTGAGCCAGTGAAATGTGGATTCTAAAAAGAATGTAATGATTGAAAAAAAAAAAAAAGAATGTAATGATTGGAGGTGGGGTAATTATTCATAGAAAATAGTGATAGTAATAGGAGTTTACTGGAATTTTCCCTGGAGGACACCTCCTGAGAGACAAGTACCTGGAAACATTTAAATCAGCCCCAAGCTTTTGCTACTTTCAATTTATTGTGTGTGACTCAAGATATGGGAGGAGAAAAGGGCTAGCAAGAGCCATATAGGATATAAGGTTGATGAGAAGAAATAAGGGAGGTTGGAGATCTATGAGGGGTGTGAGGAAAGAAGGAGGGGTAAGGAATCTCTTTTCTCCTACTGATAACAGTGATTTTCAGACTCCTAAAGAACCTGTGAGTTTCCCTTCTTGGTCTCCCCAACCAGCTCCCTCTTTCTGAGACTGGCAGGAGCAGGAGTGGGGAGAGGGCAGGTGGCAGGGGGTGATAGGGCAGGGTCTCAGTGGGGGCCCCAGGGCTATCCTCTTCCCATGGTATCCAAGTGACCCCCTCTCATTCTTATCTCGCATATATCCCTTATCTCACCCCCACTCCTGTTTCACCTTGAATGAAAAGGAAAGATGTGGGCAGTTAGTCTCCCGAGGAACAAAGGAGTTAAAACCACACCTCTTTCCCTTTCCAAGTCCTTTTTAGAATAAGTATTTCCATTCCCTGCACTGAGTTTCCTTCCAGGTCAGTAGAGAATCTCCACTACAAAATGGAAAAGATTATCATTAAACCCATTTGCTGTTTCATCTCCTGTGAGTGTCAAAATAATTCTGAACCGTAGGGAATAAGATTTCACCCTCCTTTTACAAATGGAGAAAATGTGTCACCTGCCTATCATGAAACCAGTTTCAGTGTTCACATGCTAATTTTATTCACAATGCCCCATTTTTACAAGGGAAAAGAATTAATACGAGAAATCAATCTAGTTAACATTAGATTCCATCTCATGTCTTTCTAGGAGCAGCAAGTAAAGTAGAAGCAGATTTAATAAAAAGTAAAATAGTTTGAAAGGAGTTCCCAGCTTGAGCACCTTCGGGAGAGGAGAAGTAGAATATATATTTCCAAAAAGATGAGTTAAGCTGACAGGAACATTTTGCCATAGAGGAAAACATGGGGTGGAGGGAGTGTCTTCCTTCTCAAGCACAGTGACAGCTTTCACAACTGTTATTATTTTCTGCTGAGACCTACAGAGAAACGAAGCAGGAGATCTCAAGGCAAGATGTTGGGGAAAAGCAAATTGGGGCTTTTCAAGTGATTACACAGAACGGGCTACCCCGAAAGCCTGGGTCTGTGACTGAGTTCAGAAATGGCTGGCTGCCTAGACCACCAATTTCCAAGGGGCATTAAAACTCCCCTGAGAATATTCCAAAATGGAAAAATCTCTACTTGCCAGATGGTTTCTTAGAAGGGGTACTGGGTATCAAAGAACACAAATCCTCCTGTTTGGAGTGAGCTCAGTGAGACCCCCTAAAGGGTATGCTTGTGTGAAAGATACGTGCTAAGGAAGGTGGATGTAACTCCAGAGCTTTGTTTTTTGATTGTTTTGGATACATTCAGGGCCAGAGCTGAATTGCCTGGGATAAGAAAGGAAAGTTTGAGCCCTACTCCTGTTTTTTGTCCTTCCCACATAAAGAATTAACTTTCTATCTAAACACAGAATAAAATTGCTTTTAAATATCCATTTAAAGTGGAACCAAATTAATAGTCAGCCTGGACTGCTCACATGTCTTGGTGCCATCCTGAGGAAGGGAGGAAGGAAGAGAGGGAGAAGAGAGAAAAGGAGAAAGGGAGAGAGATAGAAGAGAGGAGGTGGAGGAAAATTCAGGGCTGACTCTAAGTTTTGTGGTCAGAGCTACTGAAAAGATGAAGTTGCCATCACCTAATATGGGGAAGACATCAGGTAAGGCAAGTTTAAGAAGAAGATGAGTAATTCCATTTGGGACGTGTTGACTGGAGACGTCAAGACAGACAAGCAGAAATGCTGAGAAGGCAGTTAAAATTCTCAAGCTTAAAATGCTCAGAACCAACTTTTGCATCCAGCATTTCTCATTCCCAATCCAAAATATGCCTTTGCAATCTTCCATTTCTCAGGGTATGGGAATTCTATGCAACCAGTTGCACAGCCAGAAAACTTTAAGTTATCCAGTACTCCTTCTTTCTGTCACATTCCATACCCAATTACCAACAAATATTATCAGTTTTAGCCTAAAATGTATTCAGAATATAATCATTTCTCATTTTTTCAATGCCATTATCTCAGTCCAAAACACCATCATTTTTATCTATTAAAATTAATATTCGGCTAAAATCAACATAAAATGAACTCCTTGGCTAAATAGTCAATGTGAAACAATCTCAAAAATTATCTTTTCTATTATTAAAAAAATAGTCACATTTTTTTTAAGATTTTATTTATTTATTTGAGAGAGAGACAGAGAGCACACAGAGGGAGAGGGAGAAACATACTCCCCACCAAACAGGGAGCCCAGTGCAGGACTCAATCCTAGGACCCTGAGATCATGACCTAAGCTGAAGGCAGATGCTTAACCAACTGAGCCACCCAGGAATGCCTTGTAGTCAAATTTTTAAAGTTTAATATTACAGTAAAAAATATTATCATTTCTTGGTTCCTATAGGTAACTGTAATGCACATTTGCAATACCAAAGGGATTTCACTTTTAATTGAGGTTTGTATTTGAGGGCTAGCTCTTCCATTTAGGGCACCACTGATAGTGATGTCACCATCAAGGTCTTCCTTCTTTTCTAACAGTAGCTCACATAAAGATTTATCTCCTCAACTCCTGGCCTTAGACGTTTGGCTGAAGATGGTGATATAGGTCACTGAACCAATCCTACAAATGCTGGAAAATGCCTGAGAAAGATGCTTTCTAAACAATTTCAGAAGCTCTTATAAAATTGTTGCCTTTACTGATATCTGATAGTGCTAATATTTTTCCATACATTTCCTGTTTCACAGAATCACTTAAAAACTCTGTTCTTATGGAGCTTACTTTTCTAACTCCTAGAAACAGACACAAAAAGTTAGACAAAATGAAGAGACAGAAATAGATACCAAATGAAAGAATAGGACAAAATAACAGCAAGAGAACAAAATGAAACAGAAATAAGCAATATGCCTGATAGAGAATTTAAAGCAATGGTCATAAAGATATTCACTGGACTTGAGAAGAGTGGAGGACCTCAGTGAGATCCTTAACAGAGAGATAGAAAACATACAAACAACAACAAAGAACTAATCAGAGATGAAGAACTCAATAACTGAAATTAAAAATACATAGATGGGGATCCCTGGGTGGTGCAGCGGTTTGGCGCCTGCCTTTGGCCCAGGGTGCGATCCTGGAGACCCGGGATCGAATCCCACATCAGGCTCCCGGTGTATGGAGCCTGCTTCTCCCTCTGCCTGTGTCTCTGCCTCTCTGTCTCTCTCTGTGTGACTATCATAAATAAATTTAAAAAAAAATAAAAAAAAACATAGATGGAATAAATAGTAGACTAGAGGAAACAAGAACCAGTGACCTGAAGGACAGAATAATGGAAAGCAATCAGGCTGAACAAGACAGAGAAAAAAAAAAAAAAGATTAAAATAGACTTATAGAACTCAAGGACACCATCAAGTATAATAAATATTCACATTACAGGAATCCCAGAAGGAGAAAAGAGAGAAGAGGGAAAAGAAAATTTATTTGAAGAAATAATAACTGAAAATGTCCCAAACCTGAGGAAGGAAATAGAAATCCAGACCCAAGAAGCATAGAGTGCCCCCACAAAATCAACCCAAGGAGGTCCATACCAGGACACATGGTAACTAAAATGGTAAAAAGGAGTGATAGAGAATTTTAAAAGCAGCAAAAGAAAATAGTTACATTCAAGGGAGACCCCATAAAGCTATCAGCTGATTTTTCGGCAGAAATTTTACAGCCCAGAAGAGAGTGGCATGAGTGGCATGATATATTTAAAGTGGTGAAAGAAAAAACTTGCAGCCAAGAATAATCTATCCAGCAAGGCTATTATTTAGAATAGAAGGAGAGATAAAGATTTCCCAGGTAAACGAAAGTAAAAGGAATTCATGACCACTAAACCAGTCCTACAAGAAATGTTAAAGGAGACTCTTTCAGTGGAAAAGAAAGACAATAAGCCAGAGTAAGAAAAGTAGGAAGCACAAAAGCAATAAAATTAAGTATATTTATAAAAATTAGTCAAGGGATTCACAAAATAAAAGGACATAAAGTATGATACTGTATACCTAAAATGTGTGTGTGGGAGGGGGTAGAGGAATAAAGAGTGAGTTCAAATGTAAGTGGCCATCAACTTAATATAGACAACCATATACATAAGATGTTATATACAAACCTAATGGTAACCACAAATCAAAAATGAGTAATAGATAAGCAAAAATAAAGAGAAAAGAATCAAGGTATATCACTACAGAAAGCCAGCAAACCATGAAAGAAGAGAGCAAGAGGAGAAAGCAACAGAGAAGACCTACAAAAGCAACCATAAAACAAATAACAAAATGGCAATAAGTAGATATTTATCAATAATTACTTTGAGGGGAACACGGGTGGTTCAGTCGGTTTAGCATCTACCTTTGGCTCAGGTCATGTTCCCAGAGTCCTGTTCCCAGAAGCCTGCTTCTCCCTCTCTCTCTGCCTGCTACTCTCTCTGCTTGTGCTCTCTCTCTCTCTTTCTCTCTCTCTCTCTCTCTGTCAAATGAATAAAAGCTTAAAAAAAAATTAGTTTGGAGGTAAATGGACTAAACTCTCCAATCAAAAGACATAGGGTAACAGAATGGATAAAAAAGCAAGACCCATCTATATGCTTCCTACAGGAGACTCATTTCTGACTTAAAGACACCTACAGATTTAAAATGAAGGGATGTAAAGCATTTATCTTGTTAATGGCAGTGGAAAAAATGGGGGGAAAAGCCAGAGTAACAATATTTGTATCTGACAAAATGTATTTTAAAACAAAGCCTGTAACAAGATGCAAAGAAGGATACTATATAATCATAAAGGGAACAATCCAACAAGAAGATATAACAATTGTAAACATTTATCCACCCAACATGGGAGTACTCAAATACATAAAGCAGCTAATAACAAACAAAAAGGAAGTAGCTAATAGTAAATGCAATAATAGCAGGGACCTTCAACGCCTGCTTACATCAACGGCTAGATCATCTACTGATGATTCAAAATCAATACAGAAATAGTGTCTTTGAGTGACACATTGGAGCAGATGAATCTAACAGATAAATTCAGAACATTCCAACCTAAAACAACAGAATACACATTCTTCTCAAATACATAGGGAACATTCTCCATAATAGATCACTTATTAGGCCCAAAACAAGTCTCAACAAATTCAAAATGATCGAAGTCATACCATGCATCTTTTTTTGACCACAATATTAGGAAATTAGAAATCAACCACAAGAAAAAATCTGGGAAGAACACAAATACCTGGAGGTGAAATCACATGCTACTAAAAAATGAATGGATCAACTAGGAAATCACGAAATACACAGAGACAAATGAAAATGAAAACACAATGGTCCAAAATCTTTCAGATGCAGCCAAAAGGGTCCTAAGAGGGAAGTTTATAGTAATACAGGCCTACCTAAAAAAAAAAAAAAAAAAAAAAAACTCAAACTACTGAATCTTATACCTAAAGGAGCTAGAAAAATAACAAAGCCCAAAACCAGTAGAAGGAAAGAAATAATGAAGATTAGAGCAGAAATAAACAAAATAGAAACTAATAAAAACAAGATAACAGATCAATGAAATTAGGGAGCTGGTCATCTGAAAAGATCAACTAAATTTATAGCTAGACTCATCCAAAAAAGAAAGAAGGGAAGCAAATAAGTAAAATCAGAAATGTAAGAGAAACCAAACCCACAAAAAATAGACTTGTAAGGATAATGAAAAATTATATGCCAACAAATTAGATAACCTGGAAGAAATGGGTAAATTCCTAGAAACATATAACCTCAGAAAATTTGAACAGATAAATTACCAACAAAGGAATTGAATCAGTAACCATAAAACTCCCAACAAAGAAAAGTCCAGGACCAGATGGTCTCACAGGTGAATTCCATCAGACATTTAAAGAAGAGTTAATACCTATTCTTTTCAAACTATTTTTTTTTCTTTTCAAACTATTATTTAAAAAAAAACAGAAGAGGAAGGAAAACTTCCAAATTCATTCTATGAGGCCAGCAATACCCTCATACTAAAATCAGATATGGACACTACGAAAAAAGTGAACAGGCTAATAACCCCGATGACTAGGTGTAAAATCTTCAACAAAATATGAGCAAATTGAATCCAACAATACATTTTTAAAAATCATTCACCACAATCAAGTGGGATTTATTTCTGAGATGCAAGGGTGGTTCAACATTTGCAAATCAGCCAATGTGATACATCACATCAATAAGAGAAGGGGAAGAACCACAGGATCATGTCAATAGACACAGAAAAAGCATTTGACAAAGTACAACATCCATTCATGAAAAAAATCCTTAACACAGTAGGATTAGAGGGAATATACCTCAGCATAATAGAGGCCGGCCGTCTACGAAAAAAACACAGCTGGCATACTCAATGGTAAAAACAAAACACAACAAAAAACTGAGAGCTTTCCCCCTAACATCAGTAATAAGACGAGGCTGTCCATTCTCAACACTTTTATTCAGCATAGTATACTGGAAGGCCCAGCCACTGCAATCAAATGAGAAGGATGACAGGCATTCAAATTGATTAGAAAGAAGTCAAACTTTTTCTATTTGCAAATGACATGATAGCAAACACAGAAAACCCTAAAGACTCCACCAAAAAAACTACCATAACTGATAGATGAATTCAGTAAGGTCACAGGATACAAAGTCAATATACAGAATTCCATTGTAGTTCTGTGTACAGTAATAATGGGTTAGCAGAAAGATAAATCAAGAAAACAATTCCAAGGGTTCCTGGGTGGGTCAGTCAGTTACGTGTTTGACTCTTGATTTTGGCTTGAGTAATGATCTTAGGGTTGTGAGGTCGAGCCCTGCATCAGGCTTCACGCTGGGCTTGGAGCCTGTTTAAGATTCTCTCCCCCCTCTCTCTCTGGCCCCCACCACCCCATCTCTCTCTCCCTCTCTCTCTCTCTCTCTCTCTCTCTCTCTCTCTCTCTCTCGAAGAAGGAGGAGGAGGAGGAGGAGGAGGAGGAGGAGAAGAAGAACGGGAAGAAGAAGAAGAAAACAATTCTATTCACATCTGCACCAAATAGAATAAAATACCTAGAAATAAACTTAACCAAAGGAGTAAAAGATCTGTACTCAGAAAGCCATAAACTATCGATGAGAGAAATTAAAGATACAAACAAATGGAAAAAATATTCCATGTTCATGGGTTGGGAGAACAAATACTGTTAACATGTCGTTACCACCCAAAGCGATCTGAAGATTTGATGCAATCCCTATCAAAATACCAACAGCATTTTTCACAGAGCTTGAACAAACAATCCTAAAATTTGTATGGAGTCTCAAAAGACCTCAAATAGTGAAAGCAATCTTTAAAAGGAACAAAATTGGAGGCATCATAATTGCATATTTCAAGATATGCTGCAAAGCTGTAGTAATCAGAGCAGTATGGTACTGGCACAAAATAGACGCATGATCAATAGGACAGAATAGAGAGCCCAGAAATAAATGTACACTTATATGGTCAATTAATCTTTGACAAAGGAAGCAGATAAGCAACAGGAAAAAGACAATATCTTCAATAAACAGTGTTGGGAAAACTGGACAGGTACATGCAAAAGAATGAAACTGGACCGTTTTCTGACACCACACACAAAAACAAATTCGAAATAGATTAAGGACCTAAATGTAAGACCCGAAACCATAAAAATCCTGGAAGAGAGCACAAGAAGTAATTTCTCTGACATTGGCCATAGCAAAATTTTTCTACATTTCTTGAGGCCAGGGGAATAAAAGTAAAAATAAACTATTGAGACTTCATCAAAATAAAAAGCTTCTTGCACAGCAAAGGAAACAATCCACAAAACTAAAAGGCAGTCTCCGAAATGGGAGAAGATATTTGCAAAGGGCAGGCAATAAAGGGTTAGAATCCAAAATATATAAAGAACTTATGCAACTCAACACCCAAAACACAAATAATACAATTTAAAATGGGCAGATGATGTGAACATTTTTATTTTTTTCTTTTTTTTTTTAAAGATTTTATTTATTCATTCATGAGAGACACAGAGAGAGAGAGGCAGAGACCTAGGCAGAGGGAGAAGCAGGCTCCATGCAGGGAGCCCGACGTGGGACTCGATCCCGGGACCCGGGGTCACGCCCTGGGCTGAAGGCAGACACTCGACCACTGAGCCCCTCGGGCATCCCTGAACAGACATTTTCAAAAATAGACATCTGGACGCATGAAAAGAAGCTCAACATCACCCATCATCAAGGCAACACCAAACAAAACAGTAATGAGATACCAGCTCACAGCTTCAGAACGGCTAAAATAAAAAAACACAAGTAACAAGTGCTGACAAGAATGTGGAAGAAAAAAAAAAAGAAAGAATGTGGAAGAAAAGGAACCGTCGCACTCTGTTGGTGGGAATGCGAATTGGTGCAGCCCCTGTGGAAAACAGCATGCAGGTTCCTCAAAAACTTAAAAATAGAATTACCATATGATCCAGCAATTCAATTCCTGGGTATTCACCCCCCAAAAATGCAACAACGCTAATTTGAAAAGATATGTGTACCCCATGTTTATTTACCACAGCCCAAGTGTCCACTGATACATAAATGGATATATTTATATATATACATAATATCACTATATTAACATAGTGATATTGCTCAGCCACAAAAAAAGAATGGAATCTGGTCATTTGCACCAACATGGAGGGATGTGGAGGGTGTCACGCCAGATGAAATAGGCCCGTCAGAGAAAGCCAAATACATATGATTTCACTCATATGTGGAATTTAAGAAACAGAGCAAACAATGACAAAAGAGGCAAACCAAAAAGCAGACTCTTACCTACCGAGAACAAACTGAAGGTCACCAGAGGGCTGGGGGGTGAGGGGTGAAACAGGAGAAGGGGATTAGGGTGCGCATCAGGCTAGAGACTTGGTGAAGCACTGCGGTGTGACCCGAAACTGTGGTGTAACACTCTATGCTACCCACACTGGAACTAGGCATTTTTTAAATCTGTTCTTAAACCCTGGATCTAGAAATACGGCAACAGAATAATGTAATTTTCTTCCAGATATATTTTTTTTAAGATAAAAGCATGAGATTAGCTCTTTCTATTTGTATCTCAGTTTTTATTGCCCAAGCAGCTGTATTAGCACCTTCTCTGTGGTCAAATGCTAGAATTATGTTAGGTATTTACATAAAAATATTTGCACATTCAATATACTTTATTTTATTTTATTTAAGATTTTATTTATTTATTCATGAGAGACACAGAGAGAGAAAGAGGCAGAGACACAGGCAGAGGGAGAAGCAGGCTCCATGCAGGGAGCCCGACGTGGGACTCCAGGATCAGGCCCTGGGTCGAAGGCAGGCGCTAAACTGCTGGGCCATCCCAGGCCTCAATATTCAATATACTTTATATTGGTCATTTCTTTTCTTTTTTTTTTTTTAAGATTTATTTATTTATTCATGATAGACACATAGAGAGAGAGGTGGAGACACAGGCAGAGGGAGAAGCAGGCTCCATGCAGGGAGCCCAATGTGGGACTCAATCCCGCAACTCCAGGATCGGGCCCTGGGCCGAAGGCAGGCGCTAAACTGCTGAGCCACCGAGGGATCCCCTATATTGGTCATTTCTTCAGGGGGTTCTTTCTTTCTCCTTTTTTTTTTTTTTTTTTTTTTTTTTTTTTTTGAGAGAGAGGGACTGGGGAGGCAGAGGGAGAGGGAGAGAGAATTTTAAGCAGGCTTCACACCCAGCGCAGAGCCTGATGCAGGGGCTCTACCTCCCGACCCTGAGGTCACGGCCCACAGATCAGGACCTGAGCTGAGATCCACAGTCAGGCTTACCCACCTGAGCCACTCGGGGGCCCCTCTGCCGGGGGTTCTAAGGACAAAGAACTGTCTCTTCCCCCGACCCTCTGACTGAGAGCAGACCCTGTCATGCTGATGTTTTCGTCTGCAGATGTAATGCTTCCCCTTCTGTCCTGTTCATGTACCTTGTGTGGTTCCGTGACTGGGTGGTTCAGAAACTTCCCATAGGTCATGAAGCTCGTCTTTGGCTGAAGAAGAATGTTGACAGTGGCCCAGCGTGCCCTGCTCGTGGTGCAGCGATCCTGCTTCCGTGTTGGTGCCGTAACTACTCTCTGAACACACAACTAAGGGGGATGAACAAAATAGTGATTGTGATTCCTGCATCACACGTAGCCTTCACCACGTCTGTGCTACTGTCAATGTCAATCCCGTGATCAGTTCTTTTCTCATTTTCTATGTACAGGTATTTCTTCAGTCACGTTTACTATGCTGTGGGCTGTGAGAGACCCGACATCTTTTGGCAAGCCAGTAAAAAGAAACAAAGCTGAGTTTTTTTTAATTTTTAATTTTTTAATTGGAGTTCAATTTGCCAACATATAGCATAACACTCAGTGCTCATCCCACCAAGTGTCCCCCCATTGCCCATCACCCAGTCACCCCAACCCCCCTCCCACTTCCCCTTCACTACCCCTTGTTCATATTCCAGAGAACATGAACTGAACACGTTCAGTTTCATGAATTTACCATGAATCCACCAGACTGTCAGGCTTGGAAGGACATCAGTTGTCTCTGTAGGCCCAAGTGTCTGATTGATGATTTACCAAAGTAGCCCCTTTAATGGTGTCATTGCCTTCGTGTTCAAAGCAGATACAATAATTCAGAAAAAGAGATTTCCATTAGGATGTTTTCTAGAAGAAACTTTTTTCTAAGATGTATGTGCACACTTCAAAAATTCTTCATATTTAACTATTGAAAACTGCAAAAACTGTAACAATCATTTTAACAATTAAGTCTTAAACTTTCTTAATATCATAACTATAAAGAATCATTTTCTGAGAGAATTCTAACACAGTATGTCTCTAGACTAGTTATATAAACAGAATGTGTTAGATCCCCCATTTTTCTCTAACATGTTGCTCTCTTTATGTTCTTTATTGTCTTAATTGAAGATTATTTTTCACAGATGTTGTAAGACATGATTAGTGAGCCTTTCTGAAATTTTGAGGTGGCAAAGTTAACATCCTGTTTTTAATCCAAATAAACCATTTTTATAAAACAGTCATGGCCTAAATGGAATAAATCCAAATAAACCATTTATAGAAAACACTCATGGCCTTGAGTACAGTTCTTAAAAATTATTTTGTTTAATATTATAATTACTAGAATACAATCTACAGGGATTAGAATAATGATATAGCCTAATCATTCTCACCATTATTACTATTACTACTACTCTTACTCTGAGTACTATAATAGTATTATTATTGCTATTTAAATTTTTATAGACATTTGTTAGCACAAATATATATATATAATATTCTTCCTAAAATTATGTAGATGATACATTCTCATCATTTACATGAATTATCAATTTATTTCCTTACTAAACCATTTGAAAATACCTAATGTTTATTTTTTACATAAAATTAATAACTTTGGCCACCATCACCAATCATTTTACTCTTATAATAACTGCACATTTATACTTTGATCAACTGATACAGTTTCAGCATATGAACACATAGTGAAATTTTTCCTACAAAAAAAATGCTTGCTGATATTTGATAGTGATCTTCTATGTTAACAATGAATCTGAACTTCAAACCTCCTTGAATTACTTACTTTTCCTAACTACGCTTGATGGTAACATATATGATCATGAGGTTATTGGCCACGCCAAGTTCAGAGATGCCAGGCATGACGCTGAAGCAGGCGACCAGCAATCTGGCTTCGAGGCTGAAGTCCAAGATGAGAAGTAGATCTTGGCTGTGCGCAAGGGATGACCTCTAGTTTACCCCTGGGTGTATCTGCATTTATGTGTTTAGTATATGTCTATCCTCACCCTCAACTAGGATATAAGCTTCACGAATACGGGGAGCCTTTCTATTCATCGCTGTATCTTCGGGGTCCAGCCCAAAGCCAAACACACAAAATACATTCAATAAATGTTTGCTGGATGAATGGACAACTGAATGAAGGAATACTACGCATCTGTTATAAAGAATAAAAATATAAAGAATATTAACACGGAAAGATGTCTACAACACACTTACAGGGCTGTATGCCTTTTACACAGCTACTTTGCTCCACATAGTATCTCAAGGAGCTGCCTTAACACCTGGTGTGTGGGCGGACTTACACGTGTTGAACCAAGGAGTGCGTGAAATGAATACGGCAGCTTCCCTCTGGTTGCCCTGCCTTCCTCTAGTTTCTCAGCTTTCCACCATTTTCTTCCATTCATTCATTCATCCATTCATCCATTTATTAACACATTCATGTAATCAATCTCATTAAAGTGATCTTTCTCACATGCGAACCTGATGGCATTTTCCTGCCCAAAATTCTTTAATGGCTCTCTGTGACCTCCAGGATAAGCTCCAGCAGCTGCAATAGGGCACCAAACACTTTTTATTATCTGATCCCAACAAACCTATGCCGACATACCTTCTTCCGTACACCCTGGTCCATCTCTTCATGCCCTACCCCGTGTTATCAGTACCAGGTGACAGTAATTCCCTAAACATACTACCTATTGTTTCACTGTTTCTTTTTTTTTTTTTTTTTAAATTCTCATTAGAGAAGGGAAATCTTTTTTTAATTTTTATTTATTTATGATAGTCACAGAGAGAGAGAGAGAGAGAGGCGCAGAGACACAGGCAGAGGGAGAAGCAGGCTCCATGCAGGGAGCCCGATGTGGGATTCGATCCCGGGTCTCCAGGATTGCGCCCTGGGCCAAAGGCAGGCGCCAAACCGCTGCGCCACCCAGGGATCCCTGTTTCACTGTTTCTGATAAGCAATCTGACGCCACTCTTATCTTTGTTCCTCTATATTTAACATATAACATATATATTTACCATAACATATATCTTTTTTCTGTGTCTGCTTTTAAGATTTTATCATTCAAGCAATTTGGTTTTGTACCTTCATGTAGCTTTCTGTGTATTTCTTGTGCTTAGATTTAGTTTATAGTTTTTGTTAAATTGGGAAATGTTTCAGCAATTATTTCTTCAAATATTTTTTGTTCCTCACCCCTAACCTCTTCTTTTCTATGAGATTCCAATTCTGTGTATCTTAGTTACTTCTTCTCCCACAGCTCACTGATGCTCTTTTCAGTTAAAACAAAATAATTTTTTCTCTCTGGTTTAATTTTAGATAGTTTCAATTACTGAGTCTTCAATAAGGTTATGTATCTTTTTTTTTTCTTCTGTATAGTCTATCAATAAATACAGTGCATTTTTTTTTAATCTTAAGCCTTATGGTTTCCATCTTTAGAAATTGAATTTGGGCCTTTCTTATATCTTCTATTTCTCTACTTAACTTTTTGAACATATGTGTAATGTGGTTATAATTATCTATATGTATTTATCTGCTAATTATAACATCTATGTCAGCTCCAGATTGGTTTTGATTAATTGTTTTCCTCCTTATAGGTCATGTTTTCCTGCTTCTTCATATGCCTTGTAATCTTTGTTTTAATGACAGACATTGTGAATTTTAACTTGCTGGGTGCTGGATATTTTTGTACTCATATTCATTCATGAACTCTGTCTAGGATACAGTTAGTTACCAGAAACTGTTTGATCTTACTGGGTCTTGCTCTTGCTATTCAGGGCCCAAGTCGTTCTCCCATTTGGGGCAAATTATTCCCTACTGTGAGTATTCAACACAATGTCCCCCCCAAACTATAAATTTTTCCAGTCTGGCTTGTGAGAATACAACATTCCTAGAACTGTGTGCCAAGCACTGTTTTCTAATCCTTTTGGATTGCTTCCCACTCCAACTTCCTCGAGTAGTTTTCTCACACACGTGCACTGGTCAGTAATCTGTTGCTTATTCAAAAAGAAGCTTCTGTGAATCTCCAGGGTTCTCCCACTGTGCAGCTATTTTCTTTCTGTTACTTTATTTTGCAAACTGTAGCTGCCTTGTTCTCCCCAGACTCTCAACTCCATCTCTTCAACTTAGGAAATCTGCCAAACTCTGCTAGGGTTCCTTCTCTCTTATGTTTTAAATATTCATCTTTATTAATGTTGTCCTTAAGGTACGCTGAGGTTTTGGGGTTAGAAACATATTTCTTTATACTCACAACAGGATCAATAGTCAGAGTAACATTGCAGCGTCACTCCCCCATGTCTCCAGAGCAACAGGATGAGAACCAGATATGAAACTTTGTCTTGTATGAGTGGCAAGCTCACCAGATAGCTGAGGGACACAGAAAAGTTAGTTCTCTATGCTTTATGCAGAAGAAAGAACCTCTACCTCCCCTTCCACATCTGAGAGTCTCTCAGGAAATGTCTTGCTTTAACCTTTTAGAATGTAAATAAATCTCTCCCGGGAATAAATAATCCAGTGTCTCCAGATTTACAACTCAGAGATGTTTCCAAATTCCAGGTTTAATCCACTCTCGAAACATAAATATGGATCTTTGGCATTAGATAAATCTCTCAGGAGTTCTTACTCTCTATACAGTTACAAATTAACCTCTAAGACTTGCTCTGGGGTCAGATTCCAAGTTTCAACAGAATCTGTTCAGAAATCCCTAACTGTGCAGGAACATGAAAATATTTTTCCCTATAATCCCACATCCTCCCTATGTCATGACTTGTAAACTCTCTCAAAACAGTAAACTGGAACAATTGTATCAGTGACCTTGTTAGTTTCCCATTTCTCAGGGATCACTATTCTTTGTTGCCTGATGTTCAATGTCTTGAAAATGGTTTTATATATTTTCTCTGGTTTTACTGGTTGTTCTAGGTGGGAAAGTAAATCTAGTTCCTGTTACTCTGTGGGGAGTAAAAGTCCCACATGACTTCATGTTCCTTTGCCTTTGCACTTGTTCTTCCCTCTTTTTAGTATACTGTTTACTACCCAAACAATCCCCTCCTAATTATCTACCCGTCAAAGTTTGTATCTTTCATATCTCAATTCAAGGAACTAACTCATTGGTAATTTTTCCTGACTCTCTCATGCACATCTGGGTGCCTACAGTGAACGTGGTTGGATCTCATCAAACATGCATCCTGTCCTCACTTCTCACATGGCTTTCATTTGATTCCAAGGTCTCCACCCTTCCCCATCCATCCATGTCATCCCTGCTCCAGATCATATGGGTAATCTCACTCTTCTTGGCATCAATTTGTGCAGGATTGGCACTTAACATATGTCTGAACAATGAGATGAGACAGGTTGGCTAGTAGACTTCCAGGAAAAGTTTCTTCACTCATAAAAAGACATAAAGAATGAAGTATTTTCTTCTATACATGATCATTTTTGAATGTGCCTCCTTCCTAACAGTCTTAGGACGAAGGCAACACCGTTAGATCTGAGAGATGGAAGGAATCTTGGTCCTTGATGCCAGCACTGGGCAGCAGACCTTCTTAACACCAGAAATGTGCAATAATAAGTTTTGAGATTATTTAAGACAACTTGAATTGGGTTTTGATTTCTTTCGGCCAAAAACATCCTCATTGATGAAGTCTTTACCCCTAAAAGCTCTTGTCTCATCTTTTACATGCCTCCTTTTCAGCTGTGTGTGGCTGCACGTCCGTCTTCCCTCTAGACTCCAAGCCTCTCTAGAGCCGAGAGGGCACGTGCATGTTACCTCTCTAAAGCCAGAGCCTGATACAGAGTACGTAAGGAAGGCACATCGAACGAATGATTGTTCACGGCTCCATCTCCCCAGACGGCTGTGAGATTTCTATCAATATTATTATACTTACCTAATAGTATATATTATAATAATATTTATTAAAAACATCACCGTATGCAGGCCACATGCAATCTCTCATGTAATCTTCCCAATAGTCCTCTGGAATCCATACTATTACAGCTTCGCATTTATTTTACGGTAGGAAAAGTGAAAGTTGGAAAAGAAGTTCAGTAACTTGCCCAATCTCACAGAGCTAAGAAGCGATAGACCCTGGGTTAGTACCAGTCAGGAGCAGCTGAGGGAAAGTGGGGAGAGCTAGGTTTATGAAAATGCTGGATACTGAGGTAGAGTAGGGGAAAGTGTCTGCTAAGTGTCCCCTCCTCCCACCTGCCCCCGTAAGGAGGCCTTGATAGAAGCATTTGAAGAACATCTTAGTCCCCAGTTAAAGAGACCTAGGGATGAAAGTGCCTGAGCTAGGAAAAAATACATGCAAAGAGCATGACCAGCCAGGGGAACCTGAGCCCTTGACTGTGCTTCCCTTCAGAAATTTCGACATGTTATGCACCGAGTCCAACATGGGGAGCACCCGTGAGACCTGTCAGGCAAGCCTTTGTAATTGCATGTTTAGGCCCAAGAAAATCACACTTTTTTTTTTTTTTTTTGAGCCAGGAGCCAGGATCCTCAAGACCTGCGTCTCTTAAGCACTTCTCTTTGAGCAGACGACTTTATTTTATTAATTTTTATCTTCCCAATGAAAGTCAAGCACTAGACTTTGGTACATGATACATATAACAAAGGCGAATTAAATTTAATTGAATCACAGCAGAGAGAAGGGTAGTTGCTGACATTCAAATAGTAAGCAAAGATTCTCCCATAATTTATCTACTGTTCCTCTTAAAGGAATAAATGGACAGTTCAGAAGCATATCCTCTTAGTTCTGAGAAGACATATTCAGGATCCTGCTAATGAGAGCTCCTTGATAAATTTCAAAATTCTTCAAATAGTTCATATTATGCTCAAATGGTTCATTTATTCCCTTTTATACCATGTCGCTAAACTCATAAGTATTTCATCAACTATCATAAAATTCCATATTCAAGGAAAAGCCTTTTTCAACGCCAAGCAAGATGTCTAGGCACCCAACAAGTATTACTTAGTGAAGATGATGAAGATCAACTTTATGTGTTTCTTTACCATATTTGCTTTTGAAGAGCTTCAGCATCATTTGGCATTTGACTTCAAAGCTTCAGAAGAGCATCTTTCAAATCTAGATTTTGTTAATTAACATTGCCAGGTCCTTCCATCTTTCTTTGTTCAAAAGACTTCGCAGTCACTAATTACATATCAGAGCGATGGGAATAGATTCAATGGACTCTGAGAATCCTGATGCATTAAACCATTTCTGTACTGCTGAAACCAGGAGGTGCCAAAAACAACGCTCTGTTCTGGGGTCATTCTCCATCCTCTCCCTCCCTCGCTGGGGATAATAAAGCAGGGTTATGTGGATGGGTTTGCAGCGCCAGTTAGAAGATAACCCTTTTATAGCTACAGAACAAAGAGCAACGACACGAAACCCTACCCATTAGTGTCCTGTTTCTCATTCTCTACATATTAACATTAACACAGCCTTAAAGAGAGAAACCCTGAGAAGGTGTTAAATAAGAACACAAAGTGAAATTACAGGTGTATTTTTAAAAATATTTTATTTATTTACTCATGAGAGACAGAAAGAGAGAGAGGCAGAGACACAGGCAGAGAGAGAAGCAGGCTCCAGGCAGGGAGCCCAATGTGGGACTCGATCCCGGGACCCCGGGGTCACACCCTGAGCCAAAGGCAGCGCTAAACTGCTGAGCCACCCGGGCTGCCCTACAGGTGTATTTTTTAAGTAACCTGTCCTTTATAGAAGTGAACTGCTCTCTGGGACCTGTTTCCTGAACCTCCCCCAGGCTAGACCTCTCTGACCCTTTCCCACCTCCACTCCCCCTTTCCGTGTGAACCAGCCCCCAGACACAGAAACAAACATACACCACAATCTTTGGGTCTTTAAGATTCCCCAGTGTGTACACCTGTTCAAAGTTGTCCTAACCCGTTCCCATCAACAGGGTGAAAGTGCTACAATTACCCTTCAGCCATTCTCCCAGGTATAGCACCGTCACTCTGTTCCCAATGTTAGACAACAATTCCAGGGATACTTGTCCTAGTCCTGGGCTTCTAGCTCCACTTCAGTGTTTACGCTTCAGGCCTAACTTCCTTAACGCAGTTAAGATTTTACAAAGTAAGTTCCTGGCTTCTCCTCCCATCAGGCTTCCTCACTGTGCTGCTTTTCTCCCTTGTCTGCCCTTCTCCCCAAACATTGTCTTCTCAGGCAAGATGGAGTCATAGCTTTGTTATCTCATGATCACAAGCAAGATAAAACCAAACACTTAAAGTAACTGAAGCAGCCCCCGGCATTCCACTTTTAATCAGAAAGAGCATGCACCAGGGTCAGGGCAATACCCCGAGCTATGAGAAGAGGGGAGATGGAAAATTCAGGGGAAGAGAGACTTTAGGTCCATTAGGGGACCCTGTCAGAGTTCCTCCAAAGATAAAGTCTATCGTCTACTTTTCATTACATTTTAGTTGACTGTCTAAAGCAGATCACAAATTCTAAAATGATTTTTTTCAAAAGGAAACATATAAGATTAGCACTAGACATCGTCATTTGATTTGGGCAGATACACTTCTGATCCTAAAGAAGGAGAACTAACTCCTTTGATATGCAAAGCAGCTCAAACCTATCTTCTTCTGATTTTCTCTCTCTGGGCAGGGGCTTGCAGATATTAGAGTTACTTTAGATGATAAAGAATATCCCTTCATATTCCCAAAATTCAATGAAAAAGGAGTCAAAAAGCCTGGGTTCTAATTTACAGCCACCGTGGATCTAGTCCTGTGGATAATCAGCCTTTTCAAGCCACAGTTTCTCATTTGCAAAATGAGTATAAGGGCACCTTTATTCACAGGGCTGGTGTGCAGAGCCCTTTGTAAACACCAAAAGGTCACATAAATACAAGGGACCATTAATATGATGATCCAGACACATTTCCAAAACCATATCGTCACCGTCAAAAAGCTGGAACTAACTGCGGGTTGGTAAGCCATAGGCGAAGCTACCAACCTAAGGAAGGAAGGTATTTTCTGCCCGTAAGGTATGAAAATCAGTAAGAAGTCTCTCCTAAGGTCTAAGATTTGCCCTTATCGTTGCTTTGGAAGCCGTAAGGCCTGGCACGATTCACTACCGGAACGTCCTAAGCAAAAGTATAATTTGACCAAAAACACAATGGAAATAGATTGTTTTCACATACACAGTAGTTCTATGACTTCCTAACATCTGTGAAATGCTTGGTATGTGCCAGGCACGGTTCTAAGCACTTTACTAGCTTTATCTAATTTAATCCTCCCTGAAAAGTAGGATTTACCTCGTTTTACAGATGAGACTTATGAAAGCTAAGTAACTTGCCCCAGGGAATATGGGATAGTAACAGAGACTTGAACTCACACCTTAGCCTCTTCTTTACCGCCCTTCTTTAAAGATCTAGATAAAATCAATCATTCCAGAGAATTGCGGAAAGCTCAAACTCCTGGGGGTGGGATGGGGTATGGGGCGCGAGAAGCGCTTCTCTGGTTTCCCTCTGGCTCTCACCTCCTGCTCATGACTTTCCTGTTTGGGGCTCTGTCGGCCCGGAAGTGGCCTCAGTCTGCCCATAACTTCCAACCAAAAACTTTTTCGAAGGTTTCCAGATATAGGGCTTATGGTCCAGTAGCGGAAACAACTTGAAATTTAGTCTGAAATAATTCTGCCTCCAACATGGGCCCTGGCCTCTGCCCGCGCTCAGCTATCCTTTTTCCTCCCACCCCCAAACTCCTAGCCAATTCTGCTGGCTCTTTCCTTTTGTTAGTTCCCGCCATCCCGTGTTCACAGGATCCCACTTTGCCCCCAAGTAATTTATGAAGATATTTTCCTAATCAAAGTTTGTTCCTTCCTACGAGAAATTATGATGCTCGTTTTTAAGATGAGGGCATTTTCATCTTGATGTATATCCATTTAATAAACATTTATTCCTAGGAAGTAAAAAGAGGGGGTGGTAATACATAAAACTAGAGTGATTTTTGATATTTTGAACTCTTGTAGTGCTAAACCACTGAAGAATAATTAATAGAGGAGATCATAAACTCCTCAAAGTCACTGTAATTATGATGATCACATTTGCATAACTCATCTTAATCTATTATAAATTCATTATAGCAGGAATACTCTAGCCCCCAAAACATTAAAATATTCTGTTATTAGGAAAGAAAACAACCTGGTGACGTGACAATGTGCCATGTTTTTTAATGACTATCTTCACCCAAATACTCTGGCAGCAACTAAGGCCCATGAGGTATCCTACTAGGAGTCAATCCGCTCCAGACGGTCAGCTTTACACCAGCAGCATTGCTAGGCTGTAGACTCTCCTTTAAATCTTCTAACAAAGTTGGGGGCACCTGTGTGGTGCAGTTGGTCAGGCATCCAACTCTTGGTTTTGGCTCAGGTCATGAGATTGAGCCCTGCACCGGCTCCTCATTCAGCAGAGTCTGCTTGGGTTTCTCTCTCCCTCTCCCTCTGCTCCTCCCCACTACACGCATGCTCTCTCTCTCTCTCTCTCTTTAAATATATAAATAAATCTTTTTTTAAAAAAACTTTCTAACAAAATCAGTTACTCGCTCCACTACACTCTCACTTTGTTAATGAGCTCACAAAATTAGAGTTTAATCACAAACATATTAGTAAATTAGCTCTGTCATCTCTTTTACTTGCCCACTCCTACCACTTTTCATCTATTCTTTCATTTGTTCATGAATCAAATATTTATGGAGCACTTTCTAGGAGCAAAGCCTCAAAGTTGTAAGTGGGAACCATGGTGCTTGCCCTCAAGGAGCACTGATTCTAAGGCAGGAGTCAAGCTTTACAAATACTTTTAATAGAGAATTATAAATGTTATTATTCACTCATTGAACCCATGTTTTGAGGATCACCAACTGCCCTGGGCAACTACATGGTCTCATTTAATCTTCACCACACCACCACTTGGAAGGGAGCATCGTTAGCCTCCTATTACAGACAACGTAACGGGTGATCGGAGACATGAAGTAACTTGCCGACAGCAACGGAAAGTGGCTGGTAAGGGACGATCTGGGTTCAGATCTGTGTTACGCTAAGTACTGTGGAAATAAGGAAAAAGAGGCTGCTCACTCTGCCTGGGTTAGCCACGAAGGCATTTCAGGAAAGCAATGGCTTAACCTGGCCTGTAGACAGCTCATCATGTAATGAAGAAAAGGGATGGCATTTATGGTGGAGAGAATCATACAAAGGAGGTAAGATTATGTATGTGTCTGGCTCGGAGTCAGTCTTACCAATCCACTGCCCGGAACAGGTGACTCGTGAAGAGCAGTTGCTCTACGCTCATGCTTCCCAGGATGGACGGGGTGATCCTTGAGGGCAGGGATCACGCCCTACTTTTTTGGTGGGCCTCCCAGAGCCCACAGCAATCTCTTAGGGAGATGGTGCTCAATTATTCTGGGAAGAGTGTGAAGTGAGATGGCAGGCAGGCAGAGAGGCAGGAAGGAAAGCAGGTGGGCAGGAAGTGGGAAATATAACTTTTATTATTAAATTTTTATCACAGGGTAGGTTATGGTGTTTGTTTTCTAAAACATTCTCAGGCTGTTCTTGGCATCCTGAGTTAATTCTCTTATCAATCTCCCTTCAAGAGATAATTGCTTGTATAAATCTTAGCAACTTGATTATACTTTTTTTTTTTTTATGATCCAGCAACCACAAGACTTGGCACGTGCTTCTGTCATGACAGACGTAGCTAAGATGGGGTGTTAGGTCCTCGATATCAAATTGTTAGTTATTAATTGTAGTATTTCACTTCCGTAATAATAGCAGTGATAGTTTACGGTATTAATCAACTCTACTTCCAAGGCAGTTACAGCCCCGTTATCACCTCACAGTAACCCAGAAGGGGTCATGAAGCCAAGGTTCGGATCTGTGAGCAATAGGCTCAGGGAGCCCCAGCTCCACGCCCAAACCCAAGTCTCTTAATTCCTGGTCCAATGTTCTTTCTATTCATTCAGCCTCCTCCAGAAAGAAAAAAAAAAAAAACAAAAACAAACAAACAAACAAACAAAAAAACGCCTGCAGGAAATATTTTTCATTTTTCTCTTTATTAATCTCTTTCCATTTCTCTATTTCTTTTACACACAGACACACGCACACACTTTTGTCTTGGTTTGCAAGAATCTGAACTCGTTCTGAGGTAGAGCTTGCCCCTGGCCAGCTTTCACCCTATTCATGTCAACTTAAATGGGCTCCTTATCATTGTGATAATGGTTTTTAAAATGGGTCCTGAGGTTCAGAGTGTCTCAAGAAGGTCACCCTGGCACTCACACTATTACTGATTTTCAGAACGCAGCCGCCTCTACACCTTTGTTTCTGACATGAATTCACTTGGGTGATACCTTTGGTGTTGCTTGCAGTCACTCTTCTCATATTCCTGTGGGTTTTGGTTTAGGCCCTACATGCACAGCCCCCAAATGAAAACTGTTGCTCTGAGAAGTTTCTGGCCTAGAAACTACCTATCTTCACCCTCACCACAAGACCCTGGAATTAAAAGGTTATTTTATTATAAATGGAAGCCTTCTTATTGTTAAAAGACCATATGCAGGGATTGTCAACAACTTGAACGGGTTGGGATTTTGTATCCTTTCCTCAATAATGTTTTGAAAACCATCTTGGAATTTCTACTATCCCCCAGCTAAACTGGATTTGTGGAAGACAAAGAGCCCACGTGCTATCTGACACCCGTAAATTAATCATGTGTTGGAGATGGTTGGGGGAGGAAGGGAGGGTTGGTGCAAGAAGGGAACATGTCACAGCTTGTACGTCAGTAAGCAGCAGCTGACGACCTGTCTGCCTCCCAAAGCTAACCTCCATAATCTGAGAGCAAGCGCCCTCATCGTAGCTCACAGCTGATGGGAAACTGCTAGAGGCTTGGGTACGACATGGTTGGAGGTAGTTGTATGGATCTTACTTGAGACAGAGGCTCAAGACAGACGCCACCTTCTTCCCTAGACAAAGATCCTCCGTATCACTTGACTTGATAGTTCCAGCCACGAGGTGGCCAGCTTTCGTGTAACCCCTAGGGTCCCCCTCCCCCATGGCACCGCAAGATCCCACAACATATTCTGGTTCATCAAAGACTTACAGAGAGTCCACCATCTGCCAAATGTGGTCTTAGGCACTGGTTATCAATAAAATACAATACTTGCCCTTG
This sequence comes from Canis aureus, assembly GCF_053574225.1. Classification (NCBI taxonomy): domain Eukaryota; kingdom Metazoa; phylum Chordata; class Mammalia; order Carnivora; family Canidae; genus Canis; species Canis aureus. Next base: position 70,550,220 of record NC_135623.1, on the reverse strand, counting down.
GGGGTTCTCCATCCAACGGGGAAGGCCGTGGGGTAACACGTATAATCATGGAGATATTAAAAATATATAATTAGCCTCATCCTATGGACACCAGCCAGTCAGAAGGGATGTTGGCCAGCGCAACCAGGCATGCTGGCTACGGACGAGGCCTATCTGTAATAACGCACGATAAGAAGGAGGCAGAGGTCTTCAGAAGATGCCAAAGGAGCTCAGAAAAAGCTCCATTAACGTGGAGCTCAAGCTGGTACGTGATCAGGATCCCAGGCTTTGAGGACGATGGTTTTAGACCAGTGAGGTCAATAAAAATAATGACAAAATTACCATATTTAGCACATAGCATGTGCCAGCTCTGCATTAAGAACTCCCAGGAGTCCCCTTGTTTGATCCTCACAATACCTTTTTCATAACGAAGGAGGAACCTGTGACTTAGAGTTCAAGGGATCACACAGATTCACAGGTTGGCGCAGTTTGATCCCTACCAATCTGACTCTAGAGCCCGCGCTAACACCTGAAATCGGAGGGACTGATTCTTCGGAAGAAAAGAAGGCTCTAATATCTAAGGGTATGGAGAGACCGAAAGAGCTGTTTGGAAGAAAAGGTGAGTTTCTCATCATTTATTCATTGCAACGGTGAACTGGGGATACTTTAGGTTGAGACAGATGGTGAAGTCCTTATTCCAAAAGTCAAACCCAGGTCAACATAAGTAAAAGTAAATATCATGTAGGACAAAGCTAATAGTCACTTTTCTTAAAAACCCTTATGGGGAAAAAGACCAGCACAACAGCCATCAGGCAGATGTTGTCCAAAGAGCCACAAGAGGTGAGCAGCGGGCACAAGGGGCCTTGTTCCAACTCTGAAGAACCTCGTTGAAATGTGAAAATAAAACTTTTAGAACATGGTTTTGGATCGTGGAGATGTTCCCCTTGTCTGTCTTTTTTCAATTGCATGGAAACAGCCTTCACTCTAGATCTAACTAGAGTTGATCTGTTCCCACCGCCTGATTTACACGTAACTCATATAATTTCCTCTTGGAGGCCTTTCCAACCAGGGTGGGGAAAAGGCTGTGATGTCAGCCCAAGAACACTGGAGCTTCACTTGCAGGCAAAATAGCAGAGGAGAGAGAGAGAGAGAGAGAGAGAGATTGATTTTCTGGGAGAATTTTTAAAAGATATCTTTTCATATGGAATTCTCTAGATAATAAGGGTGGAACGGTCATCCACAGAACCAATTTTTTATGGTACCCTTCCAAGAGTCCAATGTTCTCAGCATCCCAGGTCACAGGGAATTCATATCTGTGAATTTAATGAAAATATAAAAATAAGGAGAAAAACAGCTTCTCCCATTCTCTTCTATGCAAAGATTTCTGTTTGAAAAAGAATAAATCCCAAATGCTGAGGGAAAATCTACTATTCTAAGGACAGCAAGAGTAGCATTACCCAGAGTAGCCAACACAGTACTGAAGGAGAACAAGGTTGGAGAACGGTCTCCACTTGATCCTCGGGCTGGCAGAAATCTGGTTGTTTTGGATCAAGAACCTGTTTGAAGCAGGTTCGATCTTCGCCAGTCTTCGCCAGTCTCTGAGGAAGCCATCACGCGTCGGGGACTCCAGAAAGGACGCCTCGCCCCCAAGGGTCAGACGCCTGCTTCTGACCGCCATTCGGCATCCTCACTTGGCTATCGCACGGACGTCCCCTTAACGCGCCTGCAGCAGGGCGCCCAGCTTCGGCCCCAAGCCTGTTCCTTTCCCAGTCTTCCCCATCTCAGAAAAAGGCATAAAACCATCCTTAAATTATTTCTTTCAGTTTCCACTTGCCACCAGTTGCCTCCCCTGCACATATTACAAATTTCTGTTTACTGCCATTCTTCTCGGAACAACTTTTTTGTCTACTGCCAAAGCATCACATCGGCCGTCCCGGCTTCTCTTGCCCCAGAGCCATCCATTCTACACGATGATGTCTTTTGTGTAAAGATTGATTGATTGATTGATTGATTGATTGATTGATTTTAACAATCTCAAGTTTATAGAAAAGTTGCAAGGGTCATACAAAGGATTTTCCTTTCCTGGGCCATTTTAGAGCAAGTTGCCAATACAATGTATGCCTGTCACCCCTGAATATCTTGGTGACATTCCTACAAACACAGGGCTTGGCCTGTGTAACCACAACACACCTGTGGAACCCAGGAAACCAACACTGAGGCGTTGCTACCTCTCATCTGCACGCCTCTTTCAAGTTCCCCTTTTTTTTTTTTTTTTTTTTTTTTTTGCCAGAAAGTCATTTTCAGTAATAAGATCCAATCTGAAATGATGTGTCGCCTTTCCTGGTCACATCTCTCTCATTTCTTTCAGTTTGAAACGGTTCCTCAGTCTTTCTCTGAGTTTCATGACCTTGGCACTTTTTTAAGATCACAGGCCAGTTTGTTTGTGGTGGCTGTTTTTATTTATTTATTTATTTATTTATTTATTTATTTATTTATTTATTTATTTTGTGGTGGCTGTTTTTAAAGAATCTGCCTTAATTTGCTTTGTCTTGTGTTTTTGTGTGACTACATTCAGGTCACACATCTTTGGCAGGAAGATGGGAAATACTTCCATCGAACTCTGTCAAACGTCGCAGGCTTTTAACTTGTCCTCACGACGGTGATGTTCACTTAGATCATCGGATGAAGGTCATGGCTGCCAGGCTTTCCACCCTGAGGCTCTTCTCTTTTAATAAGAGGTATTTGTAAGAAATAGGTATTTGTGGGGAGATGCTTGGAAACCACGTAACTATCCTGTTTTAATCAAATTTTCCATTTATATCTATTTATCTACTTATTTTTATTTATTTATTTACTTTTTAATTTATTTTTTATTGGTGTTCAATTTGCCAACATATAGAATAACACCCAGTGCTCATCCCATCAAGCGCCCCCATCAGTGCCCGTCACCCAGTCACCCCCACCCCCCGCCCTCCTCCCCTTCCACCCCCCCTAGTTCGTTTCCCAGAGTTGGAGTCTCTCATGGTCTGTCTCCCTTTCTGATATTTCCCACTTATTTTTTTTCCTTTCCCCTTTATTCCCTTTCAATATTTTTTTTATTCCCCCAGTGAATGAGACCACATAATGTTTGTCCTTCTCTGATTGACTTATTTATATCAGTGTGGACTCATAGGCTTTTATTCAGTGGATCATAAACTTTGCTAACATTACTTGTTCCCAGTTGCTATAATTGTCTCCCAAGGAGGGGATTTATGGTATGTTTATTCTTGGTCTCTCTCCTAAGAATAGCAGTGCCCCAAAGAGGAAATTTATGGCAATTCTCACTTCAAAGGCAGACTTGTCTGCTTTTAGTCAAATAGAGGAAGCTCCAAGAAGCCTTCTTTCTGCATCTGTTGAATCCCAGATATCTCCAGCTCAAAATAATCTTTATACCAACTCTGGGGTTCCAAGGGGGTCTTCACATTGCTAAGTTATTTTCCAAAGTGGCTGTACTATTTTTTTTACATTCTCACCAGCAGCGAGCAAGAGCCTGAAAGCTCCACATCCCTGCCAGCACTTGGTACGGTCAGTCCTGGTCGTTCTAAGCATCCTAGTGGCCGAGTAGGTAGTAGTGGGGCACTGAGGTCGCAGTCTGCATTTCCATAGTGGCCACGGACGTTGAGGATCTTTCCACCTGCTTATTAGCCGTCTCTCTATTTTTTTTTAATTAAGCGTTTGTTAATATCTTTATTTTCATTGGTTCATTTGTCATCTTATTCTTGCAGGATCGCAGGGCTCTTGTCTCATGGAGTTGAAGAATGAATCTTGTGGACACAAAAGGGTGCGGGAAAGAGACAGTTTGGTAACTGAAGGTGAGACGGGAAGAGAAAAGCTCTGTAGAGAGAGAGGAGTCTTGGGTGGGCCTCCCCCCCCCCCCCCCCACCCAGGGCTGAGCCGCACCGTGTTGTTGGGAATTGACCGGGAAGCTTGCGGCCTCGAGTCTTGGGCCGCCTCAGGGTTGCTCCTTGTCTCTTATTCTGCTCTTAGCACCAGGAATAGTTCCGGAGCCCAGGCAGGGGCCTCAGGGGCCTCCCATCTCTCCTGCCTAGAACTGCACCCCTTCCCCGCTCACGGGACAGGGCCTGGGAGCAGAAGGGGCTATTCTGAGATTATGGGAGTAGCTGATTGTGCGCTTCTTAATTAGGGGGGTAGGGATGGCCTAAGTCCCACAGAAATCCAGAAGCAGGGCTTTCAGGACCTTGAGAGGCCAGCTGTGCCCAGGTTGGGCCATTTTATTTTATTTTTTAAATAAATTTATTTTTTATTGGTGTTCAATTTGCCATCATACAAAATAACCCCCAGTGCTCATCCCGTCAAGTGCCTCCCTCAGTGCCCGTCACCCAGTCACCCTCACCCCCCGCCCTCCTCCCCTTCCACCACCCCTAGTTCGTTTCCCAGAGTTAGGAGTTTTTCATGTTCTGTCTCCCTCTCTGATATTTCCTACCATTTTTTCTCCTTTCCCCTTTATTCCCTTTCACTATTTCTTATATTCCCCAAATGAATGAGACCATACACTGTTTGTCCTTCTCTGATTGACTTACTTCACTCAGCATAATACCGTGGGGGGAGCCTCGGGGTCCATGGACAGATGATGGACAGAGAAGCTGTGGTCTGCGTCTACAGTGGGATGTTCCTTGGCCATTAGAAACGACAAATACCCACCATGTGCTTCGACGTGGAGGGACCTGGAGGTCACTTTTAAATATTGAGGTACCAAGGCAGCCGCGAGATCCCCGAGGAAGGCCGTGCTCTGCGCGTTCCGGGACGCTGCAAGCTGGAAGGAGATCTTACACATTTCTTTTGCCTTTGTTTTTGCCACATCATTATTATTGACTCTAGGATTCTTCATACATTCTAGATACAAGTCTGTCCTCCGTGTTTTCCTTCTAAGTTTCCTTTTGAGGGGCAAACGCTTCAAGAGGAGCCAATTTTAGTGCTCTGCATGTTCTACCCGAAACTGTACCCCACAGATTTTGATACATCATGATGTCAATGGAATTCACTTCCAAATATTTTCTAGGTAAGAATCTCATTTTCTAGGCCCATTACTCCCTCTTTCTTCTTTCAAAGAGACAGAACAACTACCGTAAACTTGGGCGACGGCAATTAACTCCTAACAAAACATTTCCTCACTTAGGTTTAAGTGACCCAACAATCCTATAGCTCCAGTTCACAAATAAAAGGAAACTATAATTTAACTGAGGAATTAAAATAACTTGCCCAAGGTTGAAATATCAGCAAAGATAGATTCAAGTTGTATTCAGGTCACCTGACTCCAAAGCTCATCCTCTGTACGTTACCCAAATCTCTAACAGTCTAGGTTAAAACCTGTTCACAAGTTAAATTCCTTTTCTTTTCTTTTTCTTTTTCTTTCTTTCTTTCTTTTTTTTTTACAAGTTAAATTTCTAAGATAGTTTGAATTTAAAAGGAGACTTTCAAGGGTGTTGGAAGGATGCTCGGGTTTCTAAATTTCTAAAGGAAATATCAGACACAACAGCCACGGCAAGCAATACGCTGCCCGACCCGGGCTTCTCTGACCTTTGACCCCACCTTCCGATGGCTGACCCGGCTGAGGAAGCAGCGTGCACGCACTGCAATAACCCGGTGGCTTGCATTTCATCTCTGTTCGGCAGTTTCAATGGCCTAGCAAATGGTTCTCAAATTGGTATTCAGAAACCTCCCCTTGGGGGCTCCCAGGGATTCTGGTCCAGTCAGTACTGGATGCACTGCAGGGACTGGGTTCCTTGACAAGCATCTTAGGGTAATTCTAGTGCAGGATGTCAGTGGGTCTCCCTACACTGGTAGGGAGAGGGAAGAGGGTGGAGAGGGTAGGGATCGGGCGAGAGAAGTGGCAAAGGCAGGCAGACGATGGGTTACTGAGTGCCTTGTAAGCTCATCTGGAGATTTAAATTTTATCCTGAGAGTAGTGAGGAATAATCGAGGTTTTTAAGTGGCAGTGGCTTGGCAGGGTGCGTGGGGGGGGATTACATAATAGATTTCGACTTAGAAAAGATCCTGATGATGGGAGGAAGAGAATGGACTAGAAGGGCCCAAGACGGGAAGGGAGCGGTTGGGGCTGGTACAGCAGTCTCAGTCTGGACTTCGGGAGTGGGGTGGGGATGGAGAGCCTTTAAGGAAAGGAATAACCCACACGAAGAGACAAGGCTCAGTGAAAAGGTTCAGTGAAATGGGAAAGTGTGAAAGAGCAGAATGCCAAGGGCTAGCAAGAGTCCATAAACAAGAGATGGTGATCTGGGGCAGGATAACGCCTCCCCGGGGACCTCCTGTATTCCGAGGCTTCCTTGACTCTGTCCTTTCGGGACCGTCGTCTACGGTAATAAAGGGAATTTACCACCTCAGGTCCTAAAAGGCCTCCTCCGCTCAGCCTGGAATCTGGGCAAAAGCACACCAGCAACGGCCCCAGTTTTTAGCGGAGGCCTCCGGAAAGCAGTGGTGTGACTGTGTGCCACGCGGGCCCCCCCGGCCTGTTGGTGGGCTCAGGGCCGCGCCTCCCCGGGGCACCTGCGCTGCCACCTGCCCAGCGCGGCCCCCAGCTGCCTCTGAGCCCAGCGGGACGTGTGTCCGGGAAGCCTGGCCACGGGTGCCTACGGCGGGGTCCTGGGATTCTGCGAACAGCTCTCATGAGCAATGCAAACCCAGACTGGGGTGTGTGTGTGTGTGTGTGTGTGTGCGCGTGTACACACCACCTACTCATTCCGCCCAGGAATGTTTTTAGTCATATCCTCGCCATCGCCCTGAGCGGCCACAGATCCCACGGAGGTTGCCGTCTGAGTAAGTCCATTGTATTTCTGACCTACATGTGCGCGTGTGACTTTATTATTTTTCTAAGCGACCTCATTCACAGTCCAATAAAGAGATCATTTCCTTTGCATCCAGTTAAAGGAAGAAAACTGCAGGAAAAATACCGAGATGACCCCTGCCAGGAAATCCCAGGAAAGAAAAGGTGGGGGAACTCACTGAAATTTCCGAATAAGGGAAAAGTAGCCAGTTTTATAGAGCAAGGAGCCACAGAAGCAATAGTTCTCAGGTCTGACTTCACATTGCAATCACCCGGGAGCCCTTGGAGACTAAAGAGCCCCACCCAGAGCAGTTAGCCCTATCTCCAGGGTGTGGGCCCGGGCAGCGCTGTGTCGTAAAACTCTGCAAGTGTTTCTATGTGCACCATGGAGAACCACTGCTATAGGAGACATGAGAGCATTCATGTGGACTTTTGAGCAACCAAGAATCCATATTTGACATGTTACGAAACAAGGATTATTCCGAACGACCTATGTCTTCTTCTCCATAGTAAAATATCTATTTTCTCTCTAAGCTGAACTTTTAAGGGGGAAAAAAAAATCAATGCATATAAAGTGCTTTTTCAACTTTTGCACTTCAGAAATAAATACAGTTTTATTGTTCATCTTTTAAAAACGTAAATCAGGTAATGTCACTTCTAGAAGTGAGTTTAGCTTTCTATTTCTTTCTATTCTTTAGAAACATGAATCAGATGATGTCACTTCCTTGAAGGCCCACTCTGTATTTGCAGAGCCTGGGCAGAGGGACAAATGGAAGGCACGTACTATTTATTTAAATGTATAGGTTGATAGATAAAGCTAAAAACCCATTAAATAAAATATACTCTATCCTCAGGATGCCTGAGTGGCTCAGTCAGCTGAGTGTCCAACTCTTGATTTTGGCTCAGGTCATTATCTCAGGGTCATGAGATTGATCCCCATGTCAGACTCTGGGCTGGACAAGGAGCCTTGCTTAAGAATTTCTCTCTCTCTCTCTCTAAGACAGGCCCTCCCCTTGCCACTCTCCCTCCCTCTCTAAATCAATCAATCAATACTCCATCCTCCTACTTTGACAAATGTAAATACATATAAAAACAAAAATAAAGAAATATGCATGTCATTTTGACATGATTAAAAATTGGCAAAATATCAAAGATGACTGAATTTAATTATTTTTACATACATCTGAGTGTTCTGTTGATGGGCAGGCAATGTCTGCATGAGTAATAAAATAAGGATATTCATAAATTATTATTTATTTATGGAATAACATTGATTTGTCTTGCCTTCATTTCAGCAAAATCCATGGTTATATTACTATAATTAATATTTTTACATTTGTACTCTATTGACAGTAATGTCAAATTAGATCTCCTTTGTTGAGTTATTATACTTCTTAGGATTTTTTTAAATTAATTTCAACTTGAAGAGACTTTCCCCAGAAAACAACCAGAATTGTTCATTTAAACCAATATTTAGGAGTGCCAGGGTGGTTCAGCGGTTGAGCCTCTGCCTTCGGCTCAGGTCATGACCCCGGAGTCCCGGGATCGAGTCCCACGTCGGGCTCCCCGCATGGACCCTGCTTCTCCCTCTGCCTGTGTCCCTGCCTCTCTGTGTCTCTCATGAATAAATATATAAAATCTTTAAAAAACCCCCAATATTTAGATTCAAAAATAAACCTCAAATTTCATATCAGGTTTCAATATTTTTGTGGGGTTGCATATATCATCATAGTTATTGCAGAAAGTAAACATTTTAAGTTTTTCCTATAAATTATCATTTATAGCACTATTTTCACCAGAAAGCAATACCTAGAACCCAAAGAACCTGTTTTGTGTCTGAGGGTGTCCACTTGTATGTGTATGTGCCATATGTGGGGCCCACTAAAGCACAGAGCCCAGGGTGGGAACCATTCTTACTGGGTCTGAAGGCAGGTCTGCTTCCCTTCTTCTAGCCTTTCAATGGCTTCCCTTAGGATTAAATCTAACTCCTCACCAGGAGCTATGAGGCTTTACGAGCTCTGGTTTCTGCCCAGCCATGAGCCTCTTTCACCACTGCCTCTGGCCCTGTTCACTCTGCTTCAGCTACATTGGTCTCTGGTTTGCCACTCAGACTCCACAAAATCCTACCTGCCCAAGAACTTTGTACTTGCTGTTCCCTCGGCCCAGCAGAGCTGCTTCCAACTCTTTCGGTGGCTGGCAGTCAGCACCTAGTAACCGAAGGCACGGAACTCCCTGTGTTCAGACTTGGCTCTGCCACCTACCATCTGTGTGGTCCTGGGCAAGTCTCCAAATGGCTGTGTCCTTCAGTTTCCTCATTTGTAAAACGGAGATGATCTTACTTTCTCATAGGATTACTGTGTGGTTTGAGTGAGTTAATATAAACAAAACCCATAGGACAGGCCTAGCATAGAGTATCCAATAAACCATAGCTTAAGAAAGGAAAAGCCACCCCCTCACGGAGGCTTTCCCCGACCACCCAACCTAGAGTAGCCTCCCACCAGCACTATTCACTTTTTCATGGTGTTTATCATTACCTAGAATTACATTGTTTATTTTTATAATTGTTTCTTATCTGTCTCCTTCCTCTTGATTATAGGTTTTGTGACAACTGAGCCTTCACCTGAAAATTCGCTGTTATAGCCTCTCATTCCTGGCACATAGCAGGACTCTTTCAACATTGAATAGATTAATTTTCTTATTTTTTAAAATCCTGCCAACTTTAAACCAGATCAGACATTACATACTCTCCTTTGCTTAACCCTTTTCAAATCATGATTGTTCATGATAGGTTAACGGGAACGTATGCAGGGCCGAAAAGCAGGTGATGAAAGCAATCTGGACATCATGGTGCTGAAGACAGCCAATGTCTCTCCAACAATGAGAGAGTTGTCTTCTAATAGCCCCGAGAGAAGTGAAGTCTTTGCAATTATCCAGTTAATTTAGTCAACGTGGACTTTCCACCCATAGCCAAGGTAAGGTGTTGTTTGTTGTCAGTGAGCAAATTAGCCAGTAAATGACTAACTTATACAGTAGAGAGAGTCGTAAAGTATGGAGGGAGCTACTCCCTGAAGAAAAGGCAACGACATGGATCTTAACAGATCATTCTCAAAATGTGTGAATGAACACAAACTGCACCTTACATCTTCTAAATAAGATTATATCTTCTATATAAAATAAATAAATAAATAGATAGATAAATAAATTATATCTTCTAAGTAAGAATAAGAATCCTATTGTCCCACATAGGGTATCAGAATGGGTGAAAAAACAAGACCCATGTATATGCTGCCTACAAGAGATTTATTTTAGACTTAAAGACACCTGCAGATTGAAAGTGAGAGGAGGGGGAAACATTTATCATGCAAATGGATGTCAAAAGAGAGCTAGAATAACAATACTTATTTTTAAAAATATTTTATTTGTATTTATTTGACACACAGAGAGAGTGAGCATAAGCATGGGAAGCAGCAGAGGGAGAGGGAGAAGTAGGCCCCTGTGGAGAAGGGAGCCCATAAAGGGATCAATCCCAGGACCCCTGGATCATGACCTGAGCCAAAGGCAGATGCTTAACTGACTGAGCCACCCAGGTGCCCCTAGAACAGCAATACTTCTATTATTGTCCAGAATAGACTTTAAAACAAAGACTGTAACACGAGACAAAAGGAGGGCATTATGTTATAATAATAAAGAGAACAATCCAACAAGCAGATATAATAACTGTAAATATTTATGCATCCAACATGGGAACACTCAAATATATAAAACAAGTAATAACAAACATAAAGGAACTAATTAATAATAATACAGTAATAATAGGGGACTTTAACACCTCACTTGCATCAATGCATCTAAACAGAATGCGATGATCTTCTAAACAGAAAATCAACGAGAAAACAATGGCTTTGAATGACACACTCGTTCAGATGCACGTAACACATATATTCAGAACATTTCACCCTAAAACAGAATACATTCTTTCAAAGGGCACATGGAATATTCTCCACAGCAGATCACATATTAGGCAACAAAACAGGCCTTAACAAACACGAGAAGATTGAAGTCATACCACGAACCTTTTCTGACTACAATACTATGGAATTAGAAATCAACCACAAGAAAAATTCTGGAAAGACAACAAATATATGGAGGTTAAGTAACATGCTACTAAACAATGAATAAGTCAACAAGGAAATAAAAGAAGAAATTTTAAATACATAGAAACAAATGAAAATTAAAATACAATGATCCAAAACTTTTGGGATGTAGCAAAAGTGCTCCTAAGAGGGAACTATACAGCAATACAGGCCTACCTCAAGATACAAGAAAAAGCTCAAATAAGCAACCTAACTTTACACCTAAAGCAGCTAGAAAAAGAACAACAAATGAAGCCTAAAGCCAGAAAAAGTAAAGAAATAATAAAGTCTAGAGCAGAAATAAATGATATATAAACTAGAAAACAATAGATGAATAAACCAGGAGCTGACTCTTTTAAAAAATCAATAAAATTGATAAACCTCTAGCCAGATTTATCAAAAAGAGAAAAGATCCAAATAAAATCACAAATAAGAGAGGAGAAATTACAACCAATACCACAGAAATACAAACAATTATAAGAGAATATTATGCAAAACTGTATGCCAACAAATTGGACGAACCTGAAGAAATGGATAAATACCTAGAAACATATAAATTACCAAAATTGAAATTGTAAGAAATAGAAAATTTGAACGGATGGATAACCAGCAAAGAAACTGAATTAGTAATCAAAAACAAAAACTCCCAACAAACAAATTCCAGGACCAAATGGCTTCACAGGCAAATCCTACCCAAACATTTGAGGAAGAGTTAATACCTGTTCTTCTCAAACTACTCCAAAAGATAGAAAAGAAAAGAAAACTTCCAAATTCATTCTATGAGGCCAGCATTACCCTGATAGTAAAACCATATGAAGACACCACAAAAAAGAAAACCATAGGCCAATATCCCTGATGAACATGGATAGAGAAATCCTCAACAAAATACTAGCAAACCAAGTCCAATAATACATCCTAAAAAAAAAAAAAATCATTCACACATACCCACACAAAAAAACCATTTACCACGATCAAATGGAATTTATTCCCAAGATGCAATGGTGGTTCAATATTTGCAAATTAATCAATGTGATGCATCACATCAATAAGAGAAAATATATGAACTATATGATCATTCAAAAGACACAGAAAAAGCATTTGACAGAGTACAACATTCATTCATGATTAGATCAAAAATTAGGTAGGATTGGAGGGAATATACTTCAACATAATTAAGGCCATCTATCATGAAAAACCCGCAACTAACATCATACTCAATGGTGAAAAACTGAGAGCTTTTCCCCTAAGTCAAGAACGAGACAGGGACATCCACCTTCACCACTTTCATTAAACATACTACTGGAAGTCCTAACCGTAGCAATCAAACAGAAAGAAACAAAAGGCATCTAAATTGGCAAGAAGTTCAGCTTTCGCTCTTTGCAGATAACATGATACAATATATAGAAAACCCAAAGAGTCCACCAAGAAAGCACTAGGACTGATACATTAATTCAGTAAAGTCGCAAGATGCAAAATCAATGTACAGAAATCTGTTGCAACTCTTTTTTTTTTTAAAGATTTTATTTATTTGAGACACAGAGAGAGAGCACGCACAAGCTGGGGAGGAGGCAGAGGAAGAGGAGGAAGGAGAAGCAGACTCCCCGCTGAGCAGGGAGCCTGATGTGGGACTCACTCCCAGGGCCCTGGGATCATGACCTGAGCAGAAGGCAGACGCTTAACCGACGGAGCCGCCCAGGGATCCCCAGAAATCTGTTGCATTTCTAGACACTAACAATGAAGCAGCAGAAAGAGAAGTTAAGGAATCGATACCATTTACAATCATACCAAAAATCATAAAGATACCTCGGAATTAACCGAACCAGAGAGGTAAAGGATCTGTCCTCTGAAAACTATAAGACACTGATGAAATTGAAGATGACACAGAGATATGGAAAGACATTCCCTGCTCATCAATCGGAAGAACAGATACTGTTAATATGTCTATGTCACCCAGAGCGATCCACACATTTAATGCCATCCCTATCAAAGTGCCACCAGCATCCTTCACAGGGCTGGAACAAACGATCCTAAAATTTGTGTGGAGCCACAAAAGGCCCCAAATAGTCAAAGCAACGTTGAAAAAGAAAAATGAAGCTGGAGGCATCGCAGTCCCAGACTTGAAGCTATGTTACAAAGCAGGAGTCATCAAAACGGTGCGGTATTGGCACAAAAATAGACACAGAGATCAATGGAACAGAATAAAGAGCCCAGAAATGAACCCACGATTACATGGTCAATTAGTCTTCAAAAAGCTGGAAAGAATATCCAATAGGGGGAAAAAAAATATCCAATAAGGAAAAGACTGTCTCTTCAACAACTGGTATTGGGGAAACTGGAGGGCAACAGGCAAAAGAATGAAACTGGGCCACTTCCTTACCCCATGCATAAAAATAAATTCAAAGGGGATTAAAAAAAAACAAAAACAAAACAAAACGAAAAACCAAAGTGGATTAAAGACCTAAATGTGAGACCAAAAATCATAGAAATCCTAGAGGAGAACACAGGTAGTAACTTTGACATCATCCATAGCAACTTCTTTCAAAAAATGTCTCCTCGGGCCAGGGAAACAATAGCAAAAATAAACAACTGGGACTACATGAAAATAAAAAGCTTCTGCTGGTTATATGGAAATAACCAGCAAAACTAGAAGGCCACCTACAGAATAGGAGATACTTGGAAATGGTGAATCCACCGAAGGGTTAGGATCCAAAATATATAAAGAACCTAAAACTCAACACCCCAAAATGAATAATCCAATTTTAAAAACGGAGAGAAGACAGGAATACACGTTTTCCCCGAGGAGACAGACCCACGGACGGCCGATGGACACGGGAGCATCACCCCCCTTCAGGGCCACGCGGGCCAAAGCCCAGCGAGCTGCCGCCTCTCGCCCGTCAGAACGGCTACAACTAACAGCACAAGAAGCAGCAGGTGCTGGTGAGGCTGGGGGGGCAGGGGAGCCTCTGGCACCCCTGGGGGAGGGCCGGCTGTGAAACGGGGGGTCCCGCCGCTGCAGGTAGAGTGGAGTGTGCAAGGCATGGGTCCCCATGCCCGGGCGCTGTGTCCCGACCAGGACACCACTAAGGGTGCTGCTAATTTACGCCAGCGGAGCGAGTCCCCAGCGTGCAACACCAGCACCCTGCAAAATAACATAACGGGAGGTCGCATCTCGCTGAAGTCACTCACCAGCAACTGTAGGGGCTGGTTATTGGGGTTTGCGGTTTTGGGCTTTTATATCTATATATTAGAACAAATTTCCAACAAGACCCTGTCAACAGTTCCTTATTATTTATTATTTATTTATTTATTTATTTATTTATTTATTTATTTTAATTTTTTTTTTTTAATTTATTTTTTATTGGTGTTCGATTTTTCCACTTATAGAACAACGCCCAGTGCTCATCCCACCAAGAGCCCCCCTCGGTGCCCCGATGTTTATAGCAGCAATGTCCACAACGGTCCCTTATATTATAGCCTCTTGCCTAACAGTGTCCTGCCCGTAAAGCAATAAAATAAATGTGGCAAAATCCGCTTTCTGCTAGAGAAGCTGTCATTCTACGCTTGGCTTCAAAGGGCAAAGGAGCAAAACACGAGAAATGCTGAGATAGGAGCTGGCTGGCGAGCTCACTGGGCAGGAAGCTGGCAGACGGGTTCGGTGCTGCCCGCCCGCGCTGGGGACACGGGAGGAGATGCAGGCCCGCCGCCGAGAAGCACGAGCAGGGACCCCGGCCGGTGCCACCCAGCACCCAAGGCCTTCGGAGTCCTGTGTTCCCAGCGAGGGAGCAGAGCGGGCCGCAGTCTGACCCCACGCACCCTCCGCGGGTGGCTCGCGGGCCTGCAGGTGGGGGGGGTCTGGCCGGCGGGGAGCTCCAGCCGGGTGCTGACCCCCCATGCACAGAGCCCCCCTGTCCTGGGCGCCGGCCCCAGGCTGGCGGGGGCAGCTTGGCTTCCTGTGGCCCCCACGGGCCACCTCTTTCTGGGATCCTCTACTCTGGGCCTGGGCCCCGGCCTGACCTTCCTACGTCCTGCAGTTCCCCATAGTGACCTTGCTCCGAGTATGGGAGCGAGCACTCCTCGCCTGGCCTTGGTGTACCTGCGGCTCCGTGTCCTTGGGGGGCCGCGGGGTTCCCGGCAGCAGCCCTGGTCCCTCACACTCACTGCCCAGCACAGAGCTCGGGGCCAAGTGACTCATGTCAATGCCTGAAAAACACACTTTGTTGTGTGGACGTCTGGGAAGATGGATAGATGGGCAGCTGGATGGTGAGCGGGGTCCATGAAGGACGTGTGAGGATCGTGAGAACGGGCCTGGGGCCAGGGCCGCGGGGGCTTCCTCGTGTCCTTCGGGAAGCCCCCCAACCCCCCGAGGCCTGGGAGCCAGGGCTGCCCCGGAGCCCCACCTCTGTGCCTCCAGAAGCTGGACGTCCACGCGGCCCCCGCTGTCCTGCCCTCGCAGAGCCCGCACGGTCACCTGGCCTGTCGCTCCCCAGGGTGGCCTCCGCGCCTGGCGACCCAGGCCCCCTAGGAAACGGCACCATCGCTTTAGTCAACGTTCAAGCTCCAACAACTTTGCCCTAAGCTTGAAGCAGCTCGAGGTGTGCAAGCCGGTCCCCAACCTGCTCCTTTGCACCTCACACCCTCAGGCAGCCAACCCTAAAGTTCCTGCATCCTCTTAGCTTTTCTGCTTGCAGACATAAGGAATACAAATACATGCTCTTATTATGTTCTTTTCTTGCACAAAGCGTGGCATGCTGGGCACATACACCTTTTGCACCTTGCTCGGTAAAATACTGGACGAGGACATAAAAGGCTTTCTCATCCTCCTGGTAGAGCCGTACGTGTCCACCGTGTGGCTGTATATGTAGTTTATAGGTTCATTCTAACCAGTGTCCACTGATGTTTATTTGGCTTGTTCCCAATTCTTTCGCCGTTGTGAACGGCATGGCCTCCCTCTCCCAGGTATGTGGATGTGCCTGCGGAAGAAACTCCCAGAAACAGGATCGCTAAGTCCAGGGACAGGTGCATTTGTGATTTCCATAAATATTGTCAAATTTGCCTCCATAGAGATTGATCACTTTGCGCCCCCACCAGCAACACCTGAGGGTGCCCTTTCCCCCACCGCCTTGCCAACGGGATTTGTCCGACCTTTGGATTTCCGCCAATGCGATAAGTTGAAAATCATATCTCAGTGCAGTTTGAAACTTCATGTATTTTATTACGAGGGAAGTTTACTGTCTTCATTTGCTCGAGGCCGTCTGCGTTCCCTAACACCAGATCCTCTCTCTGTAGGAATTAGCTAGAGCTGGTTTCTGTCGCTGGATACGGTAACCCTGTTTAAAGAGCTTTTCTCCTAGAAGCCGGGGCGTTTCTCTATCCATTTACTTTGATTTTGGTCCTTGAAGGACCAAACCGGAAGAGCCAGAATTTACCCTAAATATAGAGATAAAGGGAAAGGAGTCAAGAGTGACTGTAAGTGGCTTCTACCTCCAGCATTGACTGCAGCTTCTGAGGCTTTATTGGGGTTTTCTGGAAGGGTTGGGGTTGGGAACAATATGGTGGCCCGTCAATACACCTTTTTTTTCGAAGTTCTAGCTCCACTTCATGGTTCAATAACTCGAAGCACCCGCAGATGTGACCCTCCCATATCTTCCTCCTGTTTGCTTTCTCTCCTGCCTCCTTTTATTCCTTCTTCCTGGTTACCCCTGAACACGTCAATCATTATATATTGAGGGGCTGAGTGGAGTCGACAAAACCATCACACTTTTCCTCCATTCTCCCCTACTGTACATTGTTTGTCCCAGTAGGTTCCAAAACTTCTGCCAAGTCTTCTTTTTAGCCGGACGTAAAGGTTCCTGCAAGTCAGTATATCAACTTGGAGAGAATCAGGACTGGGAGAGAAGTCCACGCTGCAGGGGCAGAGCTGGAGGGAACGGCCCGGGCCCCGGGAGCCAACTAAGCAGATTGGCAAAATCCCAGCACAAAGCCAGCAGTTGAGAGGTTCAGACCTTCAGGCAGGACTCAACACCGGAGAATCTAATCTCCAGCACATCTGCCCAGACACAGGCAGGCCATAGGCAGGGGTAAGTACAGGACCTGGGAACTAGCACCAAGCAGAACCAGGGGGTGCCAAAAGGGGGTTCAGAGGTGAATGCTGGTGCCAGATAGGACTATGGAACTAGAAGAGAACTTTTGAGCGAGGAGTCAAGAAAAAAGATCAGTTCTCCAGCCTAGGACCAATTTATATTAAGGGGAAAAGATGCCATCAAGAGCTCCATGGGAACCTAAAACTGGACCCACATTTTTATATGGTCGTTCTGATGAAATCTGTTAACAAGGCCTATAAAATAAGCCTTTGAAATGTCACTCTTTGATGTGACATCAGCAAGATGGCAGGGGAGGAAGCCCTGGACCCTCCGTTCTCCCCCAAACACACTGATTCAGCAGCAATTCACAGAAAATTCTTTGTGAGAAATCCAGACCAACCGAAAGGGTCCTGTACCCTGGGTGAATGTGAAACCCTAGTCACCAAAGCTGGTAGGGAGATTGGGCACACCTGTTCCACCAAATCCCTGCTGGCTGAGTGCCATCCAGTCAGGAAGAGATCCCCTAGTTCCAGCTTTTCCCAGGGGGAGCAAAAGCTGGCTTATATGTCCAACAATTCAAATTTCCTGAGGGGCCTCCACGAAGGTTGGCCTTCTGTCTTGTCAGTCTTGAGCTCTGATGGGTCCAGCACAGTCCGACTACCTGGGGAGAATGGAGACGGCAGCCTGAGCCGGGAAATTCCATGGCTCCTCCTTCGCCTGAGCAAAGAGCAAAGAGATCAAAAGCACAGCTTCCAGCCTCTCCTCGGGCGGGAAAGCGTCGGTCCAGGCACCCAACACGACAACTTTCCCGGGAGCTGTCTTGTCCATCTCAGTGGGGTTGGGACCTGGCATTATTTAGCTTCCTAGGAGCTAGTGAGAACGGAGACGAGATGCAGGCACCCAACTGTCCTAGCATTCCCTCCCAGTTCAGCCCAGAGCGAGCGGAGGAAAAACTCAGATTGGATGGAGCATCCAGTTGGCAAATCTTCTGGAGGCTCTCGAGGATCTGGCTGCAGTCTCGTTTGTCCCGGTGTCCAACTGGGACCCCATATACACTGGAGTCCACAGAGGACAGAGAAAGTGAGTCGGGCTATCCAGAAGGTTAGAAAGGCCCTTCGGAATCTGGCTGAGCTGACTGGTGGAGACCTTCTTACAGGGTCTTCTCCTCGTAAGAAGCCAGACCGTGAACACCGGGAAAGGTAGCTGCCTTGTCCCGTGCACAGACACCAACACAGAGAGTCAAGGGCAATGACGGGCCAAGCAAAGCTATTCCAAAGGCCTTGTCACCAAAGGAACAAGATAATCCTCCAAACAGCGGCCTACGTGAAATGGAGTACACAGTTTATCTGGCAGAGAATAAAGGATAAAAATTAACATGAATGTCCCAATAGGTACAGAAAGGGTTTGATAAAATTCAATACCTGTTTATGATCAATTATAATCCCCTCAACAAATGGTGTTGGGAAGACTGGATGTCCACATGCGAAAGGATGAAATTGGGCCCTTACATCACACATAAAAATCAGCTCAAAATAGATTAAAGACTTAAATATGATATGTGAAATTATAAAACTTCCTAGAAGAAAACAGAGGAAAAGCTTCACGGCATTGGTCTTCATAATGATTTCGTGTATACAACACCCAAAGCACAGGCAACGAGAGCAAAAATCAACAAACAGGATCATATTAAACCAAAAGCTCTCTGCACGTCAAAAGAGTTGATCAATGGAGTAAAAAGGCAGCGTATGGGATGGTGGAAAATATCTATAAGCAACATGACTGATAAAGATATGACGGAAAATACAGATTTTTAAATCTTTATCAAATAAAGATATGAGGAACTCCTACAAGTCAACGGCAAAAGAAACTAATGACTGGATTTTAAAATGGGCTAAGAACTTGAATACACATTTCTCAAAAAAAAAAAAAAAGAAAAGAAAAGACCTACAAATGGTCAACAGGTGTATGAAAAAATGCTCAACATCCCTGATCATTAGGGAAATGGAAACCAAAACCACAAGATAGCACTTCACACCTGTCCGGTGTGAAAAAAATGAAAAAAAAAAAATGAAATACAAAACGTGTTTGCAAGGATGAAAGGACATTGGAGTCCTTATCCGCTGTTGGTGGAAACGCAAAATGGTGCAGCTGCTTTGGAAAACAGCGTGGAGATAACTCAGAGGATTAAAAACGGAAATGCTAGACGATCCAGCAATCCCATTTTGGGGTATTTATCCAAAAGAATTGAAATCAGGATCCCGAAGAGGCAGCGGAACACCATGTCCATGCAGCAGTATTCACAGTAACCAAGGAACGGGGACGATGCAAGTATGGATAGCGGAGAAAGCGGGGTTCAGGCACGACAGAGAATAGTCCTCAGCCTCTTAAAAGAAAAGAAACTGGGGCACCTGGGGGCTCAGTCTGCTGTCGGCGCAGGTCGTGACCCCGGGGCCCTGGCGCCCTGCCCGGGGTCCCGCTGCTGGTGCTCGCTCTCTCGCTCTCAAATAAGTAAATAAAAATCTGTTCATAAATAAACATCATTTTATAATATATAAAAAATATATAAAAATATATTTATTTATAATATCTAATATATCTAATATATATCTAATCATATATCTAATATAGATAAACATTTATTTATAAATAAATAAGAAAAAAGCCCTGTGCAAGAGGTGGTGATATTGGTAAATCTTAAGGACGTTGTTAGGTGAATAAGCCCGTCACAGGACGACACCTACCGCGTGACATGAGGGGCCGCAACAGTCGGGGTCATGGGCTCGGAGGGGACGGGTGACCCGGGACTGAGCCATGAACCAACGTGCGTGAAGCCCTGGCCACGGGAGGCGAATTAGTCCCGACGCCCTGCCGGGCAGCACCCTGCGTAAGGCCAGCGATTCCACTGTAAGGGGCAGAGGGCAGGTTCGTGCTCAGTGCTCTTGCCAAAACAAAAATCTAAAAAAAGAATTAAAAAACCCAGCAAATTATAAACTTTAATTACATGCAGTTTACTGTATGTCAGTCATACTTCAATAAAGGTTGTTTTGTTTTATTTTGTTTTTTTTTTTGTTTTTTTCCAAAAAGATGAAACGCGGGCGCCTGGACGGCCCATGTCGGCTAAGCATCTGCCTTCAGCTCGGGTCACGATCTCAGGGTCCTGGGATCCAGCCCCAGGTCCAGGGGCTCCCAGATTAGTGGGGAGCCTCTCCCTCTGCCTGCGGCTCCCCCTGCTTGTGCTCTCTACCAAATAAACCTAAAAAAGAAATCTTTTAAAAAATGAAATGCAGGATTTCTGCATGGAGTCCTGCTGTGTTTCTGTGATGCACATACATATATACCTTTATCACCCTTTCTGAATTAAATATACACACAATTTAATTTTTTTTCAGTTTAAAAAAAATGACAAATTACTTTGGGCAACAGATACTGCCCTCCCATCACAGAGCCTGGAGTGAGTGGGGCTCGGGGCCCAGGTGAGGGCACAATGGTGGGCAACACAAAATGACGAAATGCTGTATAATCGTGCCTCTGGGAGGTCCCCAGGTAGGCCGACTCCTAGAGACAGAAAGTGGGATGCGGCGCCCAGGCGGAGGGTTGAGAGGAGAAAGTGGGGTCAGCGTCGGTGAGCACGGGGTCCCAGGGTGGCAGGAGCCGACGCCTCTCATGTCAACGGGCCGCTTTGAAGGCGTCCTGCGCCAGGGACTGTGTGCAGGTGCATCTGCAGGTGGACCCTGAGTGGCCTCCCCGGACCGTGCGGCACTCGGGGACATGAGCTGGGCCCAGGGGTCCTGTGGGGCCCACGGAGGGCGCTCAGGGCAAGGGCGGCCCAGGGGCAGGGGTGCAAGTGCACGAGGTGGGCTGCAGCGAACTGGAGGACCAGGGGGCGCCCTGCAGCCGGGCCAGCCAGCGGCTCCCCGTGAATCAGCGGGGACCCAACCAGTGGCATTTTCTAGGTTGCATCAGGTCCCGCGGAGCCTTTATTTAGGATGGGTGAGCAGGGAGGGAAGCCCCCATCGTTCCCCCCCTGCTTGGCTTACCGTCTTCCCTCCCCTCCCTGGTCCTCGTGGCGCCCACACAACCGCGGTCGGAGTGACTTGTTTCCCAGGCCGAGGCCCCAACACCCCCCCTTGACACTTCTTTTCCTCGAGTCTCCACCGCAGAAGGGCTGTCGGTGTATGTCCCCGAGCAGCGCATCTGCGGCCTGGGCAGCTGGCCTTACCGACCTCCCTCCCTGTGTGTCCCACTTGGCCCGCCTGGAGGCCTCCCGGGACACCCAAGGCCCGTCCCCGGGACACCTGAGGCCCGTCCCCGGGACACCTGAGGCCTGTGCCCTGGCCACCACCCCCAGGGCCACCCTGGCCCCCATCGGGCACCTGCAGCAGCCGGGGCTGTCAAGGCCAGGACGGGCCCGCCCAGGACGGCTCATTCGGGTGCTTTTCTTTCTGTCTGAGCCCTCTGATGTGGGCACCGGCGAGGCCGCCGTCACAGCAGGGGCCGCTCAGCAGACACGACCCGATTCATTGCTACTCTCCCCCAGGGGGTCCCGGCACGGAGCCCGACACCCATCAGGGCCCCCCGAGCAGCCTCGACGGGCCGCTGACACTGCGTCTGGGTAAGTCACTGGAACCGCCTGGCCTCAGCTATCTCACGCTGGGTAAGACCATGAATGTGGTATTTTGGAAATTTTCAAACCTACAAAAAAAATGGAAGGAATAGTATAAGGATCCATCACATCTTTCCTCTGGGTTCACCCATTGGAAACATTTTGCCACATTTGCTTTATCTCACGCTCAGGGTGCACGTATGTGTGCGTTCTCGCGTGTGTGTCATCATTTGAGAAAACGGCAAACATCATAATACTTAAAACCTAAATATAAATTATAAAATATTAAATATAATATATAATTAAATATAATATGATAATAATTAAATATAATATAAAATATTAGTATATTTTACTATACTTCAATAGTAAGAATATTCTCCTGCATAAGCCCAAGATTAATATTGTATTTAAAGCATTTAAACTTGATAAAATACCTTCCGATATCAGTCCATGTCGAAACCTTTCCCATTGACCCAATGGAGTCCTTAAAACTGCTTTTCTCTTTTTTTTTTCTTAAATTTTATTTTATTTATTTACCTATTTATTTGTTTATTTTTGCTTTTCTCTTTTTTAATATCCAGTGTCCAATCGAGGATGATGCATTGGATTTTGTTGCCATGTCTTTCCAGTCCTTCCCGTCATCTCCCTCACTCCCAGTTTTGGGTGGTCTTTTATTACATTAGCATTTTCTAAGAGTCCAGGTCAGGGGTTTTGTAAAATGTCCCATAACATGTATTTACTTGACCGCTTCCCAACGTGGGATTCAGGTTAAACACTTTTGGCAGGATTTTGGCAACATTATGTAAGTGACGCCCAGTCATCCCATCGCATCTCATTAGGAAACATAAAATGTCTCATTATTGGGGATGCTAACTTTGATTGCCTAATGAAGGAATCTGCCACAGGTTTTCATTGTAAAGGTACTTTAACCCCTTGAAATAAATAACAAACGGCCCTTCAAGATGATGTGAATATTCATAGGCACACCTAGAGCTTTATTTTTTAGAGCTGTTTTAGGTCCGCAGCAGCACGGAACGGAAGCTACTGATTTCCCACACCTCTTGCCCCCCGCCCCACACGCAGAGCCCCCTCCCACTACCGATCCCCTCCACCAGATGGGCTCACTTGGAATTGGCGAAGCTACACCGATACATCCTCATCACGCAAAGTCCGTAGTTCACGGCAGAGTCCGCTCTGCGCACAGTCTGTGGGTCTTGGCAAATATCTGAGGACGTGTACCCACCACTATAGTATCATACGGAACAGCTTCCCTGACCCCAAAATTCCCTACTTATTCCTCCCTCCTCACTAACCCAGGCACCCACTGATCTCTTTACCGTCTCCAAGTCTTTCCTTTTCCGGGATGTAGTATTTTGTAGCCATGCAGAGTATATGGCCTCTTTAGATATGGTTTATTTCACTTTGTAGTATGCATTTAGGATTCCTCCGTCATTTCACGGCTGGTAGCTCGTTTCACCTTAGTTCTGAATACTATTCTATTATCTGGATGTACCACAGTTTATTTATCCGCTCGCCCACGGAAGGGCATCTTGGTTTTCCCAAGTCTTGGCAGTTATGAACAAATAGTGTTCTGTACTGTAGATAGTGTTTTGTTTGGACATAAGTTTTCAGCTCCTTTGGATAAATACCAAGAAGTGCAACTGCTGGACCATATGGTGAATACCCTCCCCTGACAACTTCTCAGCTGTTGGTTTAAGGATCCAGTAATGAGTCTTGCCTGCACTGGTTATTATAATGTTGGTGGCAAAAATGATGATTTTTCTCATCATTCCTTCCACATGTATCAGTTGGCATTTTTGTTTTTGTTTTTGTAAAGAAAAGCTTTTACTGCACCCACCACGACCAACACCATGAAACTTGATGATTTTTTTAAAATTCATTGTGTTATGATCCACCCTATCATTTTTTGATGCTTGTATTTTCACAAATGTGGTCAGGGGGACCTGCTTAGAGCTAGGAAAATTTATGATTTTACTATATTATTACACCCTGTAATTCACTACAAAGAAGTAGTTATGCTATATTAAAATACTAGTTTTAAGCTCTGGTCCCTTTGCTTTGGGAAACTAGTAATAGTACCCAAGTGCCCCCCACCCCCAAGCACTCCACCTTCTTCTCTTTATCATTACAACAAAATAACCTATGCCCCTAGCCCCCAAATAGTTGGAAATCCAGCAGCATCCCCAACATTTTCAAAGGTCAGGGGCCGTGTCAGAGAGAAACAGTCTTCTACGATTACCTTCTCCACTCAAGGCAGCCCGATTCCGGATCTCCTTGGCTCAACCCAATGCCATCTCTTGCCTTATTTCTCCCAACCACAGATTCATCACCTTCTTCATTTTTCAATGCTTTGCTGAAAATATAGAGTTAGCACCATACCAGATAGGAAGTACCTTCGTATTCACATCAGATACCGTTGCTCTAGTATTCTCTGAGCTCCCTCCCTGGACCATCCGTTGTTTCCATTCTCCTACTCCATCTACCACAGCTCCTTTCCATATCGTCTCCACCACTAGTGGATGTGCAAAGGGAATGACCGCAGCCAACTCTTTATTCATGAACTAAGTCTAGAGTCACTCAACAAATAATTTTTAAGTTCCCCAGTGAATAACATCGTACTCCTCTTGACCTCAATCATCTTACCTGTGCAGATCCTTTCAACTACTTTCCTAGCTCCTCATCTTGGCATCCTCATCCTAGGTCCTTACATCTCTGCAGCCATGGCACCCCCGGTATCCTGTCTCTGGCTGGCTAGTCCCGGGTGGCCATCCCTCCTGGCTCACTGCAAGCTCAGGGTAAGACTCTTAGCAGCACCTTCTTCTAGCTCTCTGCCTCTTATGGCCACCCCTCCTATCTTCCTATCACTATTCACAGCTCTCTATGAAAAAGCTGGAAATCTGCTGCACGGGACCCACTTCCTTATGCACAGACTGTTGAACTTTCCTCTGTGTCCAACCCAACTCCTCTGACTCTTTGCAGAGGAGGAGGGGCTGTTGAGTCACAACTGCAATTATGAGTTAGAACATTCCAGCTCCCAGCTGGAGAGAAGGAGAGACATGGGGAATATTATCCCTCCCAGGAAATAAATACATAATGAATATATGGGATCAACTTACTACTTCAAAAGTCATACACACTTGTACACACACACACTCTCTCTCTCTCTTCTAGTTATGTTCCTCCTGTCTATGGCATCTAGAGAAGGGAAGTTAAATAAAAATTGCCATTAAAAAGATAAGGAAGTCAATGATCTAACTTGCAGCAAACACAGGGTCAACTCCACTAAGGAGCACCGACTTGCCTGAGTCGTTATGAATTTTCTGCCTCATTTGGTACATATGACCTGGCATGATGCCATGGCAGTGAGAACTTTAGCCAAACAATTACAAGCAAAAGTAATGACCTTAGCCTTAGGCCTAGATTATATTGAATTGCACTGAAATATAAAAAGCACCATTAACTAAGCATCTGTGAGTCGGTTTCTTGTTAAGAGACTTTTGATAAGTAAATACAGTGAGGGGATTGAGGAGGGACTAATGAGTACCCTTTCTAGGCAGAATAATGCTCCCCCAAAGATCCCCATCCTAGTTCCCAGAATCTGTGAATATGCTACCTTACATAGCAAAAGGAACTTTGTTAAGGATCTTGAGAGGAGTAGATTATCCTGGAATAGACAGGTGGGCCCAGTATGATCACAAGAGTCTTTAAAAGATGAACGAGGGAAGCAGAAGTTCAAAGTCAGAAAGAGACTCCTAACACGGGGAACCGAACAAGTGATAGTGGAAGGGGAGGTGGGCGGGGGGATGGGGTGACTGGGTGACGGGCACTGAGGGGGGCCCTTGATGGGATGAGCATTGGGGGTTATAGTATATGTTGGCAAATAGAACTCCAATAAAAATATATATAAAAAAATAAAAATAATAAAAATCTAGAAAAAAAAAAGGAGAGAGATTTGAAGATGCTATGCTGATGGACTTGAAAATGGAGAAACGAACCGCAAGCCAAGGAATGTGGGTAGCTTCTAAGATAGAAAACGACAAGGAAAAAGATTCTTGACTTCTGCAGAGTCAGAAAAAAAAAATGCAGCCAGGTGACTCACTGATTTTAGCTCAGTAAGAGCCATTTCATCTTCTGATCTCCAGACTTGCATTATCTTAAGCCACTAAATTTGTGATTATTTGTTACAACAGCAATAGGAAACTAATACACTCTTCTTCCCCAGTTGAATTTTGCACAAGTTCAAGAAAGGGGCAAAATACAGAGCAAGATATCACCTTTATTGCTGATAAAGCTGAGAATAGGTACTGTGACTCAGGTACACAAAGGTGAGGGCCTCCCAAACCAAACCCCAGAGGACACAGACTCCACCACCAGCCAACTGCCATCTGGGGCCTGTCCTGGTAAAATTTATGGCAGGAAGTGCAAAGGGAAGCAGAATATATGCTTTCAGTTGGCAACTACACTTGAAAGAGAAAAAGGAGAGGATGAGACAAAGCTGGGCATCCCTAGATTCTCATCCCAAATGCCCGGAAGTCAGGTGATTCATCACATTCTAGCAAATTGCTTATTCTCACTGTGCCTCAGTTTTCTCAATTGGTTTAAAAGGAGGGGGGAGGGATTGTGATACATTGATAACTTATTTCACAATTTTGATGTGAGACTTACACAAGATAATAATTGTAAAGTACTAGGCACAGAGTCTGGCATGTAGTATGTATTCAATAATTGACCATTGATTATTATTTATTTATTTATTTATTTATTTATTTATTTATTTATTTTATAATAAATTTATTTTTTATTGGTGTTCAATTTGCCAACATACAGAATAACACCCAGTGCTCATCCCATCAAGTGCCCCCCTCAGTGCCCGTCACCCATTCACCCCCACCCCCCACCCTCCCCTTCCACCACCCCTAGTTCATTTCCCAGAGTTAGGAGTCTTCATGTTCTGTCTCCCTTTCTGACCATTGATTATTATTGTTGCTAAGTGCCATTTCTGCATATCTCCATAGGTGATACAAAGCTTTGTTTTTTTTTTTTTTAACTTAAGGAATTAAAGAATCATTATAGAGAATTTGATGGCTTATATTAGATTGGTGATTCTCAACCAGGAACTGTCCTCCAGGGAGCATCTGGCAATAACTGAAGACACTTTTGGTTGTCACGGTTGAGGGTGGATAGAGGCCAGAGACGCTGCTAAATATCTTACAATGCACAGGATTGAATTATCTAGCAAAGAATTATGTAGCCCCAAGTGTTGGTAGTGCCTGAGTTTAGAAATGCTACTAGAAAATCCTGGAACTGAGTTGCATGAGAAAAATAATTCTTTAATTTATATTCTATTTATTAGGCAGCTGTCTGTAATATATAAGTCAAATACTGGAATGACATCATGTAGCCTTGTGATACAATGAGAGGAATGTAGAAGAGGCACATAAAAATTGGAAACTTTTCTTAGGCTTTCATTCATTTATTCATTCATTCATTCATTCATTCATTTAAGAATAAGGAAACTCTTTTGGATATTTCTCTTAAAACAAGACTTCAGCCCCATTGCCCTATTCCCACCCATAATAATAATACTTTTAGTTTCCCCACTGTGCTGTTTTCTCATCCACAGGTGGCTACAGAAATACCTGTAGGGTGGAGGTTTCCATCCTATGGACTACGGAGAACTTCAAGTGAATATGTGCAATAAGCCTCGTCTAAAAACTGAAGACATGGGGATCCCTGGGAGGCTCAGTGGTTTGGCACCTGCTTTTGGCCCAGAGCGTGGTCCTGGAGTCCTGGGATCGAGTCCCACGTCGGGCTCCCTGCATAGAGCCTGCTTCTCCCTCTGCCTGGCTCTCTGACTCTCTCTATCTCTCTCTCTCATAAATAAATAAATAAATAAATCTTTAAAAAAATAAAAAAATAAAAACTGAAGACATAATTTGTCTCTTACTTTTGTAAACTATTTTCTAATGAATGTAAGTGCTGCTGTGATAGGTAACATGAAATTCTAAATAAAAACATCACCATATTATATTAATAGTTATTTCTTGTCATTGGGATGTTCTCAATCAATAGAGATACAGAATATACCTATAATCTCTGGTACAGGCATATTCTTGAAGTTTTTGGATGTGATGCTGTTCAACATTAGGTCTTTTTCAATATATCATATGTACTGAGACTCTGATCTTTCTTAGTCTCCATTATGGCCTTCCACTATGCCCCACCATGATCACCAGAACGCCAAATGATTTGAATGCTTGTAGAGGTAAAATATTTGGGTAACTTCCTTTTAAAGTGGCCCAATTAGCATTGAGAGGAAACGCCCATTTCCCCTACATCTATTTCTGAACCCTCTCCTCACCCCAGCCCCAACTGATTCATCTGTGTGTCTTAGCACAGTGTCCTATCTGGGTCCCAGTGGTCAATTTTCTTTCTCATTTGGCCCAATGGCATGGCAGTGAGAACCCTTAGCCAAACAATTCCAAGCAAAAGGAATGACCAGGAATCAGGGAATGATTAGCCAGGAATGATCACCCTCCTTCTTAAGCATGTGATTGTCTGAACTGAGAAACGTAGACACTTGTTCACCTGAAGGACAGGGAGGAGGAGGTGGCTACGTGAGAGTACACAGTAGAATGCGGCTTAAACAATAGAGCTTATTAATCCAACTGACAAGAAGTCTAGACGGAGAGCAATTCAAGTATTGGTGTAGTAGCTACACGACGTTACCAAGGACACATGTTTTTTTCTGTCTTTTCTACTAACCTTAGCTGTCGAAGTTGTTCCCTTGTGGTGGGGGAAGACTGCAAATGAAGAAGGCAGTTCTTCTTGTCCATCTCTTTTTCCCAGGTGGATAGTCTTTCCCAGAGGTTCCCCCAGGGACCACTGACAGGGGGAGTTCACACGGCTAAGCTCGAGCTGCAAGGAGGAAGAGGAAACAAGTGCTGAACTGTCCGACCTAGAAGCACTTTGAGCAAAGGGTTAGGAATGTATCCCAATGAAAGACAAGAACTGGTAAGAAGGGTGGTACGTGCTTCCCACCGAGGCCAAGGAACCAGGTACGACCTCCTGAGATGGGGCCCTAGTTCAAGCTGAAAGAGCACACGTCTAGACGTTGGGGTCACAGCTAAGCTACTCTTGCTCTAACATCCACAGCAGCCCCAGTTTCTCTCCTTAACCTATTGTTCCCAAAGATCTCTATGGGATGAGTTTTCTTTATTGTCAAGGCAATTTAAACTCATTGTAGAAAAATGGAAAGTGCTAAAAAAAAATCAAGATAATTATGTTCTGAGATAATTACCACTAATGTTAATAGTTTGGCATATATTCCTTTAAACATTCTTGAATTAGCACACGTAGGCACAGTTTTAAAGGTATTTCTTACAGCATCTTCTTCCGCTGAGGTTCATAGAATACAAGACGGATTACCGTGCTTAACTTCAAAAGCAGAACTATTAAAAAAAAAAAAAAGCTGAACTATTGTAGAAGACAAATTGAACTATTTACAAAGTAGCCAATGCCAGCTGATAGGCAAAGAAAATAGGAAAAATAAATAGCTTGGGATAGTGTCAATTTAAAGTTAATACATCAAGTTTCATATCAGCAAATGTGATGCTACACAGTATTTGGCTCAAGTGTAATGTTTGGTGAAATTAATTTCCGGCGCAGCATTTGAAACAAGGACACCATTAGCTTTCCCTGCATTCCCAGATTTGCTTGGACTATTACGGGCATAAATCATTCCTTCCATACTCCGTCGTGAATAATGCTGTAGCATTAAAAGGATTTAGTGTATTAAATGTTCCCGTTTGAAAAAATATCCACATAAACCGCACTTTCATCTTTTAGAGCTTTCTTTGAGCTTGTATCTTAGGTACTATATTCAAATTTCTTCTTAAAAAAAGTCATTTCCCAAGTAGAAAATATAATAATTCTAAATTAATTAGCATCACAGAAACATTTTCCTTGCACTATGGGAAACACTTGCCTGCATCTCCCATATCACAGCTCTTACCACAGCTCGATAGAGCGATTTTGACCGGGCAGCATGACTTTGCCCCTTTGATGCAGTTGTTTTGGTCAGGGGGATGTTTAGATGTTCAAATTCCAGCTCTGGCAGTTATTAGATAAAGCTTACCCTTTATGAAGTGTCCATTTTCTCCACTTGTGGAATGGAAATAGTGATATCTACCTTGGAGACTTGTGGGGAGGAGTAGATGAGGTATTGTTAAGTGCTTGTGTAATACTTGGGATGTGTTAGCTGCTCAGTAAGTAGTAGGGGTGACAAAACCAGCAGTTGGTATTGACAACGGTGACAACGAAGATGCAGTAAGAGCATATCAAAGGGGATCTAAAGTGATGCTTGCCCCTAACCTGAGGGCCTGGGGCAGGGATTCCTAAATAGAAGTATCCTCAATACGTTTAATGTGAACTAATGCGGCTTAAATCTGGAATTAATCCAAATTTTAGAAGAGAAAATTAAATTTACATAAACTGCAGCATCAAAAGACCTTAGGAGAACACAATCAGATACTAGGTCGCCGCACTCGCCAGCCAAATACAAAGCCACAGACCAGATGTACTTTTCACATCTGCCCCTTTCCTCAGCTCAATAAATGAATTGAGTGACCTTTATTGTGTTGGTGACTTGCTTTTTCCCAAGTACTTGCTAGGTGCTCCTGTTTTTGCCTAGCTATGACAAAAATTCTAGAAACTATTAATCAAGAGTCGGAGTATGCCCAATCATAAGAGAAATATCTAAGGCACAGAAGCAGGCATATGAAAGGGAAAAAGACGAACGGTGAGGGAGAGATTGTAGTTTGGTAAATGGTACAAACATGCATAGAACAAAGATTAAATAAAGAACAACCACTATTCCCAGAGGATTCTCATGAAAATTTCACCAGCAGCATCCGTGCAGTGCTGGGAGCATATGTGACTGCTTTCAAAGATGCTTCAGCAGCAAGAGGCAGTTTCTACCTGCCCAGGAGGAAAGGTGCTCTGTCGCATTCCCCTGGCGGGAAGACACCCGAGCAGAGCAGAGAGAGTTTGGTGTTGACCTGCCCTGGGAAACTTCGCGCGACCACGGCTCCCATCCCCACTCAACACTCCTCGCTTAAAAAGAACAGAGGAGAAAAAGTCATGTTGTTCTATGAATTAGACCCAAGGAAAATTAGGTATAGTTCTTGCTGAAAGAGTAAAAAGAAAATAATTCTCTTAAAAGGCAGGAATTTCTTAATCTCAAATGATATTCAGAGTTTGAGAAAGAAGGTACGACTACAAATTAACTACCACTGCATGAAAGGAAACATGGAAGCGGCTAGTAATTCAGATATATTGATTGAGCCTGAAATTATTTTTCTGCAGAATCTCTCACTAAAATGGTCACGATGGCCACGGGTCATGTGCAGTGTGATTTCTCTGGCTTGTGAGACCCAGGGTGCCGTGATCATGCATACGCATGTGGGCACAAAGTCTTTAGGCAGCAGCTGATGGAAACACGGTTGTCAATAGTGTTTTTGAGACACACGATTCAATCTGGACGAGAAGCTCAATGTGCATCCGACACTGTTCTCTGTAAATGTAGGACTGGACGCAACCAGGGCACGGGTGAGAGTCTGATTTGGGCTCAGTGAGCCCGTGTAAGCGTTTGTCCATTTGTCTCCTTCTGCAGTAGTGGAATGTGTTCCCTCCCTGCCTAACAGGTGGAGCAGGGTGTGGGGCCGAGAACCACACAATGAGCATGGTTCACACTGTCTGCCCTACAGACTCCTCCCTCAGAATGTTCTAGCCCTCACTTCTCAGAGCACTGTGAGGTTTTGCTTGGTTTAAGGTTACTACGTTCTTGAAACAGGTTGTAAAAGGTTCAATTGCTCGAACACGGGAATATACAAGGAAGGGAACTCTTGTCTAAAACCATCAGGTTAGGTCCTATTGAATTTTAATTTAGTAGTTACATATTTCAGCCTGAGTATTTATATGGTGACTTAAAAATTAAGAGACTTAAAAATTTGACTTAAAAATTTGAGTGACTTAAAAATTTCTCAACTCGGGATGCCTGAGGGGCTCAGGGGTGGAGCGTCTGCCTCTAGCTCAGGTCGTGACCCCGGGGTCCCTGGATCAAGTCCCACCTTGGGCTCCCTGCAAGGAGCCTGGTTCTCCCTCTGTCTGTGTCTCTGCCTCTCTCCGTATCTCTCATGAATGAATAAATACATTTTTTAAAAAATTCTCAAATCAAGGTTGAATAGGGGAGCTTTCTGATCACTACATCCGGTAAATGAATGAGCACACTTGCACACTTGTGCACACACACACACACACGCCAGAGTCACTCAGCATCAACCACAGACTGATCAGTTCTCTCCCATCAGAAAGAAAGAGAGAGACAATGGGATGGAGGGAGGCAGGGAGGGAAGAAGAGAGGTATGGAGGGAAAAAGTATGGAAGGAAGTGGTTCTTGCATGAAAACCTAAACTTCCAAAGTAGAAAGAACCCTTGAAAAATTAAGTAGCAATCGAATATAATGCTTTATCCAGTTTCTGATTGGATTCCAATGTCTCGAGGCTCTTATTTCACTATTTCATTTTTTGCAAATGCTTCGCATAAACCCTATTTCAAGGGCAGTGCAAGACAGTGGTTAAGACAGGTCCTTGTGGAATCCCGGCTGTGTCGCATACCCAGCGTGCCTTACAAAAGTTACCGGTGTAACCGCCACCGGTACGGCTGGCAATGGCATCTGCCCCTTCCAGACTGGGGGGTGAGGATAAAACAAGCTCTTACATGTTCAGCACCTAGCACAGCACCTCGTCCTGAGTAATAGTCAAGAAATGTCAAGTGTCTGCTAAACCCCACCTTTCAACCCCAGCTACATATTAGGACCTGGGTAGCCTTTGCAAATACTGATACCTAGGCCCTCTCCCATTCTGACGGGACCAGAGTCTCCTGGGTAGTCCTCGGCATCTAGATTTTTTTAATGCTCTCTCTCAGTTTTGTGCAATTAGAGTTAAAAGCCACTGAAAACAGTTCATGGTCAAAGACCGTGCCTATTTTGTTCACCCCTGCATACCTAGGACCTAGCCCAGTACTCAGTATAGGGAAGGCCCTCAATGTATGTGCTGAATGAAGGAATATAACAAAATCTATTTAACATATTCTAAGGTAAATTAACAATAAATATTAACATTTTGAGTGTTTACAAGCCAAGAAAAATCGAGCGTCTCAACAGAAAATTGAGAATCCCAAAGCTTCCGTATTTAACTTGCAAGCAAAGAAGCAAAGTGCCTTTGCAGTCGCTACTGTACTGTTTTGGGTAAAATGATAAAGTAAAGCAACTAAGAATAGCTTCCTGCAACAATTTCTAAAAACCTTACACTAGAGGAATATGCTCAACTTTATCTCCTTGCAGCATAACGAGTACAAAAGGTTCTGTCTGCACGCAAGAAGGAATTAAGAGCCTCAAAGCAACACCAAATAGGTCAGAAGCAATCACAATATAGTCATTACTGTGACTGAAAACTATCTCACCCGATTTATAGGAGCTGACCCACGCACTTACTCGGTCTTAGGGCAGAGAAACACCGCTGGGGAAGAATTCGGTGTCACCTTTAACTTGCTTCCCTACGAACCCATGAGACAAAGTTCTCACACGTGCCCGTGAACATTCAGTGCCTTTCCGAGGCTATTCACCTGGTGCTAATACCACCACACTGCCTTCTACACACGCACAACTTTCTCAGCTCAAGATTACGCCTGATGAATATCTTTATGACACTACAGAATCTCAATGGCAGGAAAAAGGTGATTATTCCCTGGTTGCTCAGCTGCTCCCACTTGTCAGCTGCTCCCACGATAACGCTATGTAACAAAACACCCCCAAACTCAGCAGTTTACAAGAACAAGCATTGGTTCTCTTCCTCCTGTAGCTGTGAACCAGTTTGGCTGATCTAGACTGGACTCAGCTGAGCAGCCCTACTTCCTTCTCGGGGACAGCTGGCTCCAGGCTGTGAGCTGGGAAGCTCTCTGCACACGGGGCCGGGCTGAGCAGGTCCGAGCATTCCCGGGCTCCTGTGAGGGGTGCAGACTCCAGGGGAACAAAGGCCGCGGCCTCTTATTGCTGCTCCGTCCCAGGAGTATGTGCTCCTGGGGGTCTGATGTGGGGAGGGAGGGAGCAGGGGCGGGAGCAGGGGACGGAGGGAGCACAGTGACCTCGCAGAGACCGTCCACGCCCTCTTAGCCTGGCCGGCTCCCGGCCTTCTGGATCCCCTCCTGGGCAGCGCAGGGCCACGACCGCACCTGCTGTGTGTCCTCCACCTTCCCACCTTCACCCTCCAACTGCTCCCAACGCTTCGGGGGTGCGCTGCCATCTTCAGGGACGTGTGTGCAGGAGGCACAGGGGCAGGAGCGCAAGTGAACCCCGGGCTTGTAGGGTGCCCTGTGGTGCCCCGATGGCCCCCTCGCTCGCAGCAGCTGGCTGGCAGGCCAAGCGCCCTGTGGACTTCCCTTCCAGAATCCCTTACCCGCCTCCCACCGCCCCTCACAAGCTTCTCTCTCTTTATGCAAAGGAGCTCATCCCTCCTCGGTGTGGGTGTGGGTGTCGGGGCCTGAACTGTCCTGGGGAGGGGGGACCAGCCCACGTGCAGGCGGCGGCCATGCTCTGGACCGCGGCCTGGAGGAGGCCAAGAGCCTCTCTGTTTCTAGGCTCAGTTCCTTGCCTCTCCTTCCTTTGCTCGCCGGCCCTTACTTTTCTTTTCTTCTTTTCTTTTCTTTTCTTTTCTTTTCTTTTCTTTTCTTTTCTTTTCTTTTCTTTCTTTTCTTTTTTTTTTACTTTTCTTGAACGACACCTGTCGTGTGAGTATCTTTCCCTCTCCTGAGAGCCAGAATCCTTTTTGAAAAAGTTCCTTTTCCCTACACACAAACGTGGTTTTCCATGGATTTATAGATGTGAGCATTCTAGGTTCCTATTTCTAGTGCAGTGTTTTAAATTTTTCGTGCCCTATTTTGCTCGGTGTTCTCTCTCCTTCACTGCTATCCGTGTCAGCAACCTGCGTTACGCATCTCTCCACATGTCCCTTCGTGCTCATACAGTTGCACGTGAGCATCCGTATATATACAAGCATATTGCACGGACCACATTTTTGTTTTATAAG
This sequence comes from Canis aureus, assembly GCF_053574225.1. Classification (NCBI taxonomy): domain Eukaryota; kingdom Metazoa; phylum Chordata; class Mammalia; order Carnivora; family Canidae; genus Canis; species Canis aureus. Next base: position 70,515,418 of record NC_135623.1, on the reverse strand, counting down.
AACCAGATCGTATTTTACAGACTTTTCTATATCTTGGTTTTTTTTTTTCATGCAATAGTATCTCATGGAAATTCCTTCTAACCACCTGGTTTGGGTCCAATTCTTTTTTTTTTTTAATTTTTTAAAGATTTGATTTATTTATTCATGAGAGACACAGAGAGAGAGACAGAGACACAGGCAGAGGGAGAAGCAGGCTCCATGCAGGGAGCCCGACGTGGGACTCGATCCCAGGATCTGGGATCACGCCCTGGGCTGAAGGCAGATGCTCAACCGCTGAGCCTCCCAGGCGTCCCTCTAATTCTTCTTTGTGATGAGACGAACGTTCCATCATTTATTCACCATTCTCCCATTGGTAGGCATTTGCTCTCTCCCAATTTTTGCCCAGTTGATGCTGTGATAAGCATCCTTGAACATATATTAACTCCTGGTGCTTTACCTTCAGTTTCTCAGAAGGAAGATTTGCTAGGTTGACAAATAGATGTATTTTTATTTTTAATAGCCATTTCCAGCTTATATTCCAAAAAAACCCCAAAACTCTACAACAATGCATATTTCCATCGACAGAGTGAGGATACTCTTCCCCCGACGCCCACCAGCACTGGATGGGACTCTTACAGGCCGAGCGTTCTCCGAGGCGGAAGGCTTGCATTTCCTCAGACTCTACTCAGTTTGAGCATCTTTATTTTTCACGAATTGCCTCTGAATACGTTTGGCCCGTTTTCCCATTGAGGGTTCATCTCTTTGTCAATCTGTAAGAGTGCTTTTTACAGGACTCCTCTATTCATCCTCTACATTGTATTTCTCCAAATTCATTTTTTGATTTTTTTTAATTTTTAAAGATTTTATTTATTTACTCATGAGAGACACAGAGAAAGAGAGAGAGACCTAGGCGGAGGGAGAAGCAGGCTCCCTGCGGGGAGCCCGACCTAGGACTCGATCCCAGGACCCTGGAGTCATGCCCTGGACCCAAGGCAGACGCTCAACCACTGAGCGCCCCCACCCGTCCCCCGCATCCATTTTTTATTTATTTGTTTAGAGTATCTTTTTCCACACAGAATCTTTCCCTTTTTCAATTTCCGATAGTCTTTTTTTCCTGCTTTATAACTTCTGAATGTCAGTCTTGTTTAAAATCTCCCCACTGGGTGGCTCAGTCAGTTAAGCATCCGTCTTCTACTGGGGTAGTGATCCCAGGGTCCTGGGATCCCCTCTCAATGGGATCCTTGCTTGGCAGGGAGCCTGATTCTCCCTCTGCCTCCTGCTATTCCTCCTGCTTTTGTTCTCTCTTTCTATCAAATAAATAAATAAAATAGTTCAAAAATAAATAAATAAAATCTCACCTTCAGAAGGTACATGTAGTTATCTCTTGGATTTTTCTTACAGGTCCTTTTCAAAACTGTTTTATTATCTACCTTTAAAATTGTACTCTATGTGATGCTAAGAAAAATAATCTGAAACTCAAAAATACCGCCAAAGAAGGGCTGCATGTCCTTCCCTGGGATAGACCCGGCCTGCAGGTGAAGAGACATGCCAGGCTTGATTTGCTATTTACTATCGATTAAGACCCAGACTCTATGACTTTTCATGTAGACTGTTTTTTTTTTTTTTTTTTTTGCAAATTATTTCTGTTCAATGGAGAAAAAGTTACAGTTTTATTTCCCTATTGGACAGGAACCGGTTTTGTCTTTAACTTAGCAAGCTTGTTCCAGCCTGCCTCCCCTGACGCTGTTCTCCAAATGCTCTTTGAACTGGTTTAACTGTGCCTACCAGTTGCCTTACTCAGAGTTAAATAAATCTTTGACTTGTGTGCAGTTGATATTCATAGGAGAGTCCTTTTTTTTCTTTTTAAAGATTTCACTTATTTATTCATGAGAGACAAAGAGAGAGGCAGAGACAGAGGCAGCGGGAGAAGCAGGCTCCATGCAGGGAGCCCGACATGGGACTCGATCCCGGGTCTCCAGGATCATGCCCTGGGCTGAAGGTAGCACTAAACCCCTGAGCCACCCGGGCTGCCCGAGAGTCATGTTTTTAACTTTAAAAATTATACTTTGACACTAGAATGTATTTTTGTATGTAACGTAAGAGAGCTTTAATTCTGTTTTCCTCCACGTGAATGGTCCATTTGTAACAACCCTAAAAAAATCTGTCCTTTTCCCCCTCTAAAGAGTAACATGTACTTAATTTTTCCATGCCTGGAATAAAACACGGTGTATAGTAGGCATGCGGTAAACAGAGTTTGGGGGAGCCCTGCATGTTCTGTGTGTTGGGTTCTACATCTTGGCTTTCTATTCAGTTCTTCGAAGCGATTAGTTTATTCTTTGGTCAATACCATCGATTTGCTTACTCTGCTATGATAGTCCGTTCTGATACTTGAGAACACAGCCACTTTGGGTTAATTTTCTTTTTCAAAATTTCTACTCTATTTGTCCTTCCATATAAGATCATTTTATCCAACCTTTTTGGAATTTTATGGAGATCATTTTATAAGATCATTTTATCCAACCTTTTTGAATTTTTTGGAGAATTGTAGATTTATCTATTAATTTTGACAAAATTGATGCTTTGTTATGATAAGCCCTTCCATGCTAGAACACGGTGTATCCTTCTATTTATTCAGCTCTCGCTTTATGTCTTTCAATAACAATTTTATGGTCTTCTTTATATAGGTCCTGTATCTTGTTATCTTTATTGCTAAGTATTTCTTTAGATATTGTTGCTCTGTCAAACATAGGGCATTTTTTTTCCCATTTCCATGTTTAGGCAATTTTGGCTAGAACAGAAAGAAAAAAAAAATATTGATTTTCACATCTTTATCTTGTGGACAAATGCCTTACTAGATTCTCATTATTTTTAATAGTTCATCTGACTCACATTAGTTTGATCTTTCTCTGGCCCCAAAGTGCTTTCAGAGCAACAATAAAGAGTAAGCATTTACCTCACCTGACAACTTTCAACATGCTCCTTATTTTTTCTTAGTAAACACGCATTATTTTGTCTAATTTCTGCCTAAGAGAAAAAGAAGAGTCCTACAGGAGTGCCACCCACGAGAAGACAGTCTAAATGTAAAAGGCTCTAAACATACACTCGGTCTGGAAAAAATAAAATCCAAACAGGCGTGAGGCAGTGAAAAAATACAGCTAGAATCAGAAAAGGGAAAATGTGAGTCATCAGGACTAAGGGATAGTATGGGATTGAAAGACGTTAGTAACAAGGTCAGAAGGCAGAGGGTCTGGGAGAAGATTGGGAGGGGGAACGAGAAATCCAGCAGGAAAGGGTTTTCGGGCCTAGGCTTAACCCTGGCGAGGACACCCACGGGCGAAGTTCCTCTGCGGTTGGAAACCTACACAAAACCAAGGGTCCAAGCACTTGCTGAGGCACCGCACACATTTTTATTTATTTATTTTTATTATTTTTAAAGATTTTATTTATTCATGAAAGACACACAGACAGAAAGGCAGAGGCATAGGCAGAGGGAGAAGCAGGCTCCATGCAGGGAGCCCGACGTGGGACTCGATCCCGAGACCAAGGATCACACCCTGAGCCAGGGGCAGGTGCTCAACTGCTGAGCCAGGTGTCCCACCGCACACATTTTTAAAAAAGAAAGCAGATCTATGTAGATACTTTGAGAAGAGCATACTCAAATTAGGAAGTGCCTTTTTAGTATTCTTTGCTTAATCTAGACACCTCACTTGTAATACTCCTGGATGTTAATTCCAGGCGTGTTGTTTTGTTATGTTTTGTTTTTGTTTTTTGGTAGTTCTTTTTCCCTCTGGCTTTTAAAATAAAGTGAAAAGGGAAATCTGGTTATCATCTTTTTCATGAATAATATACCAGTACTTGGTCTTAGGTGATTTAACCATATCATTTTTTTTTCTTTTAGTCTATGAAATAAATCACTTTCTGATTTATTCAATTAAAAATAAATTGTCTTTTATATAGGAAAAAGGTCAACCAAGGCACTTATGTTTTTCAAGTCCATTTGTTCTTCACGTTATCAGTGTTGAAAGAGGTATTTCCAGCTAGCCCATGCTTGCTCTAAATTTCCCGAGTGACATTTACCTTAGAGGAAATATCTTCATTTGCCATCATCTGAGTCAACATTATTGCAAAGCAAGTTTGGTCGTACCAAGGTCACACTGGACTCTCAGTTTGGATAAATAGAGGACCAGTGGAAAATGCAGTGGCACCATCTCTCATGGGGCCAAGAGAAGAGACTCTGCAGACCGAACAGCTGTATTCTCTTTATTCTTTAAAAAAGAACACACAAAGGGAACAACAGTCACTGCTTTTGAGGCTTACATCCACGGTTATCTGCCTTTACCTTCCATCGCCACCCACCACTTCACTCTGGAAATACAGCCAGGCCTCCTCCTTGCGCTTGTCAGAGGTGCAGGCGTCTGCCGCAGGCCAGAGTTCCCGTGGTATTGCTCTACACCCTTCTTTGCACTCTCTTAACCTTTCAGTTATTTTTTTTAAAGATTATTTATTTATTTATTCATGAGAGACCCAGAGAGAGAGAGGCAGAGACGCAGGCAGAGGGAGAAGCAGGCTCCACGCAGGGAGCCCGACGTGGGACTCGATCCTGGGTCTCCAGGGTCAGGCCCTGGGCTCAAGGCAGGTGCCAACCGCTGAGCCCCCCGGGGATCCAACCTTTCAGTTCTCAGCCCGCCTCCTGGGACACAGTATTTTCTGCTCCGCTCTCCACAGGCCTGGCAAGTAACTTTCAAAATTTCCTGAGACGGGCCCACGACGAAAACCATTTTTTAATTTGTAACCCAGGACCTAAATAAACACAAAACAACTAAAATAAAAATGCTAAGGAACAATGCTTACCTTGACAAGGTCTGATGTACTCTAGTATTTTCTCTTCTGTTTTATGCTATTTCTGTTTTTTTAAATGCTGGGCAAGACTCACCAAATCAAAATTCCAGAATCCAATGGTGAGCCACAGAGGGAGAACTGCCTCTATCTGTGCATGAGGAATAACACAGCCGAAGCACCCACATTTCTAAAGAGAGCAGGAAGGTGACACCCTAACTTGAAGAATCATTGAATTATAGTAATGCCCAGCTTAGTTCTATCTTCCTTTCAAGGTCTAAAGTCCTAGGTGGGTAAGTCATCCTTTCATTTGTCATGTGGTCACTGAAAAAATATATTAATTGAGCACCTTCTGTAAGCCTGAAAATAGAAGCTAATAGGTCAATATCCTATGATATATCATGTTCTGGGCTCTTTATGAGAATGTGCCCATAACAGGGACACCTGGGTGGCTCAGTCAGGTTAGCATCTGCCATGGGCTCAGGTCATGATCCCAGAGTTCTAGGGTCCAGCCCAAGTCGACCTCCCTGCTCAATGGGGAGCCTGCTTTTCCCTCACCCTCTGCCCATCCCCTGCTTGTGCAAATACTCTCTCCTCTCTCTCTCCCTCTTTCTCTCTCTCTCAATATATATATATATAATATAAATATTTATATATTAACATATATAAATATAAAAATATTTATATATTATTATATATTATATATTATTAATAAAATGTTAATATATATTAATATATAAATCTAAAATATTTATTTATATATAATAAAATCTTTAAAAAAATGAGATGCCCATAAGAACCACTGAACCCTATCATGCGGTGGCAGGAACTATTCTAGATAGTGGAGATGTACTAGCAAATACGAAACGTTCCCTGTTACGTTGTTTTTGCAGGAAGATGTGTTCCATAAAACCGTTTGTATTTTCTTGGCCCAATAGTTCTTGATTGGGGTTTGCTTTTGCCTTCCACAGGACAGTTGGCAATATCTGGACACAATTTGGGTTGACATGGCTTGAGGATTTTGCCGGCATGGAGTGGATAGAGGCTTGAGATGCTGCTAAACATCCTACAGTACACAGAACACTCACACACACACAATATGCAACACACACTCTGATACACACACACACACACACACCCTAAAGAATTACTCAGCCCAAAATGTCAACAGTGCTGAGGCTGAGAAATCCTGTTTAGTCTTTTTGTAATGATCAATGCATATATTATGAGATCATGAGATAAGAATCAGGTTGCTCAGTGACCATAAACAGCATTTTCTTCCTTGTGATACTAACTGGCTTAGTATCAGTTATAGACAAGTCAAAAATTTTGAAGTGGTGGGAAGTGATGGAGAACCCTGAGCACTGCCTGTGTGCTGAGGACTATGCTGGAGGATGGGTTTCCATGCGTGTAGGTGTAGACCGGGGGCTGGGGGAAGGGCGGGAACACACGAACATGGCCAGACAAGCCAACATGTTGCGTACTCTGACAGTCTTGGGCCCTATCTACAATCAAATCCACAATCTGATCTCATTTAACAAAAGATTTAACTAGGAGAGTAGTAATCCAGCTACATCCACATTTTTCAGGAAACAACTGAATTCTTAAATAAACACACTAAACTTTAAAAACAAATCAAAGAACATGAGTTCATGCACACTTAAAGTAGCATTTCAAGCCAATGAAAACAAGACACCAATGTTTATAATGCTCAAAACACTGGCGGAGGGGAAAAATTACCGTAAGTAATAATAAACAGCAGTAGGTCTAGACCAGACCATAAAAATGGCTAAACTTTACTTTTCCCAAGTTACTCAGATTCTACAGGAAAAATACAGAAAGCCAATTACTTAGAACTGCTGAACTGCCTGCAGGCAAAAGATGCTCTGTTCAACAATTACACACAAAACGTATCTGGAATAACACTCCTGATCAATCTTCCTAGAAAACCAGGTTTTCGGTTTAAACATTTCCAGTTTAAAAACCATGACTTCTGATGGTTTGGCATTTTTCTTTGTCTTTTAAGCTTTTGGTTCTAAGGAATATTCTAGTTCTTTTAAAAATAGAAAGTTACTGTTAAAATGTCTATACTACCCAAAGCAATCTACACGTTTAATACGATCCCTATCAAAATACCACCAGCTTTTTCATAGAGCTAGAACAAACAATCCTAAAATTGGAGTGGAACAACAGAAGACCATGAATAGCCAAAGAAATCCTGAAAAAGAAAAAGCAAAGCTGGAGGCATCACTATTGCAGACTTCAGGCTATATTACAAGCCGTAGTCATCCAGATAGTATGGGCTAGCACAAAAATGGACACATAGATCAACGGAACAGAACAGAGAACCCAGAAATGGACCCACAAGTATATGCTCAACTAATCTTCAGCAAAACAGGAAAGAATATCTAATAAAAAAAAGACAGTCTCTTTGACAAATGCTGTTGGGAAAACTGGACAGCAATATGCAGAAAAATCAAACTGGACCACTTTCTTATACCATACAAGAAAATAAATCCAAAATGGATGAAAAACCTAAATTTGAGACAAGAAACCATCAAAATCCTAGAGTAGAACACAGACAGTAACCTCTTCTCTCTCTCTCTCTTTTTTTTAAGATTTTGTTTATTTATTCATGAGAGTCAGAGGGAGAGAGAGAGAGAGAGAGAGGCAGAGACCCAGGCAGAGGAAGAAGCAGGCTCCCTGCAGGGAGCCCAACGCGGGACTCGATCCCAGGTCTCCAGGATCATGCCCTGGGCCAAAGGCAGGCACTAAACCACTGAGCCATCCAGGGATCCCGACAGTAACCTCTTTGACTTCAGCCATAGCAACCTTTTACTAGGCACATCTCCAGAGGCAAGGGAAACAAAAGTGAAAATGAACTACCAGGACTTCATCAAGATAAAAAGCATCTGCACAGTGAAGGAAACAGTCAACAAAACTATAAGGCAATCTGTGGAATAGGAGAAGACACTTGCAAATGGCGTGTGTGATAAAGGGCTAGTATCCAAGATCTACAAAGAACTTACCAAACTCAATGCCCCAAAAATAAATAATCCAGTTAAGAAATGGGTAGAAGACACGAATAGACACTCTTCCAAAAAAGATATCCAGATGGCTAACAGACACATGATAAGGTGCTCAACATCGCTCGCCATCAGGAAAATACAAATCAAAACCATGATGTGGGATCCCTGGGGGGCGCAGCGGTTTGGCGCCTGCCTTTGGCCCAGGGCGCGATCCTGGAGACCCAGGATCGAATCCCACATCGGGCTCCCGGTGCATGGAGCCTGCTTCTCCCTCTGCCTGTGTCTCTGCCTCTCTCTCTCTCTCTCTCTGTGACTATCATAAATAAATAAATAAATAATTAAAAAAAAAAAAAACCATGATGAGATCCCACCTCACACCTGTCAGAATGGCTAACATCAAGAACACAGGAAACAACAGGTGTTGGTGAGGATGTGGAGAAAGGGGAGCCCTCTGACACTGCTGGGGGAATGCAAACTGGTGCAGCCACTCCGGAGAACAGCATGGAGTTTCCTCAAAAAGTTAAAAATGGAACTACCCTAAACCCCAGCAATCACATTACTAGATATTGACCCAAAGGACACAAAAGTACAGATTCAAAGGGGTACATGCATCCTGATATTTATAGCAGCATTAGCAACAGTAGCCGAACGAGGGAGCGAGCCCAAATGTCCCTCGACTGATGAATGGACAAGGAAGATGTGGTCTACGTATGCAATAGAATGTCACTCAGCCATCAAGAGGAATGAGATCTTGCCATTTGCAATGAGGTGGTTGGAGCTAGTGTGTATTCAATGAAGAAAGTCAGTCAAAGACTAAAACCATATGATTTTGCTCATCTGTGGAATTTAAGAAGGAGCACAGGTGAACATGGGGCAGGGGAAAAAGAAGAAAAGGAGGGATCCCTGGGTGGCGCAGCGGTTTGGCGCCTGCCTTTGTCCCAGGGCACGATCCTGGAGACCTGGGATCGAATCCCACGTCGGGCTCCCAGTGCATGGAGCCTGCTTCTCCCTCTGCCTGTGTCTCTGAGCCTCTCTCTCTCTCTGTGTGTGTGACTATCATAAATAAATAAAAATTAAAAAAAAAAAGAAGAAAAGGAGAGAGGAAATAAGCCATAAACAAACAAACACAAACCAAAGTGTTCTCAATAGAGATCAACAGGGTTGATGGAAGGAGGTGGGGGGGATGGGCTAGGTGGGTGGTGGGAATTAAAGAGAGCGCTTGTTTTCATGAGCTGGATGTTGTGCGTGAGTGACGACTCACTAAATTCTACTCCAGAAACCAACATTGCACGGTATGTTGACTAAAATTTAAGTAAGTAAGTAAATAAAAAATAAACAAATAATTAAATCTAAATAAAAACAGAGGGTTAAAGCATGTGGATTTAGAGGTGTTTCCAAGGGTCCTATCAACCCTCCGAGTCTACAATTCTTCGATAAAAAATAAAACTTTTTATTTATTTATTTATTTATTTATTTATTTATTTATTTATTCATGAGAGACAGAGGGAGAGGGAGGCAGAGACACAGGCAGAGGGAGAAGCAGGCTCCATGCACCGGGAGCCCGACGTGGGATTCGATCCCGGGTCTCCAGGATTGCGCCCTGGGCCAAAGGCAGGCGCCAAACTGCTGCGCCACCCAGGGATCCCCAACTTTTTAATAGAGAAAAATTGGACAACTCTTTTCCTCTGCATTTCCTCCTATTTGAGCAACATTGGCTGCAGCCCTGCAAAATGACCCAGCTTGTGGAAAGCCTATGTGTTTGCTGAGTACGTCAACTCTCCCCGGTTCCTACCATTTGGAAAGGCATATGTTATACCTGAACCCCGAGGGCATTACTTGGCACCGGAAGTACACAATGCAGTGTCTTGAATATGGGGCTTGCTTATGGCACCGCTTCTCTGAGAAAGAGTCTTGAAACTAGGGACAATCCCGTTTCTCCCCTGGCTTCAGGGTCTTGGACAAAAGAGCACACGGGGGGAGCAGTTGCGAAGAGCAGGCCGGATGTCATTAAGGGGGCATACCGGGGCACCTCGCCATCACCAAGAGAAGGAGCAAGGAAAATCATCCAAAGTCATGACCCAGAGACCAGGAGGGACAAGGAAATCTCCGACAACTTCTCAAGATGCATCCTAATGTCCTGAACCCAGCAGGACTAAAGGAATGTTTGCCCGAATGATTTGATAAGAGCGGAGATTACAGCTCGGAGCGTCAGTGGTTAGATGTGCACCTGTCAGCTACTCTACCCGCGGCCCTCCCTTCCGCACTTCCTTTCTAATCCAGGGGTGCCCCCCACTTCCTCTCCCCGTCCTCCTCCTTCCAGTTCCCCCTCCTCACATATCCACATATATGGTTGTGTATATACATAAAAAGCTTTAGCTTTTTAAAATAAAGAACATTTTAGAATTTTTATCATCTTGTTTAATCCAATTCCCATTTCTCACTAAGACGTTAAATTTTGACTTCAAGGCTGTCTGAATAAGCTTCCAAATGAATGAATATAATCTCGGATTATATTTTTATTCGACTCGATATATAGTAGATCTTATTTGTCATCCAGTTTGAAAACAAATTTCAAAGTTAGCCAAACTGCACAGCGGTGATATCGCTTGATTTTTAATAGTCTGAAACTATTGTATTATGAGCATCAGATAATTTCCTAGCAACAGAAGCTACAGTTTAGAGTTTCGGCAGCTGCTTAACCTGAAAGTTGGCATTATTTTCACATCCATTAGGATTCTGATGAGATTTTCAGTCTGAAGGCATTTGACAAGTTTGGCTTTACATAAAAAAGAATGAAATCTTGCTATTTGCAGTGACATGGATGGAGCTAGAGTGTATCACGCTAAGTGAAATAAGTCAATCAGAGAAAGACAAATACCATATGATTTCACTCATATATGGAATTTAAGAAACAAAACAAATGAGCAAAGGGAGGGGAGAAAGAAAGACAAACAGAAACAATGGCTCACTAATGACAGAGAACAAAGTGATGGTTACCAGAGGGGCGGTAGGGTGGGCGGGATGGGTGAAACAGGTGATGGGGATTAAGGAGTGCACTTGTCCTGGTGAGCATAGGGCGATTAAAATAACAATTAAAAAAAAAGGATTAGGAAGTACTAAGAATGTGATGTGCAACATAATGACTATAGCTAACACTGCCCTATGATATGTAAGAAGGTGCTAAGATTAAGTCCTAAGAGTTCTCATCACAAGAGAAATCTTTTTGTTTTCTTTCCTTATTTATTTTCTTTGTATTTTATCTATATGAGAAGTTGGATGTTAGCTGAATTCATTGGTAATCATTTCACAGTGTAAGTAAATCAAACCATCAGGCTGCCACCTTAGACTTACACAGCGATGTATGGCAATTATCTCTCCATAAAACTGGAATAAAAACTTTATTCCAGACCTTAGGGGTGGGGGGAAAGTTTGGCTTTGAGGGAGAGATTGTGAAGAAACAGCGTTAAAAGCCGTAATAAAGCTTCAGATAAAGTTTAAGCTACTGAACATAGTCCCATCTTAAATCTAGAACTCAGTTTCAAGTTTGTGCTCTGAAGCTGATTCCGTCAAGGAAGTTCCTTTCAATACAGCAGAATGTCTTGGCTCAAGAGAATTAAAAAAAAAAAAAAGATAATCATAAAAAATTATTTAAGAGGATGGCATTTTAGAATAAAATCAGGAATTTTTCACTCAAGGGACTCAGGACTGGCCGCTCTTAAGGAAATGTACCCGGTGTTCACTACCATCTCTCAGTTCCCAGCTATACAGTTATTTTTGAGATTTTGAGGAAGTTGGCTCTTGCCCCCGCATCTAGGACTGCAAAGAAACGGGGCCTGGACGCTCAGGGCCCCCACCCGATTGCTTACCCAACCCAGCAGACTCTTGGCTCTCCATATCTGGGGGGTCTTGGAGTTAATTCACTTCATACTCCCAGAGGCTAAGATAATTTCTGGGCTCCCATGAAGACCCGTAGGTAAAGCAACCACCTGCGGCCCCCCGGGGCACTGAGCCTACAGGGCTGATCCAGGACTTCAAGACTGAATTACTCACCTGTCATCTTTCCTGATGGAAGGACGCTCAGCACGATTGGTTGGTGGACCATTGTCCTGGCACATCCTGTCCCCCAGCTATCGTCTCAGCTCCTGGTTCTTGGGCACCGTGTCAGCTCCGTACACAGTCTGTAGTCGCCCCTGGAGGATCCATCACTGGAGGATCTGCCCCTGGAGATCCACCCCTCGAGGATCCGCCCCTGGAGGATCAGCCCCTGGAGGATCAGCCCCTGGAAGTCCACCCCTGTAGGATCCGCCCCTGGAGGTCCACCCCTGGAGATCCACCCCTGGAGATCACCCCTGGAGGATCGCCCCTGAGGGTCTGCCCCTTGAGATCACCCCTGGAGATCCACTCCTGGAGATCCACCCCTGGAGGATCCGCCCCTGGAGGTCCACTCCTGGAGATCCACCCCCCGAGGTCCACTCCTGGAGGATCTGCCCCTGGAGGATCCGCCCATGAGCCCGTGGCCCAGTCAGCCTTGGGGCATCTGTGTGGATGGTCCATGTTCTGGAACGTCTGCAGCAGAGTCAGGACTTCGGCCCCGTCGGCTTCCCCTCGCCCCACAGCCGCGCCCCCTCGTCCCCACGCCTCACGCCCCGGCCGCAGCTCCTGGCCCAGCCCTCGCTCGTAAAGAGGGACGGGGCTTCCGGAGGAACCGCCCCCACGAAGGCCGGAACCTGCGGGAGGACCAGGGCCCTCTGTCCGCGGCCCCAGGAGCACCGAGGAGCCTCCTTCCTGGACGGCTTACGGCCCTGGCTCGGGGTCCGAGGCGGCTGCACCCAGGAAGGCCTCGGTCAGTGGCGGCGGCCTGCTGCCCGTGCACGGGTGGGGGCACCGATGGGGGCACGGGTGGGGCACGGGTGGGGCACGGGTGGGGGCACGGCTGGGAGCATCGCTGGGAGCACGGGTGTTAGCACAGCTGAGAGCAGGGATGGAAGCACGGCTGGGAGCATCGCTGGGAGCATCGCTGGGAGCACGGCTGGGGGCACGGCTGGGAGCATCGCTGGGAGCACGGATGGGAGCACCGCTGGGAGCACGGCTGGGAGCACCGCTGGGAGCACCGCTGGGAGCACGGCTGGGAGCACCGCTGGGAGCACCGCTGGGAGCACCGCTGGGAGCACGGGTGTTAGCACAGCTGAGAGCAGGGATGGAAGCACGGCTGGGAGCATCGCTGGGAGCATCGCTGGGAGCACGGCTGGGGGCACGGCTGGGAGCATCGCTGGGAGCACGGATGGGAGCACCGCTGGGAGCACGGCTGGGAGCACCGCTGGGAGCACGGCTGGGGGCACGGCTGGGAGCACCGCTGGGAGCACCGCTGGGAGCACGGCTGGGAGCACCGCTGGGAGCACCGCTGGGAGCACCGCTGGGAGCACGGCTGGGAGCACGGCTGGGAGCATCGCTGGGAGCACCGCTGGGAGCATCGCTGGGAGCACCGCTGGGAGCACCGCTGGGAGCACGGCTAGCCGGCCAGCGAGCTCCCCTGGTCCCCTGGGAGCAGGGACTTTCTAGGGGCGCGGCCTGCCGAGCTGTCCAAGGGGCCGCTCTGGAAAGCCTCTCTGTTCCTTTCAGAACCACCCCTGAAAAGGGCGCAAAGCAAAACAAACAACCCCCGTGATGCTACCCAGGCCCGGGCTGGCCGGCGCCCGTTGGGCCCCCGTCCCCCTGCCCCTCGGGGTGCGGGCCGCCGGGTCGGGCCCCAGTCTGGGGCCAGCCGCTGCCTCCACCAGGGCTGCCCTGGAGCCTGGACGGTGCACCCGGCAACCTGCAACCCGCGGCGTCGGCCTCGCAGGACAGTAACGTGTGGTCGCGGCTTCGTGCGAGGAGGATGCTCCCGGGGGGCTTCCAGGACGCCCTCCCACGTCCGGCTTCCCCCGGCGCTGTCCCTGTGCCTGTCCCCGCCCTCGCTGCCCTCAGCCCTTCCTCCTCCTAAGGCCCCTCATTCCCTCATTCCACTCTTCCAACAGCCTCACCCAGCGGCTCCCCGGGTCCAGAGGTGGTCACCACCGATGTATCCGTAGCTCCTGCAGGTCTTTCTGGGCCCAGACAGCGTTGTCCGCGGCCTGTACGTCGACGGGCTCCCGGACGTCCCGTGGCATGGCTTTCTCCTAAGTCACCCTAAAGTGTGCACAACTAAGTTCCTGACTGTCCTTCCAAGTGCGCAGCTCCTGGGGGTCCCCCGAGGTCTGCTCAACTGTGAGAGCCGGGGTGGCCCCTCGGGCCTGTTGCACACCCCCCACCCCGCTGCCCCAGCCTCCCGGGCCCCCTGCCCACGCTGCTCTGGTCCAGGCCACCGCACCCCTGGGCTGCCCTGGCCCCTCTTGCACAGCGTCCCCTCCAGCCCGCCGGCCCCCATCGCTGCCCTGCGGCCTGCCCCCTGCCCCGGCTTCCCCGGCCCCCCTGCCCGCACTGCTCTGCCCAGGCTGCTGCACCCCTGGGCTGCCCTGGCCCCTCTCGCACCGCGTCCCCTGCGGCCACCCTGCCCCTGCCGCACAACAAACCTCCTCCAGGCCTCCGAGCACAGTCCGCCCTCACAACATCCAGCTCTTGGGGGGAGCAGAGCGGCCGGGGGGACTCCCCAGGGCCCACGAGACCCAACTGCACCTGCCCGCACACCGCACCTTCCTTCGCTGGGCTGCTCTGTGCTCCCCACTCCGCCGTCCCCCTCCAGTGTCTGGGCCTCCTTGTCCCCCTCTGTGTGCCCTGCTCCTCCTCAGCCCCAGCCCTCCCTCGGGTGCGCCCCCACCTCCGCGCCTCCTTCCTCATCCTAACCTTAACCCTAATCGCCCCCATCCGGCCAACTGCTAGGTCCGAAGTCTGAGCTCCAGTTGAACCCGTGTGGCCTCCAGGACCCCCGACCCTGAGGCGAGGCCTCCTGCTTTGCTGCACCCTTGCATGCTCGGCCGGGCCGTCCTGCCTCGTCCGTGCCTGCCCCCGCTTGCCCCTGCTGACCCCAAGCTCCCCTGCCAGCACCCGCAGACCCCCCCAAGGCCGGCCCAGCCCACCTCAACCCTGCCCCCACCCACCCCTGCTGACCCCAGGCTCCTTCGCCAACACCCCAGCCCTGGGGCCTGGCCCTAATCCTGCACTGGGGTCCAACCTCCCAGCTCCGGGGCCTGGTCCTAACCCTGCCCTGGGGTCTGACCCCCAAGCCCTGGGCCCTGGCCCTAAGCTCCAAGACAGCCCCCCCAACTGCTGCGCTGCTATCTCCTCAAGCAGCACCACAGGAGCCCAAAGAGCCTGAAGGCCCCGTGGGGAACCCCGCTCGGAGCCCCTCTGCAGGAAGCAGGGTCAGTCCATGGGGGAAGGACAATCATGACAAGGCCTCGCTCACACGGGGAGGATGAGACACAGTGACAGGGACTGAGTGGGGAGCCCCAGACAGGGAGGCCGTGACACCCTCCTATTGTGGGAAGTGGACTAGGGGCGGCCGGGCAGGGCCGGGCACGAGGGGGCAGGGACGGGGGAGCCCCGGGGGTGTGCTGCGTGCTGGAGCTCCGGTAAAAATGTACGTGTCCGTAGGTGCATGTGAAGGAGGCCAGGCCTGCCCTCAGCGCTGCCAGGGGTCAGCCCCGCTGGCACTAGGGACCCCCAGCTCCCGGGCCCTAACCCTCCCCCCCAGCTGGGGTCTGTGCTCACCCAGGCCCCGAGCCCGGCTCTGGGTTCCGGGCACTGAGGACACGGAGTGACTCCGGAGAGCTCGTCCCCCACCCCCGGGTGCCAGGGTGCCATTTGGGAGGACGGCGCGGGGTCGAGCTCGGACAGCCCGAAGGCCCGAGGACAGCGACCCCGAGTCTAGTGTCCTGCGCTCACTCTAAGCCTTGCCGGGGCGCCGGGCGCCAGCGGTTGGAAGGCCCCGTTCTTGGGCCCTACCCTGAACCCGATTCACCACCTGCCCACACTTTATCCAGCTTCTTAAAAATATCTCCTCTGGCAGGGGTTGGCGTTGGGTGATGGGGAGTGTGTGTCGAGGTTTCTCCTGGGAGCCGCCCGGCCCGGCCACCTAAGTCACCAGGACAGTTCCATGTGGTCTCGCAAGACCCCGCACGGAAGTCCAGGGATGCCATAGGTAAGCAACGAATATCCCATTCAAATAAGATGTGACATTTCAGAGGGTCTTTGCCTCCGTGTTTCTGTCTTAAAGATTATGGGGTGTGGTGGGGAGAGCTTTATGGGCTTGGCTTCCAGTGCCATCCTCGCCATCGAGGCCCCATCAGAGCGGCCTCAAGCAGCGTCTTGGGGAGAGGAAGAGCGTTTAGAGGGCACGCCCCACCCTTCAGGACCCCGCGTTGCCAGCCTCGATGCCTTCGCCCCCCGGTGCCCTCCTGAAAGCAGGGAAACTGAGGATCCCGTGCCAGTTAAGGCCTTGGCATGTTCGCCTTGGCGTCAGGCGGCCGCAGCGCCAGGGAAGCCAAGCGAGCTCACGTGCAGACGCCTGAGGGATTCGCTGGAAAACACGACTTTGGGGGGCAAGAAGCTAACAGGAGGAGTTCCAGGTCGGGCCAGTTTACTTGGGAGCAGCGTGCCCCCCGAGAGCCAGACCGCCAGGCCCTCCTGGCCTCCCGCCGGCACCCCGGGCAGCAGGGATGGAGCCGCACAAGCCTGCCCCCCCGCCCGCCCCCCCGATCCTGAGCTGCGGCTGCAGGAGCAAGCACAGCCCGTCCAGGGGACGGTCGCCGGCAGCCCGAGGGTGGCACTGGGTTGTCCCGCCCCCGGCAGCGGCTCCTGCGCCCACGCGAGGGGGCCACGGCCCCAACCCGCCTGAGAGCAGGGCCCGAGCCTGCACTTGGGGTCGCCGGAGGCTTCAGGGCTCATCCCTTCCCCTGGGCCCCGGTCTCAGGCCTCTCCAGTCCTACGAGCTCCCCGGTCGGACTCCCTTCCTTCCTTCATGGAACTAAATTTCATCGGTTTTTACTTGGCAAGATATTGTTCTAGACCGACCGCTCCCATCCTTGCTGTGCGCCCAATCATTTAGAGACTTAAAAAAAAAGAACTGGGCCAGGGCACCTGGTGGCTCAGGGGTGGAGCGTCTGCCCTCGGCCCAGGGAGTGACCCCGGGGTCCCGGGATCGAGGCTCGCATCGGGCTCCCTGCATGGAGCCTGCTTCTCCCTCTGCCTGGGTCTCTCCCTCTCTCTCTGCGTCTCTCATGAATAAATAAATAAAATCTTTAAAAATAAATAAATTTATTTGTTTAACTTTCATTTAACTTAAATTCAATTTGCCAACAAAAAGTCTAACACCCAGGGCTCAGCCCGTCACCTGCCCCCTGCCGTGCCTCACCCCGTCCCCCTGCCCAGCTCCCCTTCAGCGACTCTGTTTCCCAGAGTCAGGGAAGTGTACGTATGCGGCGCCTCGGGCCCACCCAGAGACTCCAGTTCAAGTGGGTCACGCGCATTTAGGCAGCAGGGACTTCTTTTTTTTTTTTTTAAATTTTTTAAAATTTTTTATTTATTTATGATAGTCACAGAGAGAGAGAGAGAGAGGCAGAGACACAGGCAGAGGGAGAAACAGGCTCCATGCACCAGGAGCCCGACATGGGACTCGATCCCGGGTCTCTAGGATCTCGCCCTGGGCCAAAGACAGGCGCTAAACCACTGCGCCACCCAGGGATCTCCCAGCAGGGACTTCTAAAGGGCTCCAGCGGGTCTAATGCACATATGAGGTCAGAAGCTGCTGTGCCAGGTTCCGGGGATTCAGCGGTGACCGAGACAATAGGGCAGGGCTCACATCTAACAGGTTCAAGTCCTACGCCCTCTTGTTGGAAGCTGCCTTAATCCCCTGCCAGTCTACCCTTCTGCTAGACTTGCCCGTCCTGGTCTGGGTCCGGGTCTGGGTCTGGTCCTGGTCCTGGTCTGGGTCCAGGTCGGGGTCCGGGTCCAGGTCCTGGTCCTGATCCTGGTCCGGGTCCGGGTCCTGGTCCTGGTCCTGGTCCAGGTCTGGGGCAGGGTCTGGGTCTGGGTCCTGGTCCTGGTCCTGCTCCTGGTCCCGGTCCGGGTCCTGGTCCAGGTCTGGGTCTGGGTCCTGGTCCTGGTCCTGCTCCTGCTCCTGGTCCCGGTCCGGGTCCTGGTCCAGGTCTGGGGCAGGGTCCAGGTCCTGGTCCTGGTCCTGCTCCTGGTCCTGGTCTGGGTCTGGGTCCTGGTCCTGGTCCTGCTCCTGCTCCTGCTCCTGGTCCTGGTCCCAGTCCGGGTCCTGGTCCTGGTCCTGCTCCTGGTCCTGGGGCTGGGTCCTGGTCCTGGTCTGGGTCTGGGTCTGGGTCCTGGTCCTGGTCCTGGTCCAGGTCCGGGTCTGGATCCTGGATGAAAAGATCTACTGCGTCTCAAGCACGCCGGTGTCCTGGCACAGCTGTGGTGAAGGTGGCGCCTGCCATCAGCTCCATTCCATATTCACGAGCCTCAACCAGGCTTGGCCCTCAACACTGGCAGATCTTTTCTTGTTTCCTGCCAGCTTCCTCATTTCCGGTCTCTTCAGGTCTCTCCAGGCCTCTCTGGGTCTCTCCAGGTCTCTCCGGGTCTCTCCGGGCCTCTCCAGGTCTCTCCAGGCCTCTCCAGGTCTTTTCAGGTGTCTCCGGGCCTCTCCAGTTCTCTCCAGGTCTCTCCGGGTCTCTCCGGGTCTCTCTGGGTCTCTCCAGGTCTCTCCGGGTCTCTCCGGGCCTCTCCGGGCCTCTCCGGGTCTCTCCAGGCCTCTCCAGGTCTTTTCAGGTCTCTCCAGTTCTCTCTGGACCTCTCCAGGTCTCTCCGGGCCTCTCCGGGTCTCTCCAGGCTTCTCCGGGCCTCTCCAGTTCTCTCCAGGCCTCTCCAGGTCTTTTCAGGTCTCTCCGGGCCTCTCCGGGCCTCTCCAGGTCTCTCCGGGCCTCTCCAGGTCTCTCCCTCTCCGAAAGCCCTCTGTCAGGGCTTTCCTACCTCTCTCCCGCTCAGCCAGTAACCCAGCCTCTGGTTTAACAAAGAGAACAGTAGAGGAGTAAACTCCAGGTAGGAAGCTCTGTCCTGGCCAAGGACACCTGTGCCCCCAACATGCAGCGTTTGCACCCCGCCCTCAGCCGTCCTATAGCAGACGGTACTGATCATGACGGTTCTTTATGTAAAATGACCACAGCCCGGTCAAGATAATGCGGAAGCGGAGGCCACTTTCTCCGAATTCCAAACATCAGGATAACTTTTGTCATATGTGAGGTCTAACCTGGGACTGCCTGGAGAGGGCCTGCGCAACGGCGTCCCTTCCCTTCACGGGGGGGTCCCGTCCTCCTAGTTGGCCCGCATCACAAAGACAAGGTCAAACCTGACCAACGAGCACTTGGCCACTGCGGTGGCAGGAGGTGTCGTGTTAGCAGCTTAGGCTACATTTAAACTGTACAGCAGTTGGTGTAGGGGGTTGTTTGGGAGAGTAGCTGGTTACCCAAACCCCGAGGTCATCGGTCTCTGTGGTGGCCCTCCCATGCCTATGGAGCTGGCCCCCCCAGCTGAGGATCTGGACAGAGTTCAATGCCTTGGAAATACTTACCACCAACCCCTGGTCACGGACTCCCAGGACTCCGTAGGGAGCTGTGATGGTCATTCTCCATTTGCCCTTCCAGACCCACTCGCACCCTTCTCTGCCCTGTACCATCTGGCCTTCCTCCCTCCAGGCCAGGCACCAGCAGGAAATCCAAGGGCGGAGGAGAGAGGTCAGATCACTGTTCATCTCACCCGCCCCCCCACTCCATCCTCCACCGGAGGCCACAGCTGGTGGCAGCCCCTTTCCACAGTGCTGGCTCTCACAGGCACTGGAGACACCTGTCCCTCCCCTCCCCTCCAGGCCCAGAGGTGATAGTGACCTCCAGTGTCCCTGGGGGCTTCGTCATTTCTTGGTTCATCTCTGAAGTGGCCTCTCCGACCACATCCCTTATAAGTAGTCCCTTCATTAGACACTTTGGTTCATCTCTTTGGGCATGCCAGCCTTTTCCCGCCAAGGCCCTGGCTGTATGGAGTACACGTATGGCCCTATGCCTATGGTGCAGCGTTTCGTGGGTGTAACTACTATCATTCTATGTTTTCCTCTTAACTTTTTCTGTTGGTTTAGTCATATGCAACTTAAACTGACTAGCATGTTGCAAAGGGAGTTATCCTAGAGATGAAGGGGTGGGAGGGCAGGAGCCAGAAGTGGTTGGCACTGGCAGTCACTATTCAAGTGGGTTCTAAGCAGGTCTCCTGCAGTCCATGAGTTGGGGCAAAAAGCTTTGAAAACAAATGTGAAAATAAATACATTATACGTCGAGTCCCTTCTGGGTGAAATATGATCACGTTCTGATAAGTGTAACTCTAATGTGTTCATCTTATTTTCCAACTGTATGGAGAACACTTTGAAGATGATTGATTGGTTGGTTGATTGAGGGTGCACACATGCACGGGGGCAGGAGACAATCTCCAGCAGACCAGCAGATGGAGCAGGGGGCCCCACGAGGGGCTGGTCTCACCGCCCTGAGGTCCTGACCTGAGCTGAAATCAAAGGTCTGACCCTCAAGCTACTGACTCACCCGGGGCTCCTGTGTTGAAAACACTTTGAAACCAGGGATCTATGCTACACCTTTGGTCCCCTTATGACACTCAGCATATGGTAGGTGCTTGATAAATGCTTATGGGGCAAAGGGACTCAAAATAGATGAAAAGTACAGTTAATCAAATGTATTTACTGAGTAGCAACAGGTGGCTAAGTGGAGAAACCCGGGATACATACAATCAATAAGATACTTTTTTTCCTTCAACTTTGATCAGAAGAAAAGTGGATATATTGAGTGAAACCAGACCAAGGAATCTTGGTTAAAAGAAGGACAAAGATCAATTTATGAGATCTAGCTAAGGAGAGAATGAAGAATGTCAGGGTAGAGGTAGGAGTGGGTGATATAATGTCAAGAAATTAAGCAGAAAAGAATGGATTTTAAAAACACAAAGGAAAATGAGACATGGTTTTAAAAATTATTATAGGCAATTGCTTTGTCCCGAATCTTAAAGCGTTCAGATTAAATATTGGCTGCAGACTAAGGAGCCATCAGAATTTAAGAGGATGTTGTAAAGATATAATAAGTGAGTCAGTGATTTATGAAAGTAGTCCGGCTCCTTTTTGGTGACAACATCGGTATAAAAGCAGGTGTTATTTCCCATCAAAATCATAAATTGTACATATGATTGTACAGTCTGTGGTGGCCACTGCCTGAAAACACGCCAGACATCGGAAGAATTGAAAACACGGAGAAGTCAGAGTTTCATCTGTGATCACTCACTTTCCAGGTCTCCTTATCCCTACCTTTAGTTACTAGAAGGTTTATGTGATCTTCACGTGGTTGTTGTAGCAGTTATTCCACGACTGGGGTTGTTGGGGGGATGTGGGCCGCAGGAAGCACAGCGCTACCCGGTTATTACCTCGCTCCGGCTACGAAGGGTGCGGGTGAGCCGATGGGCTGCGGCCTCCCGCACGGGACACTTAGTCTCAGCTAAGGGCTGGAGGGTCAGGGCTGCGCAGTGTGGGCACCTCCGCCAGCAGCATCCTCCTCCTTCACGTCGTGAATTAGAAAAAAATACTCAGGTTTCAATGTGCACTTCAAGCCCCACTCCTTTTAAGGAGCGCACGTTGGGGCGAGGGCAGAGAGTCATGGTTGTGCCCCGGTAGATTGTGGAGGAGGAGGTGTGTGCACGGCCTAACTGGAAAGGAACCGCGTCCTAAATGGAGCAGAACCGCGTCCTAAATGGACTAGAACCGTGTCCTAACTGGGATGGAACCGCGTCCTAAATGGAGCAGAACCACGTCCTAAACGGACTAGAGCTGCGTCCTAACTGGAACGGAACCATGTCCTAAATTGACTAGAACAGCGTCCTAACTGGAATGGAACCGCGTCCTAAATGGAGCGAAACTGCATCCTAACTGAAATGGAACTGTGTCCTAAATGGAATGGAACCACATCCTAAACAGACTAGGACCGTGTCCTAACTGGGATGGAACCGCATCCTAAATGGAGCAGAACCACCTCCTAAACGGACTAGAGCCGTGTCCTAACTGGAATGGAACTGCGTCCTAACTTGACTGGAACTGTGTCCTAACTTGAATGGAACTGCATCCTAAATGGAGCAGAACTGCGTCCTAACTAGAATGGAAATGCGTCCTAACTGGAGCGGAACCGCGTCCTAACTGGAGCGGAACCACGTCCTAAATGGACTAGAACCACCTCCTAACTGGAAGAGAACCACTTCCTAACTGGACTGGAACCTCATCCTAACTGGAACGGAACCGCGTCCTAAATGGAGCAGAACCGCGTCCTAACTGGAATGGAACTGCATCCTAAATGGAATGGAACCACGTCCTAACTGGAACGGAACCGCATCCTAAACGGACTAGAACCGTGTCCTAACTGGGATGGAACTGCGTCCTAAATGGAGCAGAACCACGTCCTAAACAGACTAGAGCCGCGTCCTAACTGGAATGGAACCGTGTCCTAAATGGAGCAGAACCGCGTCCTAAACGGACTAGAACCGTGTCCTAAATGGGATGGAACCGCATCCTAAATGAAGCAGAACCATCTCCTAAACGGACTAGAGCCGCGTCCTAACTGGAATGGAACTGCGTCCTAAATGGAGCGGAACTGCATCCTAACTGAAATGGAACTGTGTCCTAAATGGAATGGAACCACATCCTAAATGGACTAGAACCACGTCCTAACTGGAAGGGAACCGCGTCCTAACTGGACTGGAACCGCGTCCTAACTTGAATGGAACTGCATCCTAAATGGAGCAGAACTGCATCCTAACTGGAATGGAAATGCGTCCTAACTGGAGCGGAACCATGTCCTAAATGGACTAGAACCACCTCCTAACTGGAAGAGAACCACATCCTAACTGGACTGGAACCTCATCCTAACTGGAACGGAACCGCGTCCTAAATGGGCTAGAACCACGTCCCAACTGGACTGGAACCGCATCCTATCTGGAACAGAACCGTGTTCTAACTGGACTGGAACCGTGTCCTAACCAGAAGGGAACCGTGTCCTAACTGGCATGGAACCACATCCTAACTGGACTGGAACCGGGTCCTAACTGGACTGGAACCACATCTTAAGTGGAACGGAACCACGTCCTAACTGGAAGAGCCACATCCTAACTGGAACGGAGCCATGAGGAACCACCGGAGAGGCAGCCCACGGGGACGGCGCCTGCGGCCTGGGCCGGGAGCAGCCTGTCCAGGTGCGTCCTGCAGGGCACCAGCCTGTGAAGTCTGGGCTCCTCTTCAGTGAAGCTGAAAGTTAAAACTGAACTTCGCTGGGGTGCAAGGTGCCCGGCCCTCTGGACGCTGGCTCGCAGAACCGGCCACAGGACGCTCTCAACATGACAACGGGGCTTAGAGCTCGTTAGCAAATTTTCTCCCTGCCGACCAGTCCCCACCAGCGACTCACACAGGGAAGGGGCTGGGAGTAGAACTGGGGGTGGGGGGGACCCTCCCTATTGAAAAGCAGCCTCGGTGCCCTGGTGTCCCCTCCACCCCCTGCTCCCTCTGCCTCCTACCTAACCCCAGCCCTCTTCAGGATCCCGACAGCCCCTTCCAGAAGGCATGATGCCAGACTGAAAATCAGTATTTCCTTAGGAAGAGAGCAATTGGCTCAACAATATGGGGAACAAGGTAGAGGATCATTGCCTTGGGCTCAAACTGTCCAGTTGTTTCCCAACATTAGAATCCTACGGCGGGGGGGGCCTGGCGGCTCGGTTGGTCTGGTGTCTGTCCTCGGCTCAGGTCCCCGTTGCAGGGTCCTGGGATCGAGCCCCACGTCAGGCTCCCTGCTCTGATGCGCCTGGCAAAGATGAGCATCCAGATCCCAGGTCCAGAAGGTGAGCGGCCTCACTCTCTAGCTGTCCGGCTGTCACCATCTCTCCGAGGACACTGCTAACCCCCCATGTCGTGAACTCAGCCCACTGTCTCCTCAAGTTCCAATGTTGCCTGCATTGCTATGTTTAATTTCAAAAATAATACAGGTTTTCATCGAAAAATAGTCCAGAAACACAAGTTTCCCCTTCACGCTCTGCCCTTCTATGTCTCACTGTTAAGAGGTAATATGTTTGGTTCTGGATTTCTCCATGGAGTGGTGTTTGCCAAAAACGGTGTGTGTGTGTGTGCGTCTGTGTGTGGTGTACGTCCTTCCCTCTGCCCCCGTCACGGCTTACGTCCGTGACCGACAAGGGCAGTTGGTAGGGGACAGCCTGGGTCCTGCCTCGGAGCCCCGGAGTGGATCTCGCTCCACTCGCCGCGGCCTTACTAAGCAGAGACGCAGAGAAAGCTTCCAGAAGCGGGAGGCGGCCCGAGGGGCTGCCACGGGCACCTGTAGGGCTGGGCTTTCGCAGGAAACTGAGCGGGGACCAGGCACGTCCCTTGTCCACGGCGGGCTGCACACTCGGAGCAAGCAAGGGGCCCTCGTAACGAGCGTCAGGACGGACAGGTGACTCTGTGTGAACGTGAGCGCAGGCCAGGTGTGTCCCTCCCACTGGTCAGTCTCTGCCCCCTAACAGTTCTCTACATCTGGGGTTTCAGTGAACCTCGTAGCCCCTAAAGGGGGTACTCCCTAGCGTTACGGAGCTGGGAGTCGGGTTTATTGTTTGCTGTTTTTACGGTCTTATCTCTGATTTCGTGGGAAGCATAGGAGCCTGACTCAGGGGCCTTTCAGTGTCCTTGGGGTTTAGGGGAGCCCACAGATTCCTGGAAGCCTGACTCTGGGCCTTTCCCTTATCTCTCCCTGCTCAGCCCCTCTGCCCCTAACTCATTCCTACATCACAATTTTCTTTTTTTTCATTTTTTTTTTTAAGATTTATTTCAGAGAGAGACAGACAGAGAGCACATGCACCAGCAGGAGAGGCAGCGGTGGAGACAGAATCTTACAACCCTGAGATCATGAGCCCAAACCCCGAGTCAGACGCTTAACCAGGGGTGCCACCCAGACGTCCCAACAAGGGCAGCTTTCGGAAGTCAGAGCCTCTGGGATGTTTTTACCCTTTTATTGCCCCATAGTATCCCATAACTTGGAGTCACTTCACTCTTGGTTTGTTTTGTTCCCTTGTTCGTTTGTTCATCTCGCTCGTTGGAGACTACGGGCCGGGCGTTACGCTGGACCCTGGAAAAATGATAAATAAGGCCGCGATAAACATTCTTAGCAAAAACTTTTTAACAGAACTTTCCCATCGTGAGACCGATGTTTAGAAGGTGCACACGGTGATTCCTGGATAAGCAGCGGGGGCACAGAGTAGGATCTCAGTGAACATTGGTGATTGAGTCAGTGGTTTAGGTTATGTCCGAAGTAGGAGTTATTATAAGAGGAGATAAGAGCTGCAAGTGTTCCCCTGACTTGATCGGTATGTTTTTGTCACAACAAAGAAATATCCGCCCCGCGGTATTCACACGATGCGCTGGATTAGAAACGACTGCCAAGAAGACAGCGGCCAGCCCTGCCCTTCCCTTAAAGCCTCAGGCCGACTGTATCTTTGGAAGGTGACTAAATCAAGGACTTAGGAGACTTTAATACATTGTAAGAACAGAAAGTCATAAAAAAAAAAAAAAGCACCTCTTTCTGTGAGAAGGACAAGTTATTGTTTTTCACAACATAGAGATCGAGATGGGTAACTTCCTTTCTCATGTGTTGACGACGAATAAGACGTAACAGTTCACGCAGCTCGATCGCCGGTATCCTGTTACATTTCCTGGAGGGTCTTTACGTGAATAATAAAATGACTCAATTATTGGTTTCACG
Source organism: Canis aureus (assembly GCF_053574225.1). Taxonomy (NCBI): domain Eukaryota; kingdom Metazoa; phylum Chordata; class Mammalia; order Carnivora; family Canidae; genus Canis; species Canis aureus. The sequence continues at coordinate 70,489,776 of NC_135623.1, read as the reverse complement.
ATATTTAAACCGAGGCACGCTAGTGAGCACAGGTCCAGAACTATCCACTAAACAGCCTTCCCCGCAGACAGGGGCCTCCCCGGGTGGAGCTGCAGCGTCTACGTCGCGCCGTGAGACAGCAGGACACGAGCTTGTGGGCTTCATCCTCACGCATAAGCCCAGAAGCCCACGCGCCATTTTTTGAGAACTGTAGAAAACCTTATTTATTCTTCTCTCCGTAATGCCCAAATACTTGAACACTATAACGTAGGGAGTCGGTAGGCTCTTCACCCAAACGCGCCTGTGGCCGCGCATCAGGATCCGGCCCCTCTGTGTGACCAGTGGACAGGACATCCAAGCTCCGGTTCGGTCTGTGATTCTCTACAAAGAAAAGTGTCTGAATTTCCACATACTTTGCATCCGGCAGACCGAGCTGCCTGCTATCGTCTCCTGGGCCGGATGCCTGGGCTTTGTAACGCTGCGAACGAGCCCCGAGCCCCGACTGAACAGGGAAGATGAACCCAAGGCGAATGAACTTCAACTTCCATAGTTGGTGTTCTCCTCCGGGGGCTGACCTTTCTGTAGCTTTTGGTGCTTTAGACATTTATTTATTAGAGAGAGAGAGAGAGGAGAACAGGGGATTGGGGGAGAGAGAGAATCTCAAGCTGACTCCCCGAGGAGGACTGAGCTGAGGAGGGCTCCATCCCTCCAACCCTAGACCATGAGCTGAGCTGAGACCAAGAAGACTTGGGAGGCTGGACCCCCGGGCCACCCAGGGCCCCTCACTTTCCACCGCAGTGACCCCAGCCTTTGATTCACCTCAGGCGCCTCTTCCTTGTAGGGGCCTCTCACAGCTTGGGTTTGGGGACGGCCCTGCATATTCTTTTGTCCCAGTAGTTTTCAATTGCCATAGATAAAGGGCTGTTTGCCTACAGGATTTCGGCAAGAGGCACCTAGAGATGCGTCTGGGTTATTCACGCGGTGCCATATGCGATCAGCCACAAGCCCGCGCAAATTCTAAACATAATTAGCCTGTCCAGAAGCGGAAAACGAACATAAGATATTCGTCATTTAAGGTCGATCAAGTTTTGGCCACAATCTAATTCGTCCCAGTTAGAATCTGAGACTGAGCTTGTTTACTTTGAAAACCGCCCAGCAGGGGTGTGACCAGCAGCTCCCAGCAGCACAGAGCCTTGACCACTGTTGAGGAAGGCACCGCCCTGCCATAAACGTGACTGCTGAGCTGGTCACGGAAACCACGGGCCGGAGCCCTCCTCCTGCCCGGAGAGCGGGGGTTCCCTTGGACGGAGACCTGCGCTTGCACCGTTTATGTTGGTGACGGTTGCGCGTCCTTCAAGAGAAGCAAACCCATTACCAGGACCCACGAGGTGGGTGGTCACGGAGGGCAAAGTAGTTAACTTGGAGCAGCTCCAGCTCAGCCTAGACTCGGCCACTGGGACCTTCCCTGTGCGCCTGGACACCCGCCTCTGCACCCCGGGCCTGGACAAGCCCCCTTCGGGTGACGGCTGCTGCCCCCCAGTCTGGGGAGGTGGGCAGGCAGGTCCCGAGTGAGGCAAGGTGTGGGGGGACCCTTCCGGCCCTTCCTTAAAGGGTGCTGGAGTGGCACCCAGAGCCCTCCCCAGATTGACCTGTGCCCCGCGCAGAGGTCCAGGGGGCCCTGAGGCTTTCCACCAGGAGGCCACAGCCCCGCCTTCTTGTGCCCCGATGGCTGAGGGGGGGCTGGGGGTTTCTTCAGGAGGCGCACCTGTTCCTGGAGCTCTGCTCAGCACCCTGAAGGCCGCGGTGGGGGAACAGGTGTCACGGCCACCGGGCGGGTGAGTCCCTGATAGGAACCGCAGGGGGCAGGGGGAAGAGAATGAATGAGGTCGGAGGGCTGGGGGGGCGGGGAGAGAATGAATGATGCAGGAGTGCGAGGTGGGGGGGACGGAGCCCCAGGGGAGGGGTGAGGAGCACCTGGAGGGGCGGGGCCTGGGCCATAACTGAGTCCCAGCCACCCAGGAGCAGGTGCCTGTGGGGCCCGAGCGTCGGAGCCCCAGGGGAGGGGTGAGGAGCACCTGGAGGGGCGGGAGGAGGCCAGGCTCCAGGAGCCAGGGGTCCCACAAGGCGCAGGGAGGGGAAGGGGGATGGCGAGCTCAGGGGAGGCTCTGGTTGGGCCCCTGGCTGAGCCCCAGGCTGTCCTTCCTGGGGGCTCCTGGGAGGGGGTGGATGGTGGCTGAGTCCTCTTGCTCTGAGCTTTCCTCTCGTTCATTTGCAACCCTTTGGGGTCACTGGGTCCTGGCGTTGGAAGGACACAGATTAGGCCGGTTGGCGTCCAGAGCCACCGGGAGGGGAGGAGCAGGGAGGAGTGGGGAGGAGGAGGAGGAGCAGGAAGAGGAGGAGGAGGAGGGGGGGACTGTCGTTTTGTCTTCCGAGGGCCACCTAGGGGCGCAGCGTGAACAGCAGTAGCCCAGCCCTGGGCTGCCCACCCTGAACCCCGGCATCCCCGAGCCACTGGCCTTAGGAAAGGGAGGGGGGCCTCTGCGCAGGTGGGGGGCGCGCACCTGTCTACGCCCCCAGACCCCGAAGGGCCACCTCGCCAACGACTCAGATGCTCTGCCTCCCGTTATTGCCATTTCAAGCTTCGCCGTTCATTCCTGTTGCGCCCCGTCTGCTCCCACACCAGCTCACAACGCTTTGACGTTTATGCTGCATCTTGAAGGGATTCAACTGTTTAGTGACGCTCGGTTGGGCTCGGATTTTGAACTTAAAGTTTGCGAATCCTCGGTGTCGCTCGTAGTCTCATCTATTAGCGGGGGGGTGGGGGGGGTGGTGTCAGTCACCTTGCACACTGACCTGTAACACGGGACAATAACCAGAGGTGCTCGGTCTTTCAGGCGATCAGGCCCCATTACTCCCATGCCATGCGGCGCCCGGGGGACCCCAACACATGGCGATTGTGCACGGCAAGCAGCGCTGTGCTCCCCAGGGGCAGGGGTGATGCCCGTTCACGGCCACATGTCGGGCCTGTGCATGGGCTGGGCTGAGGCGTCGGCTGGGGGGCTTGTGGCAAGTTCCCGGGATCGTCAGCAAGTCGAGCGTGTGGCCGTGGGCGCCCGACGAGTCCAGCATGTGGCCGCGGGCACCTGACGAGTCAAGCGTGTGGCTGTGGGTGCCCGACGAGTGGAGCGTGTGGCCGTGGGTCCCTGACGAGCCGAGTGTCCGGCCGTGGGCTCCTGCAGGGATTTGGGTGCCACCCCACCTCACTGGACCTGCCGATCGCCCCATTGAAGCAGAGTCAGGGCCCCGGCCGAAGCTGACAAATCTGGAGTCTGCAGGAAGCTGGACCGACGGCGAAGTCCGACCGGGGCCTTCTTTGTCTCCCAGCACCCGTGGTGCAGTCCCGCCAGGGGACTCCTTTCCTCAGTTGTCGCCGTCTTACCTCTCAGGAGCCTTCTGGTTGGGGTGTTGCTTTCTGCGTTGGTATTTCATTTGGTTTCTTTGGGTTTCATTTTTTTAAGTAAAGCTGGTTAACTTAGCCACCTGGAGCGGGACACGGGACGCCCTGGGTTGCTGCCTCCTGGCCTCGGTTTCTCTCCTCCCGGGGAACCATCTGGAAAGATAGGAAGCGTTTGCTCGGGTGTTATTGGAAAGATTTGTTCTGTAGCGTATCTGCAACTGCATTTAGGGTCAAAGGTCACCGGGAATTTTCAACACCACGTGATGTGGAAGGTCTTGGGCTTTGCCATCCAGGAGCCTGAGGTTCTCTGGGTCGTAACGCACTTGCCATATTTGAGGAAGTGACATAAACTCTGGGAATCTGGGGTGGGGGGAGACTTTAAACAAAATATAGGGCAAAATAAAAGTAACCTTACATCTATTAAAATAGCCATTGGAATAAATTTGGGAACTTGTTTCTTTCTTATAAGAAGTGATACTTTGAAAAGAGGATTTGGGACGGTTCTGGACGGAGTGCCTACCCTCACCCAGCTCTCCTGCGGAGGAGCTGAAGCCTCTGACCTGAACCATCGGACACGTGCTCGCTCCGTCCCGTTGTCACACGGTCGGTTAGTGAGCAGCCTCTGCGCCGGGTGTGCGGGCTGCTGTGACCAGGGCCGCCCACACCCTCCTTGAGGCTCCAGTGCAGCAGGGAGAGGCCGTCGCCTGGACCGTACAGTCGTACAGGGGCAGAGTCTCTGTGGCCCTGCGGGAGCTGCACCCCTGGCTCCACCAGGACAGGAGCCCCCACGCCAGGGCTCCCTGGCCTCCCCTTTACCTTTGTCCTCACCTGGCTGCCCATTTGTGTCCTTTGGAAGCTCCTCTGCAGCAAACCAGCGACCACAAGGAAAGGGTTTCCCAGAGTTCTGATGCCTAAGTCACAGCCAAGCTCCAGGTCTGAGGAGGGATCAGGGGACCCCTCGGCTTGAACCCCAGTTGCACAGAAGTTGAGGCCCCTAGGAGGCCATACTTGTGGCTGGAGCCTCCAGCAGAGAACGGCCTCGTGTGGCTGAGCCAACCTGCGGAGTCCACACCAACTGCAGGTAGGTAGCATCCTGGAGCAGGGCCTTGCCTGACTCAGTGTCCCCGGGGCCCTCCCTGGGAGCAGGGCCTTGCCTGACTCAGTGTTCCCGGGGCCCTCCCTGGGGCAGCAGGGCCTTCCCAGCCCAGGACCACCGTACCTGTTCCATAGGAGCACGTGCCGGCCTGGGGGCCCTGTGGTCACACTCTGGCCTCTCCCTCCTTGGCTTCTGACCACGACCCCTTCTCGTTGCTGAAGGCAGAGACGACCTCTGCCACTGACCATGTCCTCATCACCCTCACCCTTCTTGACCTCATCAGTCCCAGAGGGTGACGACCCTGCCCAAGAGCAGAGACATGAGGAAGCCGATGGAAACCCTAGCACAAGGGGCCAAGGAAAATGTCCTGTGTGGTGCAATACGGGTCAGGCCCCTGACTCAGCCCCCACATGACCTAACAGTGCCAAGAGGAGGAGAGTAGACCCCAAGAGTCAGAATTCTTCCCCAACACAGGGAGGAGGCACAGCACGGGCTGGGGGACCACAGTAGATGCCGGGCCCTGGGCCCCAGTAAGGTGGGCAAATCGCTGGGGCACCCCAGAGCCAGAGCCGAGGGCACCATCTGCACAGGTCAGCAGACCTGAGTTCGGGGCACAGCCCGCCCCGGGGAGCACCGGGAGTCCAGGCCCCGCATGGGAACACGGGCCAGGGGGCTGGCTGCTGGTGAGACTTCACATACATCACCCTGCGCCCTGCACCTGTCCCCTGGCCCCCTGCGCCTCACTCTTAGGAGGCCTTCCCAGAACCCCAAAGACCGTTGCCCTGCCACAGTGCTCACCACGATGCCCACCCCACCTACCCTGCAAGGACCCGGAGGAGGGACCATCTTCTCTGTCTTCCCCCCAGGCCTGGTAGAGAAGACAGCGCCTTGCCTACCGTAGGTCCCTCAATAAAATCCATGTAAGTAAGGTGCTTAAGGGATCGTTTGGGACCAGACCTTCAAGAGAAGGCAGAGGACGTGGTCGGAGGACGCATCGAGCTCGGGCTGACGGTCAGAGGCTTCTTTTACAAGTAGGCGCCCCCCATCGACCCTGCTTTAGTCTGTTTGAGCTGTTATGTGAAAATCCCGCAGCTGGGTGGCCCATAAACCACAGAAGTTTATTTCTCAGGGTCCTGGAGGTTGGGAGGTCCGAGACCAAGGAGCCAGCAGCTTAGGGGCTGCTGAAGGCTCACGTCCTGGTTTACAGTGGGCCACCTCCTGGCAGCGTCCTCTACCCGCGTGAGGGCTCCACCACCGCGCCCGGCCGCCTCCAGATACCATCACACTGCACACTGGGTCTCAGCGGAAGCATGTGAGGGGGACGCAAATACTCAGCAAGCCCATTAATCTCACCGTCTTCTTCTTTTTGGCTTTCATCATGATATTTAGACAATTTGCGATTACTTCATTTACTCGTCCACTTACAGTGGTGTGTCTGTCGGGGAGGGGGGTGACCTCGCATACTGGAGCATCGTTTCCTGAGGACGTGGGCCTTGTGCAGCTGGCTCACTGTGTTATCATAGCACCTGGCACCTGGGAACAGGGAACCATCTGTCTCGTTGTTGCTGAGATCACTATTATTGCCAAAAGGATTTCTTTAGCATATATAAAACTGAATCGATAGATCAAATCATGAGCTCCGGCACCAGCTTCTCCGTTTTTCCACATACTCCGTGTATCTTGTATCAGAAAACACTTCTTAATGCTTGCAGAGCCATGTCGCCGTTCAGTGATGTGTATTAAAGGACGCTGTGTAGGTGTGACTTAGCCTTGTGAATAAATCCCTCCTAATACAAGAAAACGGGATTTCGTGATTAAGGGGTTTAGAGATAATCAAGAGAGGGTTAAAAATAAAACTAGTGGAGGCAGAGCAGACCAAAGAATAGCTACTGGCAGGCTTTCCAAGATGATGTCCCAGATTATGATTCTACGAGGAAAAAAATAAAATAATTGCTTGCCAAGCCACCTAAAAAGGATGAATTTTTGGAGAACTCAGGAGTGGAGCAGTGACAGGCTTATGCAGTCTAGCTTCTCTCAGCAACCTCGAATTTCCCCCGAACCCACTGTCCTGCCATTCTGAGCGCTCCCGGCCTGGCTTCCCAGCATCCCCACGGTAATTCGGTGGCCTTGGCGGGCTGGTCTTCACAGCCCACACCAGACCTGCTAAGTGAAAAGACAAAAAACAAAACCAAAAAACCCACCACCACCACCACCGACCTTGCCTCATGGAAGCCAAATGAAGTCTTCCCAGTTTGCAAACGTCGAGGAAGGCCCGGCTCAGGCCCTCGGCAGCTGAGGCCTCACTAGCCTGCCTTCGCCCCCGCTCTGTCTCCTCACCTGGGCAAGCCGTGCCCCACCTTCTTTCAAAGAGGTTTCGAGACTAATTTTGTGATCAACAAAACATTCCTTCCCACATGGGGTGCCAGCGGCTCTGTCTTCAACCTCGGAAGGCGTGAAAATGAACCTCACATTCAAAGTCAGAGAACAAACTCTCCCAGGCATCCCCACATTCAGCTCGCTGCCATCCGGCCTGAGAGGTTCCGCCCGGGCTCTGCTCCCTCCAGGAGGCCTGCTCTTGCTCCAGCCCCAGTGGTCATCCTGAGCTTCTTAGATGGACCCAAGCAGTTCACTTTTGTGCTGTTTTCTTTTTTTTTTTTAATTTTATTTATTTATTCATGAGACACAGAGAGAGAGAGGCAGAGACACAGGCAGAGGGAGAAGCAGGCTCCATGCAGGGAGCTGGATGCGGGACTCGATCCCAGGACCCCGGGGTCACACCCTGGGCCAGGGTGCACAACCACTGAACCACCCAGGGGCCCCAATTTTGTACAGTTTTCTAGTTGTAAAAGGTAAAAGGAATAAAGTGAGAAGTAGTACAAGAAGCAGGAAATAAGAGAGAGCAAATTATGCCAAGGACTGTTGTGTATGTTACGTAGACAATCTCACCTAATCCTCACCACAGTCTGTGAGTAAGAATTACTCTGCACCTTTTCCCAGATGAAGAAACTGAGGTTCACAAGAGACTAAGTAACTTACCCACAGTTCAGAGCCAGGAAAACAGAAAATCGGCTTGGGCCCGCATCTCTGTATGCTCTTCCCGTACACTGGGAATCAGTAATCCCTCCCTTGCCTCACCCCCAAGTGCGGATCATGCTAGGACTGAGACCAGGAAGATGAAGGATAAGAAAACCATGGCATGTTCAAGAATAAACAATGGGGATCCCTATTTTATTTAAATAAAATAAAATAATAAACATCTTATCAGGCTGAGCACAGCACTCAGAGCTTTGGAGAAGGCAAAGGGGGAGATTTCATTATGATGAAAGAAAGAGCCATTTATACAGCACTGGGTAGATGGTAGAGACGCTCCTGACAAAGTAAACGCAACCCAGAGGTATGATATCCCCAACAGAGGCGACGATTAAGCCTCCACAAACTCTACTGATCAAACCACACTTGTAGTTTTTGTTCCCCAGGGGACGTGTGCTGTGAAATCCCCAAGAAGAGCATGAGGATATGCAGTCAGGGAAAAAAGAACCCTTTAGGGAATTGGTTAAATCTTCAAATATCTAAATACCTATCTTTTTTATGGACAAGGTACTTGGATAATTTCTGTGCAATTCTAGAAAACAAAACTCAAATAAAGAAGTGATGCTACAGGAAAGCTCACTTCTGTTTTTGCTGGACAGAACTTTTGACAGTTTGAACCACACAAAAATGGAACAAACCACTTCTGGATCTTGCCAATTCCCACTGAGGACAGAGTCCCAGAGCCTGGAAGACCCTTACCAAGCATATGGCAGAGGAAATTCATGTACAGGGAATTAAGTGGGGGCTAACGCCCTCCAAATCCCTTTCAACTGGGATTCTTCAATTCCACTTGCATGTAATAGAGTTTTCTCAAATCTGTACTCATTTCCTATTGCTGCTGTAACAAATTGCCACCAACTTAGTGGCTTAAAACAATACAAATTTATCATCTCACCACTCTGCAGTTGAGAAGTCTGACACAGGACTCACTGGGCTAAAATCAAGTCTCAGAGGGACTGCCTTCCTTCCTGTAGGCTCGAGGGGCAATTTATTTCCTTGCTTTTTCCAGCTCCTTGGCTCACGGCCCCCTTCCTCTGACTTCAAGATCACAATGCAGGCTGAGCTCCTCTTATATCACGTTACTCCAACCCCTTCATTTGCTCCCATTCCACTTTTAAGATCCCTTGAGATGACGCTGGACCCACCCAGACAACCAGGATAGTCTATGTTAATTATTACTAATCTTAATTTCATGTGTACCCCTAACTCCCCTTTGCCAGGTAACGTAACATGCTCACAGGTAGGTCCGAGGAATCAGGACAGGGATGTCTTACAGGGTTGGTGGGACATTGCTCTGACTGTTCCAGTGAGGTTCTAACAAATGCCATCAGTACATCCCACCAGTGTAAGCTGACCTGTGACTCCCTGCTGCCCCTAAAGATCACAGTGGAAAAGAGAAGGATTTGGCAAAACTATACTAGGCCTCCATGGGTTACTTGGGACTCAGTCTATACCTACCTAACTCAAGCCAACCAAACAAAATGGTAGAAAATATTTTTCTGTTTGGTACATTTTACCTCTTGATATGGGATGCCAAGTCACCTAAGTGACCTCCAAACATAACCTTGGGACTTCCGGCTTAGGTAAGTTAACAGAGAAATCAGCTATAACTATCTAACAAGGAAATGTCCAAAATTGGTAGGATAGATGACCAGTAAGAAAAGAAAAATAGGGGATCCCGGGGTGGCTCAGGGCTTTATCACCTGCCTTTGGCCCAGCATGTGATCCTGGAGACCCGGGATCGAGTCCCACGTAGGGCTCCCTGCATGGAGCCTGCTTCTCCCTCTGCCTCTCTCTCTCTTTGTGTCTTTCTTGAATGAATAAATTAAAAAAAAAAAAAAACTTTAAAAAAGAATAAATCAGATTGTCCCAATTAAAAAAAAAAAAGAATAAGAAAAATAAAAGGGCAGCTCTCCTCTCTCCATCTGTCAACACCATATATAAGACCAGATGCTGCTTCCACACGCCCTCCCCTCACACACAGTGGGCACTAGCACCCCATCCCCCTCTCCCACAGCCTCAACGGGATCACAAGGCTTCTTCAGTCTATGCCCCAAGCAGGCACTAGCAATGATCAGAGTTGGTACATGAAAGAAAAAAAAAAAAAAAAACATTTGCTTTCTCTTTAGGAAAGACTGTTCAGTGACTTCAGGGCTCAGATGACAGTTACTACTTTAGCAGTTGCTCCGTATAGGGCAATGTACTAGAAATCTTGTGTTCAGAAACCGCGTAGAACCCATACCGTCAGCTAGCTGAGAACACAATCTAGTAGCACTTATTGCCATTTTGTTTTTTATTGATAGATTTCCTGATGCTATATTATACTCCTTTGTACAGTTGACAACACAAGAGTTAGAGGTGCTGTCCTCCCTCCAATCAAAAATCCACACTTAACTTTTGATTCCCCAAAAACGAATGCTCATAGCCTCCTGTTGACTAGAAAACTTGCTGATAATATAAACAGTTGATTAACACATATTTTGTATTTTATATACAAAATACAGACTATATTCTTACAAAAGTAAAGCCAGAGGAAAGGAAATGTTGTCAAGAAAATCATAAAGAAAAGAATGCATTTACAGTACTCACTGTATTTATTGAAAATAATCTGGATGCGAATGGACCTGGGCGGTTCGAATCCACGTTGTTCAAGGGTCAACTGTACTTAGCTGGAGTTCTATTATTATACTACCTTAGGATCCCCATTATTTGACTCCCAATGGAATTCTTGAATTGTTATTTCTTTTCATGGGAATATTTATGTGAGGTGTTTTTCTGAGAGTCCTTTTGGTCACCATAAATGGTCTATCACTCAGGATTATTTTCACTGTAGTCAATAGAAAACCAGTTCAAGAAAAAAAAAAAAGGAATTTGTTGACTAACATCCTGAAAACTCCAGGGGTAGATCTCACATTGGCCCCTTTCCAGAGCCTCAATGCTGCAATGCGCCCACTTCACCTACCCTCCCTTTGAATCTGGGCTGGCCTGGGAGTTGCGTTGTCCAACAGAAAGAGGTAGAAGTGATAAGAAGACTTGTAACTTCTGCTTTTGCACTTTTGGAAAACTCCCACTTGAAAGCCAGGCACCGTGCTGTAATAAAGAAGCTCTGTCTAGACTACAGAATAAGGAGAAGCCACACACAGAGAGACCCTGGAAAAGCAAAGCCACCTGGAATGTTCCAAGCCTAGTTGAGCTGAAGAGCTACACAAATGTCCTCAGCTTACCACAAGCAGCAGAAAACCAGCCCCGCTGAGTCCAGTCAACCCACAGAATCATGAGAAATGACAAGTCACTGTGCTCTGAATCCTCTAAGTTTCAGGGCAGTTTACCACAGAGCACTGGTAGTTGAAACAGTGTGTTCCTGTGGCCCTTGTATTGTCTGCAGCTCTTCTGAAGAGGAATATTATTTGCAGTTTAGGCAGAACAATTCCTCATTTGTGGGAGTGTCTCATGTTTTGCAGGACTTGCAGAACCATTGGCCCTTACCAGTCATTGAGAGAATCCAACACACCACCCCTCCAGATCCAAGCACTCCCTGCCATGAACCAGATCCAAGAGCAGCACTTACTTCTGGGAGAGTGAGGACTTTAGGGGTTAGCTTCACTAGTAAGGCAGGAACTTATTTGTCCTGTATATCCTGGTCCTCATTATGAGTTGAAACATCTCCTTCCCTGACATTTCATGCTGTCTTCAAGGTAATGGGCTGCATCAGGCCATACCAAAACTGAGTCTATAATGCCTATAAAATTATATGATACCATTTGGTGTAAATAATGCAACCAGATGCGATAAATCTGCATAGTTTGGCCTTGAAGGGGCTCCAGAGAAAACTGTTATCTATCACCAAGTACTGTTAATGTGCAAATCATCAACATTCTTTTTCTAATTTATCCCATTTATTAGCACTTCGGGATCTGGAGAAAATAAGTAAATGAACATTATTCTTGGCTGCATGATCACCCTTGCCTTCCTCTCTTCATGGATCTTTGTAATGGAAGCTCCTAATTTAACAGACTGACAATGCAAGAGCGGATATTGTGGAGATGAAACTCCTCTAAGATAAATATCATTTTCTAGAAGACAGAGGACTTGAGAAGTGACCTCCTAAAATAGAGCTGTCACTAGCCATGAATATCTGTTCCTTGTAAACACCAGGGAGGACCAAAGCTTTATCTGTTAACTTCATCACAGTGGGGTTCCAGAGTTTATATATTCCCTTCTAGAGAGTTTCGAATTCCAAGGACAGCTTCAAGGACAAGCATTCCTTCAGACACGGAAGCATCAGTCCTTCTATCTCAGTAAGATATAAAATATCCCCTCTACCCCATCCTTTATCCATATCCATTCCCCCTTTCATATTTGCATTACTTTATAATCTCATGTTCCTACTATTGGATGAAACAGGGAGGATAATTTCTTTGAGCATATCGCTTGCCTATTTAGCTCCGGACAAAAGCTGCTAGTGTGCTGGGTTGGCCCACAGCATCCAAAGGAGATACTGGAGTCTAAGTTAGAACTTGAATTAGACTTCCCAAAATAACAAAATTTATACTTTAGGTCCTTGTATTTTACTTAAGATTATATAAATTCCTCAGTGATCTTCCCCAATGAAGTAGAAGAGAGAAATAACTAGATTATCAGGGAAAAGAGAAGATATTATGCAAGAATATAATGACATCTGTGTTTCTTGCACGGCTATCTGAACATGGTAATACATGTACAGGTTGTACAAGTGAACGAAGCAAAATGTAGAAGTTCTCAGCTTTGAAAACTAGCTGCTATATTAAGGAAAAACAGAAAGAGAGAGAGAGAAAGAAACCTAAATACCCAATCTGCTAAAATTTAAACCTAAAAATACTCCTTAGAAAAATACATATGTTACGATTCAAGTAGGTGAAAATATGCTACTTTTTACCCTGATCTCTTTTAGAAAAATCTGCTCCTTGGTAAATGAATAATGTGTTTATACTTGAAGTATATTTTTAGTAGTTAACATTTCAAAGTCCATGTAACATTTATTTTAATAAAACTTGATATTTTTTATTTGATATTTTTAAAAAAGAAAAAAGAACATTTTTCATTTTACAGAAGGATTCACAACCAGGTTTCATTAAGTACTAATACCCTTTGGGAAATCTAATGTGATTACACTTATTAACAGTTAACGTATACACAAATTTTCATAAATTGATCTTTTATGTAAATTGAGATACACACCTCTAGCAAGGGCTATATTCATCTCCAATTCCTGAAATGTTAATCTCTCAAAAGCCCTCTTATCCTCTCTGCCTTAATGCCGTTATTAATCTTCAGTGACCTCTCCAAGAAGTCTCTGACATCACAACCATAACTCTCTTTCTTAGTGTCAACCAAAGAAATACCAAACGACAGACATTTATATTTAATTAGGTAATGTAGTGCCATCAGCTAATCCAGAGAACTGGACAATTTAAATTTCAGAATAAGTCAAAGGACCTGAAACATCTGACAGCCCATATTATTTACCTATCGGGGCTTAAGATAAAGTATCTATAGTGATCTTTTCTTTTAATGAAAAATGAAGTCTTCTGTGGGAGAGTTCACTATGGAATAAAAAGAGCATCAGAGCAGTTGTGCAGCCTGGGTAGACAAAATTTAGATCTACTGACCAACCGCAAGGAAAAAAAGAGGTCGACTTACATTAATTACAGTCCCTAAATCTGCCCCTGTTTCCACAGCTATGGAGTGGTGGAGAGAGACCAAAGTCTAAACCTATCTTAAGCTACAGCCAAGTTCTCTTGACACCATCGCACTGCCTCCTGATTTTCCTCTATCAGTTTTCTGACTCCTATATATGATAAGTAAGCATGATTAATGACTGAATCCTGGTGAGACCATTATGTAGTTTTGTTTTGAGGGATGTGCTAATGTTTTATTTCCACTAAGCTCATTTCTGTTTGTCTTGATCACAAAACATGCTGTAATTTTAATTAAAATACAAAGAAAGGGGTAAGAGGTGAGGCCATCAGAGAAGCTGAAAGAAACAAAGCCAACAGGAAGAAAGAAGCAAAGAGTAAAGTGAAGCTTGGTGCTGAAGAGATAAGATAATGAGAGGACACGGAGAGTAAAGAAAGAAGAGATAAATTAGATCTAGAGGATGCAAGTATAAAGATCTGAGAACTTCCTCCCAGTGGTGGCAGACTGAGTAATTTGGGCCAACTCTATTGCTGAAGAAAACTGAAATATCTGGACAGAATATAAAAATCATGTTCTTTAAGTATCAAGCTAAAAAAATAGTATGGAACTACTGGGCCAAGATCTACAAGAAAATAGAAAGCCCAAGATGTGAGTCTGGAATTTTGCCAAAAGCACGTTGGCCAATCTGGAAGAGGCAGCTGAGAGGCTGGGCGGTGCTTCCGACATCTTCATGGGGCTGAAGGGACAAAATGTGTGGGGCCTTCGACGCGGGACTTAGAGAGCTTCACTGAAAGACAGTAGAGGTGACCTAAGCAAATGGAGAGAGATGCCATTGTTCGTGGGTTAGAAGACTCAATATTGCACGGACGCCCCAAGACACAAATAAACCTCTGGAACAGACTAGAGGGACTAGACATAGGCTAAGTCATAAATGGCCCTTGACATAGAGGAGATACTCACGGGAGTGAAGAAAGGAGGGTTGACACAACTGGACACCCACATGAGGGAGATGAAACTCGACTTCCAACCTCACACTCTACACACACACGCCCATTAGAAAAACTCTTGCGTGTATGCATTTGGACACATGACATAAGAATATTCATAGGAACACTGTGAAACAGTAAAATTTAAAAAAAACTCAAGCAACACATGTGCATAAAGAGTAGAATGAATAAAGTGTGGAATATTCACATAATGAAATACGATAGTGCCATGAAAATGAAGGTTGCCACATGGATTTTAAAAATGTCAAAAATGTTGTTAGAGAAAAACTAAAAATATACTAAAAACATATTGTAAAAAAAACCATATTGCTCAGTGATGTAAAAACATATGCATGTGAAATAAAAGCAAGGAATTGATAACTGCAAAACTCAGAAGACTGGATGCCTGGAGGCGGGCGCAGAGGATGGGCTTAAGGAAAGCACACAAAGCACTTAATACTAAGGGTGTCGTTATTTTTCTTAAATCAAGTAGTAGGTGATTGATGTTCCTTTTATTCTGATTGTTAATTTGCATCTGCATTGAAGTTAACAGAAATGTAACAAACACCCGCGTTGGCCCAATACTGATGGGCCAAGTGTGAAGGCAACGTTTAGATGAGGTGAAAACCAAAGGTGAAGGTTCCTATCGCAGAATGAAATTCTTGAGATGGGATAAATCTGAATATTTTTCCAGAAAATAAACGAATCACCGCTCTGCTCTGATTACTTAATATATCATTTCTCAAACGTCAAAGTTGGCATTATAGTGCTGGAACAATCCTTGCTCAGCTCCATGGACTTACAGGAGGCTCCTATGAATGGCCAATGTACACGCAGTTACAGAATCAGATAGATCTTTCCTTTCAACTGGGGTTGGCAAAAGGGAAAGATTTTTTTTTTTTTTTTTTTTTTGCCAGATGTCAAAATAGGCCACTGCTGGCAGTAATGCTGCCCTTTCACCCTAGTAGCAGCTGGATTAAAGTAAACTCTTGCTCCTTCTGGACTTGAGATCTAGTGAGCAGTTATTGTGCAATTTCACTGAAGCAACCTCACAAACAGGACCTCTGTGAGCTGGTGGAGGAAGAAGCTTTCAAAACACTCCGAGAAGCAAAAGCAAGTTTTTGCCCTCACATTTTTAAGAATTTTAAATACTGTGCAAGAACTTACTACTTTAATTTGCCCTTAAAACTTAGATCTAGAAAAGTGGCAATAGAACACCACAGATGAGTTCCAAGATAGCAAAACAGTTTCTGAATTTCTATTTGCACCTTAGCTTTCATTAGATGCCCAGCAATTTCACCATCTTTCCTGCAGCAGTAGGAGAAATGAATCCTTCTAGGAGGTTTCATGCCTGAAATACTTGTGCCCTCAAACTCATGCATTAGGTTACCTGGTGCTTGTCTTCAGCTGAGGAAGAATAATAAGTGGGCGCACTGCCTTGCAGCCAGCAATCTTATCACGCTACCCCCATGCTATAATTCTTTTCTGAACCTACAAGTGAACGGTGCGAACACAACATCATACTTTTTAAAGCTGAAGTCATTCACACCCTTCACAATGTTGGGCTGCTTTGTTGTTGTTATTGTGTTTGCAATAGCAATGATAACACATGATATTACGCTGATTTTCCTTTTTAAGAATATTTCTTTAATCGGATTTACTGTTGTTGGCTATTTTGAGGTCCAGATCTCTCAACAAGCTAGTAAGCCAGAAGTCAGCTTAGGGATTCCAGAACAGACACTGGAGGAGGCATTTGGTGACTTAGTCTTCTAACGTTTGAGAACAAAGCCCCAGCTTGAATCACACATTTTCAGCTGAAGAGTGAGGTCAAAGCCAAACTTTGGAGCCTCAATCATCTTTGATAAAATAATTGCCAAAAATAAAGGGGCAAAGTCTAAACTAAAGGGATCAATGTATCCGTTCAACGAATTCTTATTGAGTATTTGCCATATGCCAGATGTTATGTCAGCACTGATAAAGTAATGAACGAAACAGATAAAAGTTCCTTTCCTCATAGAATTTACACTTCAGTTTAGAGGAATGGGGAGGAATAAACAGTAACAATAAGTATACAAACAGGTATCAGGGAGGGATAAATGCCATATGGAAAAATAAAAAATAAAGCTGGGAAGAAGAATGCGGAGTAGATGGAGTGCGGGAAGAGAGTGCTTAGGGAAGTCAGTTAATGAGAGAAGCTGAGGAGGACACAAATGGCAAGATAACCCGTGTTCATGAATTAGAAGAATTAATACTGTTAAAATGTCCACACCACCCAAAGCCATCTATAGATTCAATGCAATAGTTATCAAAATGCCATTTTTCACAGAAATGGAAAAAAACAACCCTAAAATTTGTAGGGAATGCCAAAAGACCCCAAATAGCCAAAGAAATCTTGAGAAAGAAGAACAAAGCTAGAGACATTGCACTTCCTGATTCAGACTACACTGCAAAGCTACACTAATCAAAACAGTATTGCGGTGTCAGAAACACACACACACACACCAAGGGAACAGACTCAAGAGGCCAGAAATAAACCCTCGCGTGATTGGTCGAGGGATCTTTGACAAGGGAGCGAGGAATCCTCAATCAGAAAAGGACAGTCGTCAGCAAATGAAGTTGGTGAAATAGGAAAACCACATGCAGAAGATCGAAACTGGGCCCTTATTTTATACTACTCGCAAAAAGTGACTCAAAATGGAATAAAGAAACACAAAACTTCTGGGAGAAGACATAGGATCTCGACATTGGTCTTGGCAGCAATTTTTTGGATATGGCGCCAAAGCACAAGCAACAAAAGCAAAACGTTAATAGTAGAACTACACGAAACTAAAAAGTCTGTGCGCAGCAGAAGAAACAATCCACCAAATGAAAAGGCAATCTAAGAAATGGGAGAAAGCATTTGCAAATTACGTGCCAGATAAGGAGTTAATATGGAAAATGCATAAAGGGTTCATACAACTCAATACTGGGGAAAATCTGATTTGAAAAGTGAATAGATATTTTCCCAAAGAAAACGTACAAATAGCCAACAAGTATATAAAAAGGTGCTCATTGGGCACCTGGCGGCTCAGTTAAGGGCCCAACCTTTGACTTCGGCTCAGGTCATGATCTCAGGGTCATGGGATCGAGCCCCACACTGGGCTCCGAGCTTGGCAGACAATCTGTGTCTCCCTCTGCCCTTCTCCCTTGCTCACTCTCTTTCTCTCAGATAGATGAATAAATCTTTCTAAAAATCCTTGCTCAACTTCACTAATCATCAGGAAAATGCAGATCCAGGTCACAGTGTGATATTGCCTGACGGCTGTCGTCACAAAAATGAGCAACCACAAGTGTTGGAGACGATGTGGGGAAAGAGGAAGCCTTGTGGCTGCTGATGGGATGTAAACTGGCCGGTCACCATGAGGTCCCTCAAAACAACCAAAAAAGGAGCCGCCCTGTGAACCAGCAGTTCCACCTCTGGGTGCGTGGGGTGAACGAGATTAAAACAGGATCTTGGAAACATCTTCTCACCACAAAAAGGAAATAGGAATCATGTGACTCGGTGGAGGCAGAGCCCTTGCCCCGGTCACCATCAGGTTGCCGGCTCTGCACCAGGCCCAGGGCGCCCCAGGCTCACACCCACTGCCAGTTGATATATGCCAATAGAGGTCAAATAAATACATTGCACACACGCACACGCGCAGGCACAACCAAAGCTAAGCCTGTGCATTAGAGAAAAGAGACGCTTGCACACCCCCAGCTGTAGGGGGTCGCCTGGGCATCCTCCGACGGCACCTCAGTGCTCACACCACCAGCCTGTGGACCCCCAGACGTGAGGGGGTCACCCGGGCATCCCCGACCAGCCCGCAGCGCTCACACCCACCAGCCTGCGCACCCCCAGCTGTAACGGGGTCACCCAAGAGCCCAGGCCCCTCCCCCCTACATAGGTGGCCCCCTGCGGCCTCCACCTCTCACCCCCAGAGCCTCTTGTAAGCTCACTGCACCTGCCTCAAGCTTACCTTACCTCACCTTGAGGATAGTCATTCGGGTGTTCTGGTCCCCCAGGTGTCACCTGCAGTCGTTCCATCTGAAATACCCAAACGGTGCAGATGAACACGATTCCCCAAGACTTGGTCCCCCTGCTTGTCCCCTGGTCGTGTCTCCTGGCCACCGTGAGGACCAATCCCTGTGCCCCACTGGCATCCTGTGGCCTTTGCAGGCTGTGGTGTGCCCTCCAAACAGTGTCACCTTGCTCTTCATATTCTGTGACACCTCTTTCAGTTAAGGAGTCTAGAATTATCCTTGGAGTAATTGCCACCACCACCACCATGACCAACAACAAGAAAAAGATAATAAACCGGGGAGGGGGGGAGAAAGAGGAGGAGGTCACATATGCAGAAATCACTAATAAGTTAACAATTTAAGGAAAACAAATACCATAAAAGAAGCATCACTGTTTAAATTGAAAAACTTATACACAAGCACGACTGACTTGCTAGTTGCCTACCCAATATCTATTTTTTTTCTTCCTTCCTACCAGAATTTTGATTGAATGATTTAACAAAACTCTACCTCTCAACCACGTCAGAGGAAACTGATGTATGTGGCCAGTAAGAGAGAAGTCCCCCCGGCATCTCTGGGTAAGGTTTGCTCTCCTAATGATAATGGAGCTGGCCAGTTGTCTCCTAATATTCATTCTTCTCTTCTTTGTTCCTGTTAAGACCCCTGATTTTAGCCCTGTCTCTGGCTGCTTAAGAAGGAGGGGGAGACGCCACTGGAAAATTCAGGGGATCTCCCTAGCGGCTAAGTTGGTCACAGAACTAAGTTCTGGCCAGGTGGTGTAAGTTGATGTCCTCATTCTTCTATTTCCTTGCCAGCTGGAGTAAAGACATGATGGCCACATCTTGAGCAACCACATTGGATCACGTAAAAGGAGCCACATATTTTGGATGAGAAAGCACAAAGAAAAGGAGCCAAGGTTCCTGACATCATGTGGTGGGATATCAGCTCTGGACCAACTGCATCCAGATTTCATCAATATAAGACTAGGTAAGCTTCATATTTAAGTCTTTATGATTTTGGATTTTGCCAAATGCATGTGTTACGCTAATATGGACGCCAATCCTTGCTCTTTATTCTTTCCTTTTCTGGCCTGTAGTACATACCCAGCGCTTGGAGATGTGGCGGTCAGCTTACATCTGGAAGGATGAAGCCACATGCTCAAAATGTTAGGCTAAAAAAAAGAAAAAAATACATAACTTAAAAAAAAAAAAAAAAAAAAAAAACAGATGGAAGGGGCCTGGTCCCTGGATGACAACTCTAGATGCTCATTCCCGGACTTTTGGATTCATGAGAAAAACCAACTCATTCCTGCATAAGTTACAGTTTGTTGTTATTTCTGTTACTTGAAATTGAGCACATCCTATCTAGTACATCTCAAAGGAAAGAAGGCCGATACAGGAAAAGAGAAAAATCTGTTTGTGGGGTCCACAAAATAATGAAAACGAACCAATGATATATCCTTGTAATGAAAATATAAATAGTATAAAAACCAACGGAATGGACATAGGTCTAGAACAAGGCAATGGGCTATGAGAGCAGGTTGAGAGATTCTTCCAAATAACAGATGATGCTACTGGAAAGACAAAAAAAAAAAAAAAAAAAAAAAAGGGCGAGCACGACCGCAGTTGTACTAGTTTCCTAGAGCTGGAGCAACAAAGCACCACAAACCGGGTGGCTCAGGCAACACCAATTTATGGTCTCCGTTCTGGAAGCTACAAGCCCAAAATCAAAGTGTTGGCAAAGGCTGTTTTTTCTGGGGGAAAATCTCTTCTCTGCCCCCCTCCTAGCTTCTGTTGGTTTACTGGCCACCTTCGGCCCCTTCTGGCTTTCAGATATGTGGCCCCGATGTCTCCCTTCGTGCTCACGCGGCATCTCAATGTCTGTGTGTCTACATCCAAATTCCCACCTGTTATAAAAACACTAGTCATGTTGTTCACAAAATAAACAACGGTAGAAAAGTTCCCTGAGCTGAAGAACGACAGGAGTTTGCATATAGAAAGCATCCCCTGAGCGCTGGGCAAGAATGAAAAAAGGCCCACTCCCATTCAAATCGTGATAAAATTTGTTCAGAATAAAGACAAATTTTTTAAGTATACAAAATAAAAAATAAAGATGGCACTTCAAAGCAACGAAAGTCAGATACACGTTTGACTTCGTATCAACATGACTAGAGGCAAGAAAACAGCGGAGCGATATGCTTAAAGTTATTTATTTATTTATTTATTTTTATTTATTTTTGCTCCAAGTTTTAAGGGAAAATTATTTTCAAACCAAGAAAGACTATAATTCAAGTGAGAGGCAAAATGAGAAGTCTCAGTTAGCAGATGCGGGACTGTGGCCCCAAGCGCAGCTCCGTGAGCGGGACCTGGCCCAGGGCAGTGGGTCTGAGCCCCGGTCTCTGGCTGGGGCTGGGTTCGGTGGTGAGCGGTGAGCTCCTGGCTGAAACAGCAGAGACGCTTGTCGGCCTCCGGAGAAGTGCCTCCTCCTCCTCCTTGGCCCGGGTCCCTTGTCCCCCCCAAGAGCAAACGGGGAAATACCATCTGCAGCAAGAGCAGTTACCCCAGGGCCACGGAAAGGACAGGGTTTAGGGCGAGGCTAACGCCCACCATGCCTTTCCCATCCGGGATTCTGCAGGGGAAGTGCGGCCTCCGGAGAGGCTCAGCGGGAGCTTCCCCGGTTCTCCCAAGGGTGCTTCAGAGCCGCGAGGGACCGTGCTGGCTTCCTGAAGGCCACTCATCCATCCCGTCTGGCAGGTACTCCATGTATGGCCAGAAAGGTCTAAAATATTTATGATCCGGCCCTTTATGGGAAGTGTCAGTGGACTCTGCTCCAAGGAACCCGCCCTGGGAAGGACCTGAGGTGACCTGGCCTGTCACCTGGACCTTTGCCCTAGCGTGGCCCTATTGTCAGGCTCCCAAGGGTCACCAGGCTGTGATGTCTGCCATCACCTCCTTCACTGCAGCCCCACCAGCGTCGCTACGGGGGTTGAATCAGCAACTGTCAGGCCACGTGATGCATCTGAACACATAGGAGACGCTGGCTGGTCCAGCCCGGTGCCCGCTGCCACTTCCCAGGCTGCGGGCAACCGCCTGCCCCGGGCCGGCCAGGTGATGCTGCTGACATTGGCCGGAGCAGCACCGTGCGCCCAAGAGCTACCCACCCATCAAATCCAGGCCGTGCGGCTCCTCCAGGCCGACGGTCCAGGATGGTCCCATCCACATGTCTAGCGGGTGGCGGCTGTCACCAGGGCCAGCGGGCCACGGGGTGGGCATCCTCCTCCCCAGGGAGCGGTCTGGCTTCTAATGTGGTGCCAAGAGGGCCCCAAGACTGTGGACGGGGCAAGGCTTCCTGAGGCCTAGGCCTGAGCCCAGCCGGCGCCACCTCCACGGTACTTTACGTCCAGATGAGGCACAGCCCAGCTCGTGTCCAAATGATGGGGAAATAAACTTCACTTCCTGGTGGGAGGACCTGCAGGGTCACGAGGCAGAGGGGCAGGCACCCAAGGAACAACTGCGGCCACAGACGGAAAGAATCTATAACGTTAAGTGCATATGTCTTGGGGCCCCCGGTGGCCCAGAGGTTGAGCGTCTGCCTTCAGCCCAGGGCGTGACCCCGGGGTCCCGGGATCGAGTCCCACGTCGGGCTCCCTGCATGGAACCTGCGTCTCCCTCTGCCTGTGTCTCTGCCTCTCTCTGGGTCTCTCTTGAATAAATAAATTCTTTAAAACAAAAAGTTAATATATCTCAACTTAAATTCAAATATCAAACAAATATTTAAGTACTTGATAAATGCCAATACTGTGTGACACGGCTTTGCTTTTCTCTTTCCTTTTGAAATTCAAAGCTATTTGAACAGAAGCCTTTTAGAAAGGAAAAGATAAGTTCTTTTGCTCTTCGTAATTGTGTGTCTGTGGGAGGGCATCTGCACGCATGTTACAACAAGCCATCAAATCTAACTGGTTGACCCTCAGTCTTTTCCAACTATAGCAAAATGCTGAGCTTATCCTTGAATTTTAACTCCTCTTTAAATAAAACCACAAAATTCTATTTTGTTTTAAATGAATGAAGTGAAAGGGAATGTGATCTCCTAATTTTTTACCTTGTCATGAACATCTTCACAATGTACTAAACCAAACATTGCAACATGTCCGCCCCATCCTCTTCAAAAATAGAAGAGTAAATTGACTTTTTTCCTCCACTTGGAAACAGAAACAATAAATAATGATGAAAATTGGAGAAGAATCTAGCAATCTCCTGGGACCTCCCAACCTTCCTTTCTCCAATTGTGTAAATCATCGAGTATTTATTTTTATTTATTTATTTATTTATTTATTTATTTATTTATTTATTTATTTATTTATTTTCCATCAAGTATTTTAAGTGATCAACACATTCATGATCCGGCTTGCTAGAATAAATCACTTAGACACCTACCCTTGACTATCTAGATTCCTTAGTTGCTCTTAAGCAAATTAATATGTCCTCACATTCCAGGGCCTAAAAAGTGTTATAGTCCCTTCCATTACTTTACATCCTGACTTGCCAGTGCTTTTTTTTCTTTTCTTTTTTTTATAATAAATTTATTTTTTATTGGTGTTCAGTTTACCAACATACAGAATAACACCCAGTGCTTTTTCTGTTAAGAGGATTTGTTTTCTCTCCTCTACCCCCAATTTTGGATGGAGTATATTTTGGACCTGCTTTCTAGGGCCTGGCTCCGTACCGTGGGAGCTAGCAGAAGATGATCTTTTGAAATGCAACTGGAAAAAGAGAAAGGGCATATTGGCTATTAGCATCCTTAATAAGATGTGATAGCAAACACGTATAAGTCACTTAGGATGTGCCAGGTGCTCTTCTGTGTAGTTTACACACGTAAATTTATTAATTCTCATAAAATTCCCTGACATAGGTACATTATTTCCCTCAATTTTACAGATGAGAAAACTAAGGAACAGAGGTTAAAGGCTTACTTACCCCAGGTCACAGAGCAAAGTGGTGGAGCTGGGGTGTGGACCCAGGCAATCTAGTTCTAGAACTCAATGATTTAATCACTACTTTACACTGTCTCTCCATAAAACATCCAGGAACCATGTTGAGACTATGAAAAAAATCTGATGGTGCTGTGTGGATGCTTGACCCCGAGGCTGGACCAATGAGTAGCGTGTCCAGCCACCCTTTCTTATTCCAGCTTCATCCTGGGGAAAACCAATGCAGCTCAGTGACTAATAGCCAGAGCGGAGGGAAAAAAAAAAAGTGGGGATTAGGAATTGGAGCTGGGCAGTGAAACGCCGGGACCCCTGCACCCCGATGTTCACAGCAGCAATGTCCACAATAGCCAACCTGTGGAAGGAGCCTCGGGGGTCCATCGACAGATGATGGACAGAGAAGCTGTGGTCTGTGTCTACAGTGGGACATTCCTCAGCCATTAGAAATGACAAATACCCACCATTTGCTTCGACGTGGATGGGACTGGAGGGTATGATGCTGAGTGAAGTAAGTCAACCGGAGAAGGACAAACATTATATGGTCTCATTCATTTGGGGAATATAAAAAATAGTGAAAGGGAATAAAGGGGAAAGGAGAAAAAATGAGTGGGAAATCTTCGAAAGGGAGACAAACCATGAGAGACCCCTAACTCTGGGAAATGAACTAGGGGTGGTGGAAGGGGAGGTGGGCAGGGGGTGGGGGTGACTGGGTCACGGGCACTGGGGAGGGCACTTGATGGGATGAGCACTGGGTGTTATGCTATAAGTTGGCCAATTGAACACCAATAAAATATAAATTTAAAAAAAAGGAATTGGAGCTGGGGTTATGGGAGAAGAGCTTTGAGAAATAAGGTGAATCAAGGGGAAGAGGGTGACCCCACAAGACCGAGGCTCCTGGACTGGGTGGAAGAGTCCTGGAGGGAGGACCACACGGTGTCCAGCAGAGGAGCACCACCCACACCCAGGATGGGAGCAAAGGAGACGGCCACTCAGGGTTCCGTGTCCTCAGGGGGCTCCTACACATGGATGGTCGCTGCCCAGCCTGGGCCAAAGGCTTACACCGGAGGGGCGCTGGTCTCCCTGAGCTCTTCAGGGAGACTAAGCAGTTCTCCGGATGTTGCCATGTGTTGAGCTAGAAAACGGCTCAACAGACCAGGGGCGCTGGTCTCCCTGAGCTCTTCAGGAGACTAA
This sequence comes from Canis aureus, assembly GCF_053574225.1. Classification (NCBI taxonomy): domain Eukaryota; kingdom Metazoa; phylum Chordata; class Mammalia; order Carnivora; family Canidae; genus Canis; species Canis aureus. The sequence goes on along the minus strand of NC_135623.1, from coordinate 70,465,276 downwards.
GAGCAGTTCTCCGGATGTTGCCATGTGTTGAGCTAGAAAACGGGCTCTTCCCCCCCACCCCAGTCCGCTCTCCCCTTTTCTGTTTACACACTGACATGCAAATGCATTCTTTCCTCCAAATGAGGTGTAGATGTGAATTCACTTGATGGCCTTAACAAAATTAGTCTAAAATAAGGTACCAGTTCTCTATATATGGTCACCAGTGGAAGGCCCTGGACTTCTCCAGTGATGTACAGCAGTATTCTCCACGATGATGGCGCATTCGAAGGAGCGCTCCTGCTCTGAACACAATCAAGGGAAATTGGAGAGAGATGGGGGAGAGCAGAGCTCAGCAGTGCAGATCACCACGGTCCTGGGGCAGGGTTGTGACCTCCACCCCAGGATCGTTCTCAGCTTGAAAAGCAGCTCTTGGCGTTCTACCGACTAGAGGCAGTGGGCGACCCCCGGAGTCATGACCCCTGGGCACTTGGGAAACCAGGCCCAGGCAGGCCCAGAAGGTGTGGGCAACTCAAATGAACAGGAAACTCGGACTCCTGTCGGTACTGTCCCTTCACCCACGTGTGCAGCTTCACAAGGAGCTCTCTGTGAGCAACGCAGGAGCAAGGAGGAGGTACTGAGGCCTGCTCCACGGGTGAGGTCTGCTTACGTTGGCGCTAGCTGGAACTGCACTGCTGCACGGTACAGCGCGACTCGGGGATACCCTGAGAAACACTGGAGAAGGGAAATTCTCCTAGAGGGTGGATTTCCAAGCAGTATACTTGGTTGGGAAGTTGGCCTGTGTGATATGCATATAAACAGTCATTTGAATATTAGCAAATAGTTTGGGTAATTGTTCAGGGCCTGGAAGGCAAGAGGTCTGAGGGCCAGTTACAGTGAGGCCTGTGGAAAGGTCTATGGATGGACCCCTGGAAGTAGACCCAAAATGTAGATGCTTCCGTCTTAGATAAATGTTCACCAGAAATCATCCACCTCAGAGAAAGAGCTCAAAGACCAAATGGATAAGATGATGCCACCTACGGATGTCAGCCAACCTCTGTTCCCCCAGTCAGCCCCCGGGAACACTTCAATAGGCCATGAACTGAGTGGCCTTGTGGCAGTAGTAGAAGCTCCACGTGGGCCCAGCATCATAGACCCCCTCCCACCAAAGCTAATCTAGCTATCACCACGGCTGAGTGCCTAACCCACCAGATGCACAGGGCAATGCTGAGCCCTCAGTGTGTAACCATTCATGACTAAACATCGTCCACCTCAAAGAGACAGCAGTTCATCTTTATCAGAATTAATATCCAGTCCAGGTCGCTTTCTCTGGCTGCATGGTCTCCGCCAGCTCCAGCATCTGGGGGTCTATAGGATGCCTAACCCACCAGTGTGATGTTTCACACTGCACCATTTCAAACAGAGGAGTCCATTTTAAGACAAATGAGGTGTGACAATGGGCCCATGACCACAGGACTCACTAGTCCTACTCCACACCCCATTACCAGGAGAAGAGGACCTGAGAGGGTAACGGTGGACCCTAATGAAGACTCAGCTAGAGAGCCTGCTTGGGTTACACTCATACTTTTCCAGGATTCGGTAAACACACAGAATCAAAGGCCAATATATGATGCTGGGTCTCCGTAGTGAGACTCCCTGGATCTAAGAGCCACGGTGTAGAGGCAGAAGTAGTGATTCTAACCCCTACTTCCCTGAGCACAATTCATATTTCCTGTCCTGAAAATGTAAGCTATGCCAAGTCAGAGTTCCTAGTGTGTGTGTGTGTGTGTGTGTGTGTGTGTGTGTGTCCAGGGAGTCAGGGAAGGTGGAGGACACTTCCACCCACTGACCCTGTGAGGATCCCACTGAATTGGAAAGCCGTGCCTGTTACCACCCGGCTGCGTGGGGCTCCTCAGGCCCATGAACCAGCAGGCAAAAAAAAAAATCCCTTCCTGCTGAGGAATCAACTCTGATTATCATGAGGAGTTTGGATTGGGTTGCTACTCTACAATAAGACAGAAAAGATTATTTATGGAGTCCAGAAGATTCAGTAGGCCATCTCTTAACACTGACGTTGCACGGTTATTACTGTTTGTGGGCAGTTACAGTGAACACTACAGACCACGAAGACAAAAGCCACCATGCGCTCAGGCCGCTTAGGGACGAAGGTGTGGAATTCCTACCTGACTAGCAAGCAAGACTGGCCAACGTGTTTGCCTGGGGTAAAGGAAGTCTAAAGTGGGTGGTTAAAGAAGCTGATGGCGAGTGTCAGCCAGGCTTTGGCATTGGCTGTCGCAGCCGGGACTGCAGCTTAGTTCACTGGCCCACGTGAAGGGCTTTTAGCGGATTGGAAGTAATGCGGAGTCTGTGGTGAACTGATTTCTTCTGCACTCTCAGGAACGAAACGAGGGCACCCGGGTCTTAGAAAACTGAAGGCCCACTCGCAGCGCCTGCAGCCAGAGCTCGGGGACGGTCAGACCAGGGCATCCCCGGAGCTGCTCGGCTCTGTCTGCCTCCTGGGCCCGGGCCCGCTGCTTCACTCCGGCAGTGTGAGGGGTCTTGCCTGCTCTCCTACCCGCCCTGCCCCAGGAGAAGGCCAGACTCACAGCAGCTCGGGTACTGGGCCTGGGACGGCCGGTGCCCCGGGAGCTCCAGCGGCTTCTCCAGCGGCCCACTCCTGAACCCAGGAGACAAACCCAAAACTGCAAGGGAGTTGACGTCCCCGGAAACAAACGTCCCGTGTCAAGAGGCAAGACACAGGAAAGAGCTCTCAGAAAAAGTCTTCTCTCTCTTCCTCTTTCTGTGGTGCGTGGTCCCTTATGGCGTGGCCAGAAGCAGACTGCGTGAGCGAGCACCGGAACCTGACTTCTCATGGAGCCACAGCCGTTCTGCCTCCTGCCAGCCTCATGCCCACTTCGCCTTTGCATATCCTCCAATAAAAGGTTATTAGCACAGGAGTTTTGCCTAAGGTTCTGCGTACAAGGGAATACAGGCTGAAAAAGACGGTACATATCAGTCTCCTTTAGGGGATGTTTCAAATGCCGAGTGTGCCACCGTAGGTACCACTTAGACTGCAAGCCTCGAGTATGTGAGGATGAGAACAGAACACCACTGCATTAAAGTCTGAAATACTTGACCTAAGTTTGATCCTCTGCTCTTTATGGTGTGGTCTTGAGCAATTCGCTGAATGTCTCTGAGCCCCATTTCCCCCTCGGGATCAACAGAAGGTCAGTACACTGCACACGGGCTATCAGGGAAGACTGCTTGTGGTGTCTGTAAGACTTCAGGCAGTTGGCCCCTAAATCTCCTAAATCTCAGTTTTCTCATGCATAAAATGAAGACAGGAATGCTCCCTTTCTCACTGACGTGTTTTAAGGATTGAATGAGACCATCATTCATGCAAAGCGCTGGCAAAGTCTTTTGTCTACTATCACCGCCTCTGATAAAGGGTACAAACTCCCTCCCTGCCTTGTGAAAATTATCCGCCTTCTCCAGGTAATTGGGTTAGGTGTGTGCACCTGAGCTGCGGCAAAGCATGGTGCAATTATAAAATATTTTCTTTTTTTTGTTCTGGGAAAAAAAGTATTGTGTTATGATTTTTTCCAGTTTTATCGAGAAATAATTGACATGCATCACTATAGGTCTACAGCAAGGTGGTTTGGTTTGCATGTATTGTGGAATGATTACAATAGATTCAGCAAAGATCTATCTTCTCATATAGATATAATAAAAAGAAAGAAATGAATAAAAAGAAAAGATTCCACTCGAGTGATGAGAACTCTTAGGGTTTGCTCTGACAACTTCACGGTGTTTCATGTAGCGCCATGCTGCGGGTTACCTCCCTAGTACTTCTTTATCTTTTTTTTTTTTTTTTTTTTTAGTACTTCTTTATCTTATAACTGAACCTTGGTACTTCCAATTCCTCTTCCCTCCAACCCCTGCCTCCAGTGTGCACAAGTCTGATCTCTTTTTCTATAATTTTGGTTCTGTGGGGTCTTTTATTTATTTATTTATTTATTTATTTATTTATTTATTTATTGTGTGTGTGTGTGGGGGGGTCTTTATAGAGATCCCGTATGTCAGTGAGGTCATACAGTGTCTTTCACTGTCTGACTTATTTCACATTCCGTTCATGTTGTTGAAAACGTCAGGATTTCTTGTTCGTGGGTGGATAGTATTCCATATATACGTACACACGCACGCACGCACACATCACATTTTCTTGATACATTCATCCACCGATGGACACCAGTTGTTTCCATGTCTTGATTATTATAAATGATATTTCTTTGAACATGGGGATGCAGATATCTTTTCACGTCCGTGTTTTCATTACCTTGGATATATTCCCAGAAGCAGAATTGCTGAATCATTTAATAGTTCTATTTTTAATTTTTTTGAGGATCCTCCGTTCTATTTTCCACAAGGGGTGTGCCAGTTTACATCCCTACCAACGGAGCAAAGGTGTACTCTTCTCTCCACACTCTCACCGGCATTCGTTATCTCTTATCTTGTTTTCTGAGTCATTCTAACAGATGTGAGGAGATACGTCATAGTCAGTTTGCATTTCCGTGAGTAATGTTGAGTATCTTAGTCTGTGCCTGTTGACCTTTCACATATCTTCTCCGGAGAAACATATGGTCAGGTCTTTTGCCCATTTTTATTTGTATTTTTTGTTGTTGTTTGTTTTGTTTCATTTGTTTGTTTTTGAAAAGTATGAATCCTTCACATGTTTTCCATGTTAACCCTTGTGTTATAATTCGTGTCCGCCATTCTTCCCTTCCCTACTGATAGAAGCCTGGGCCCTTTTACATGGTCTTAGCTCAGGGGATTGACTCCATGCCGGCACAAACTTCAGCTCATATCTTCCCTGTCCCCCCAACAAAACCGATCATTTCCGGCTTCTTCTCCAATCTCCACTCCTCGTTTTCTCTAGCCCTGGCTACCCCCACAGAAGACAGATACAGCAAATAAGAACATTGATAATGATTCACATCTTCATTCAAGTCTTCATTTGAAATAAATACTCCAGAGGCCCAAATCCGAGGAGAGTGGCAAGACAGATGCTTATCAAGTGACCTTGATTCGTTTGACGTAGGATTTAAAGCAGCCCCCTGTGCAAAATAATTTACAATATGAAGAAATGAGCTTGGCAAAAATGCCATGTCAGAATGCATTATGAAAGATTTTGTAGATCTGTGTATACGATCTGAGTCCGTCAGGCTGGCCGAGGGTTATATTATCCTAGTAATCTGAGAAGCAAGCATCCATCTATCCCTTCAACAAGTCTTTATGCGAGATGGGAAGAGGGAGGTGCCAGATTTTACAGCAGATGCGGGTTCTTGAGCACCACTGCTAGAGTAGCTGCTCTTCCTTGACTCGCAGTCCTGTGACATTACCCGTGGCCTCAGGGTGGCTAACAACATGTTTCAATACCATGAAACACTGTTATTCGTATAATTAGTGGCCTCTTGCAGACATCCAGCTAATACTGATTTCCCCCGTTTGCCTGGATAAAAGGCTGCCTGTTACCAAGAGGCTTCGCAGCAATCCCTCCAGTTAACGGACACGCTCGGGCACTTGTCTGGAAGACAACGGCAGATGTTGCTGTGTCGTTGCCATTGTTTACCACAAACTGCAAGGTGCCTTGGTTACTTCGTCCTTGTCACGGTGATCACTGTCATCATTATCGTCACCATTGTTATCAATATTTTTTGAATACCCACTGAAATGTACTTTTTTCTACTAAGTGCTCTAATGTGTCCTACAGCACGGCTTGACAAAGAGGCTAATCATGAAATAGCACAACAGAGTCTTAACTACTCTTCCAGTATTTAAAAAAAAATCATAAAAAAATAAAAAAAAAATAAAAAACAAAAAAATAAAAAAATCATTATTATTCACTTTGGAACTAAAAGTATGGAAGTATAAGCTCAGTGAATGGTCTTTTTGTTTGCTCATCTATACTATTGGCGTCTGGCACATAGAGGCTCTCTGAATATTTGCTAACTAAAGGAAGGTATGAATGAATTTAGTGAATTTAGCACGAGAAATCTTTAGTGAAAATATCCAGTGAGATCTGAGACTCTCTAAGAACAGAAGAGAGATTAAAAAGTGGTTGGTGCCCCTTGAGGTGTGGGTGTTAAGGGACATAGTGTCCTTCTCCATACAACATCGTCCCTAGGGAAAATCAGGCCCTATTTTTTTCCTTTCAGAGGGGAAAAAAAAAAAATCACAGAAGGGCAGACTCTCAGAGGCTCTCCCAGACATCATGTGATCTCACATTGCGCTATTTAAACTTTTTTTGTTAGGACACCGCTGATACTCACATAGGCACAAATATTCTCACGGATGTACCCGAGCTTGAATATAACCCCTAACATTTCCTCTTCAGGAAATGAGGGAATGTAAATAAGAGATGGGTATGACGGTAGAGAGAGCCTTGAATTTGCTCTCGTTACTCTAGAACAACGACAACAACAACGAAATCTTTCAAAAATCTTGGCGCCTGAACTCTTACTGGTGATGAGTCACCTGGAAGCGCATCACAACGGATTCTAACACGGCTGCGTCTCCCAGCACAGCGGCCAAGAGACCTGGGCTCCGGGTCCTCATCATACCCTGGTTAGCTCCGTCTAAAGCAAGTAATTTCCCTCCGTTGAATTTCCGTTTCTTTACTGTAACACGAGAGGGTTGAACAAGGGTCACCCTTGGGTTGAACAAGGGTCCAATCTCTCCACCCGAGGTCGGGGGGAGAGCCCTCCTCGGATTCTGAGCTTAGGGGCTCAGTGTGGCAATCCTGGGACGAGCCATATAGGAGGACTTAGAGCTTTGCCAGTAGTTCGTATATCTCTGAACATAATTTATCCCCCCATCGTTTCTTCCAGCGACTTCTACATTAACAGGAAAGAAAAAAAAGAAAAAAACGGAAACTTTTCTCAAGCACAGAAGACTTTGCAGCGTGCCTGGACTCCGTAAGCTGGCGCTTTGGGACATTATCGTTTGCCTAATCTTTCTCCCCCTGGAGATGCACCTCCTTCCGTCCCGTAACTGCCTTGCTCAGTGGTTCAAGTGCCAGTTACCGCACCCCAGAAAAGACACGTCCCATATCCCCCTTGCACACGCAGGATTCTCAATTCTCACAGCAGTGTTGTGAAAGGGACAGGATAGGTGTAGCTCTGCTGCTCATTATAAGTGTCAAAAACCAAAATTGATTCGGTTTCTTAACTAGATTAAAGTCATACACACAGGAGGTACTATGACACAAACCCTAGGGTTGTTTTTTTTTTTTTTTTTTCCCCATTTCAGATCTGGTCTTCTTTTATTTCCCCACAAGCTTATGTACCCCATGACTGGTCATTATATCCTTATCCTATACATAGAGAAATAGAGAACTTACCCAAAATTCTGAGAATAAGGTTAATACAACCAACCAACATAAAAGAATAGAGCAAACATTAGAGGAAGTCACTACAAAGACGCAGAATGTTTGGCAGGTGCAAGGCAGGAAGAGCAACATGGACTGTAGCTTAATAATACCGATTTAAGGGACAGAAATATCATGAAAGAGGAATTTTAAGATAAAACTACTTTAAAGAGTCCAAGAAAAAGAAAATACGATCATGCTTATCCAACAATGTCTCTGTGAAGGACACGTATAACCAGGGAGACATAAGAATTGTAGTCAAGAGAAAGATAGTCTATGACAAGGGGCAAAGCTAGTTTATCAAAATTCACCATAATCTAAAAAAATATATATATATATTCCCCAAGATTATCCTTTTGACTCTGCTCAGTGTCTGTGTACTAATCCATGACATTGACTATTTAATTGCACTTTTTAGTTCAACATAACATGTTTTGAGCTTTTCCTGTGTACCAGACATCGTACTAGGAATCGGCAATAAAAGGATGAGCAAGAAATAGTCCATATATTTACGGAGGCAGGTGAACGAGAGGAAGGGGTTGAGAAAGATCCCTGAGATCCTGGCTCGGGCATCTGGGTGGAGGCCATTAGCCGAAGGCTTATCAGAAGAGGGACAGGATGGGCGAAGAGGTGGGAAAGAAGAAGTTTGGTTTGCGGCCTCAGACAGGCTAAGAATGCTTTTGGCTGCAAGAAACAACCTCAAGCAGCAGAGTTTAAGCAATAGACGTTTGATCGCAACAATGTGAGGTCTGGAAAGCCAGTGCAGGAGTTCGAGGATACCATCAAGGAGGCAGGCGCGATTCTTCTATTTTCCCCCCATCATTCTTGGCATGTTGGCATTTTGTCCTTGTGCTTGTTACCTCATGTTACAAATTCCAGGATATATGTCAGCTCTTTGATTAAAATATTCTTTGTCATCCCCTTTTAATCACTAGAAGGAGCCACCTAAACCTCCATAATAACAAAAAAAATCCACCATTCTATGAAATGCATTAATCCAACAGGGAGGATAAGTACCAACAGTGTGTGTCCTATTTTCCACTCTCCATCCAGCTATTGCGTAGGTGGTAAGAAAAATAAAAATACAGTCTTAATTGCTAGCTAGATGTAAATCACTTCCTAACTCCAAAAACATTAAGTAAACAGCCATTAAACACGTAAAAAAAAAAAAATCTAAGAACTGATTTGTAAATGGCATTTTCTTTAGAAGCCATGGGTGGTCCGGGAAGCAGGGGCGGAATGTCGTCTGCAGATTATCTCTGCCCGCCCTTCACGTCTTACGAGCAGCCGTTCCTGGCTGGATATTGGAAGAGCATCGCATCCGGGCTTAGCTGACGGCCTAGCGTCCCGACTTCCCCAGAGCAAGGGTAGTACCTAGACGTTCACCTGTGCGCACCAAATGTGCGAGAGTAGGGCTTTTCCTGGAGAACGAGGTTCGCCCAGCGTCCCCTGCAAATTCAGGAATGAGATTCGAGTATTTGTCATTGGCGATGCGTTAGCATTCAGCCGCCTGGGCCAGCTACCCTATTGATGTCGCCTGAATGTTCGTCGGAGCATGTGAACAAGTCGAGAAACCTGTCTCCTTTCTTTCTGGAAAGTCGTTATTCTCTTGTTCAAAGTTAAGGATTTCCAGAGCAGAATGTCTGCCTGGGGTAGGGGGGGCAAGAAGCACTCAGATGCAATAATACACTGTCCATAGCCCGGAGTGTTCAGCCCCCAAGGAGGACGCCGTCCTCTAGAGACAGACCCGGCGACGGGGTTTTCACAAAGCTCCGATTGCCTCCCGCTCGCCCTTTGGCCCCTGCTCACTCAGAGGGCGTGCAGACACACTCGTGCCCGCGGATGGAGCCAAGCATGGGCTCTCTGGCCTACCCCACTTGCACAAGGTCCCCCTTATCTCCTTTTCTTAGTCCCTTGCCAGATGCCATTGTATTGGAGGAGGTGACCCTCTCCCAGACAACTGGGCTTCCTGGAGAACAAAACTGAGTGAAAGCAATTGGGAATTTGTAGGGTATTTATTTATTTATTATTATTATTATTATTTGTAGGTTTTATAGATGGAATACCCTACTGTATGTAATGGTGCCCAGTGGAATGTTGCTGCTTTCCCATCTCTCTCTCTCTCTCTCTCTCTCTTTTTAAAGATTTTATTTATTTATGAGAGACACAGAGAGGGAGAGAGAGAGGCAGAGACACAGGCAGGGAGAGAAGCAGGCTCCATGTAGGGAACCCGATGTGGGACTTGATCCCAGGACCCCGGGGTCACGCCCGGAGGCAAAGGCTCAACCGCTGAGCCACCCCAGGCGTCCCTCCATCTATACATTTTTACATATCCTTGGAGGGTAGCCTAAGAGTCTCTCCCATTGATAGAGAATTCGGGAAATCTCTTATTTCACAGATACCCAAAATATACATTAATGTAACGGGTATCTCTGCATGTACTAAACCCACAATGCAGTACCTCAAAGGGACATTCATTACCTATTTGGAGTTCCAGACAGGACTGACAGTGACCGAAGGCCTCATTTCACATGGGGGATTTATCTCCTGCTTTTAGGGAAGAAGGGTGTGGGGGAAGTCAGAGGGATCTTCTTGCTTCTATGGTGCTCTCAAGTCTTTCAGCTAACATATTCGATATGTCAAGGCCCCATGTCTTTGGGCATCACGTCCTGAACCCCATCACTATCTTGACTCCCAGGACTCCATGAGCTCCTCGCGGGGGCATCAGGGCCATATCTGGTGAGAGGGGTTCCCTACCTGGCTAGTTCCTCTATCAGTCAGAACAGCTGCATTTACCTAATAGCTTCACTTCCTTGCCAGCCAGAAATATTATTTTATTTTATTTATTTGCTCTTTTTTAAAAATATTTATTTATTTAAGAGAGAGAGAGAGAGACCATGGAGAGTGGGCAAAGGGAGAGAGAGTCTCAAGCAGACTCTGTGCTCAGCACGGAACCTGATGTGGGGCTTGATCTCAAGATCCTGACGTCATGAGCCAAAATCAAGAGTCAGATGCTTAACCAACTGGGCCACCCAGGAGCCCCGGCCAGTAAAATTATTTAATTCAGTTGGGAAGGAATTAGACTATTCCAGTTTTGCAGATAAGAAATGGCGGCGCTTGCTCTAGCCTTTGGAAAATGGGAGAGGGAAGACGTAGATCCCGTGTCAGCAGACTTCCAGTCCACTGGGACTCGAGTAGGTGAAGACGCAGCGATGGGTGCCGGGCCTCTCACTCGATCAGCTGTTAGGTGAAAAATTCCATCCATTCTGATAGAGAAGGTAGGGAGAGAGAGAGAGATTTGAAGAATACTGTAAACTAGGAGAAAAGAGGCTCTTCGCAAGAGAGTGATTGCTGAAAAAACGCTTTCAAGTATCTCAAAGAAAGAGAGAGAAGTAAATGGATCGTTGATTAAACAAGCATGGTTTTTGCTTGTGTTTCTCAGCGATCGGGTCGTCATTGAGGATCTTTGACAGAGCAGCTTGGGGCGCGTCTGGACTAAAGCGGCCTAAGGGCTTGGAAGAGGGTGAAGAAGTATAGACCACTGAGGTGTAGACCACAGAGGGGACCGTGCCACAGAGAGCAGGTACGAAATAGAGCAGGAGATCACTGTTGGGAGTATTTTAAAGTAGACGTGGGTGTCTTAGGAGGGTGGGCAGTACATTTAGTCGACTGAGTGAAGTTGTGGGTACGTCAGTCTGAAGAACAAATGGTGTGGGATGGTCGAGGGAACCACATCCAAATCACAAAGGGTTAGTAATGTTGGGTATGGAGACGGCCTGATGTCTTCTTCTTGGACTCTTTTTTTTTTTTAATAATAAATTTATTTTTTATTGGTGTTCAATTTGCCAACATGCAGAATAACACCCAGTGCTCATCCCCTCAAGTGCCCCCCTCAGTGCCCGTCACCCCGTCACCCCCACCCCCCACCCACCTCCCCTTCCACCGCCCCTAGTTCGTTTCCCAGAGTTGGAGTCTCTCATGGTCTATCTCCCTCTCTGATATTTCCTACCCATTTCTTCTCCCTTCCTCTCTATTCCCTTTCACTATTTTTTATATTCCCCAAATGAATGAGAACATATAATGTTTGTCCTTCTCCGACTGACTTATTTCACTCAGCATCATACCCTCCAGGTCCATGCGCGTTGAAGCAAATGGCGGGTATTTGTCATTTCGGTGTCCATCGAAAGATGAATGGGTAAAGAAAATGTGGTTTGTGTACACAATTCCTCTCGGACTCTTCAGTAGCGGTGGCGTATGCAGTTATCCTAAGGTTGAGAAAGAATCGAAAAAGAGACGGCCTTTAATCAGAAAGAACTTGAGGACACTGGGTGTTATACTACGTGTTGGCAAATACAATTCCAATAAAATGTCTAAAAAATTAAAAAAAAAAGAACCTGCGAATATAAAGCGCTGTAGGGTTGTAACCACCATCGTAAAACATTGTGAAAGGCCTGGGGGTAGAAATAAGGGGTATCGGCTGTGTTTGTGAACAGTTTCGTAGGGCGTAGGCTTGGCCGTTTTCCTCCGTAGCCAGAAACAAACACATTTTTAAAAATTGTCCCAGATTATTCCGCTGCAAGCCCAGGTGTGGAGGAAAATCAAGAAGTTCAAGCAGCTGCGCATGCGAGTTATGGGGAGTCGAAGGGTTTGCTTGCAGGGTCGTCCTGATAAGACAGAAAATCAGGGGTCCCAAGGGAAGGGCCTGAGAAATAGACACGGGGCTCGTGTGACCATCAAGGTTCGGAGCGGAGTCCAGGGTGTGCAAGGGAGCCTGTGGCAGCGGGTCGCTGCCGGCGAAGGCAAACCAGAGGCTCCGAGTGTCGTCCGGGGAGGCGGGTGGAGGGTCAGCCTGGCCGGCCGCGGCTCGCTCAGTGCTCAGCTGGCACAACGGACGTCCACGGAGGTAAAGGCCATCCTGAGGTTGGCGCTCGCTCGGGCCCGTGACCCAGAGGCCAAGGCGGGACCTTCGTCTCCTGGCGACAGGCCTTCGGCCTGACCCTGAACAATCTGTCGGGGACCTGCCCACCGGAGGCCGCCTAGGCCGGCCGGGCGCCCCGCTCCTGGGCTCACCGGCTGCATCGAGGCCTTCTTCGTCTCATCTATAAAATGACAAAAATAATAGCAGGTGGCCCGCGAGGCTGCTGGGAGCATGAGCAGGAGGATAAGTAGGAGGATGTCAGCGTCCCCGTCCCGCCAGCTCGCCGCGGCCTCCCGCAGCAACAGCCTCTCCCCCAGCTCCTGGCAGCCGTGCCCTGCTCCCCCCCCCAGCCCCTTACCCTCCTCGTCCTCCGCACTGTAAGGTGCTGCAGGAGAGGAGGACAACCTCAGCCCCCTGCCCCTTCCCCACCAGCCTCTCCTGCTACCTGTGCAGCCCCAGGGCCCCTCCCACGTGCACCACACCCCGAGCCCGGCCCGGCGTCTCTAAGGAGCCCCCCCCCCCCACGTGATTTAGGGTCAGATGCCCCAGGTTGCTCGGGCTCACTTTCCTCTAGTTTCTGGCCAAACTCCAAAGGCTGCGTGATCCTTGTCGCTGCCTCTTTAGGCTCAGAGTGACGGGGACGATGACAGCCTCCTGAGCTGTCAGCAGCACTCAGGAAATGAAACTCAGACGCCCGACAGGAGAAAGGAAACCAAAACTCCCTTCCCGGGCATAAAGGCGGGGCTGCCCGGCTCCTCCGCCCTCGCTCCCTGCCGGCCACCCCACAGGGGCCCAGCAGCTCCGGGCGGCAGGTAAGACCCAGGCTCCGGGCCCAGGCCGGTGCCTCCCTGCGCCGTCTGGCTGCTCCCCAGGATGACGGGGGCACTCGGGGGAGACTCAGGGTGCAGGTGTCCCCAGGGCCCAGGATGACAGGGGGAGTCGGGGGAGACTCAGGGTGCAGGTGTCCCCAGGGCCCAGGACGACAGGGGGAGTCGGGGGAGACTCAGGGTGCAGGTGTCCCCTGCAGGGGCTCAGGACGACAGGGGGACTCACTCGAGGCTGCGGGCGCCCCTGGACGTGCTGGGCTCGCCTGCCCTGGGCTGGGGGCGCCCCCGTCACAGCGGGGGCCTGGTCCGATCCTGGAGCGAGGCCAGGTGAGGGGGGACAGGCAGGCCTGTGGCGACGCGTCTGCTTGGTGTTAGGGAAGCCCCAGGATCAGCAGGTCAGGGTCCTGCCGGGGGCGCAGTGCTGGGGACCTGGGCCCGAGGGCACCTGGATGTGACCCCCCGCCCCGGGGTCCCCCCTTGAGGCAGCTTCCCAGCCTCCAGCCCCGGAGCGTGGCTGCAAACCTGCAGAATCCGAATCCGCATGTGACTGGTCAGGGGGTGCTCCTCGTGCGTTCGGGTGCTCGGGCGGTAGGTTTGCTCCTGGTGCAGCAGGGACGGGACTGTGCTTGTGCTCAAGGGACATGCGTGGCTTTTCCACTGCTGCGTAACCATCGCACACTTAGGGGATCCCGGGGGCTCAGGGGGGGAGCGCCACCTGCAGCCCAGGCCGTGACCCCAGGTCCCCGGATCGAGTCCGCCTCGGGCTCCCTGCGTGGGGCCTGCTGCTCCCTCGGCCTGGGCCTCTGCCTCTCTCTCTCTGGGTCTCTCATGAATAAATGAATAAAATCTTAAAAAAAAAAAAATCACAAATTTAGTGGCATAAATCAATAAAAATGAATTAGTTTACAAGTTTCTGTAAGTGGGAAGTCGAGGCACTGTCTCCTTAGGCTGGAGCTTAAACAAGTGGCCTCACCCCAGGAGCCTCAGGCTGCACCCTGCCCACCCTCCGGGGGACATTCAGGGCTGGGGGCCTGGGGACTGGGGGCCTGGGAGACCGGGGGCCTGGGGGCCTGGGGGAATGAGGCCTGGGGCTGGAGGACTGGGGGTCTGGGGGCCTAGGGCTGGGGGGCCTGGGGGGCCTGGGGGGCTGGGGGGCTGGGGCTGGGGGTCTTGGGCCTGAGGGCCTGGAGGCCTGAGGCCTGGGGGTCTGGGGGGCTGGGAGCCTGGGGCCTGGGGCCTGGGGGGCTGGGGCCTGGGGACTGGGGGGCTGGGAGCCTGGGGGGCTGGGGACTGGGATGCTGGGGGGCTGGGGGGCTGGGGCCTGGAGCCCGGGGGACTGGGAGCCTGGGGACTGGGGGGTTGGGGGGCTGAGGGCCTGGGGGCCTGGGGGCCTGGGAGCCTGGGGGCCTGAGGTGCTGGGGGACTGGGAGCCTGGGGACTGGGGGGTTGGGGAGCTGGGGGCCTGGGGGCCTGGGGGCCTGGGGACTGGGGTTTGGGAGGCTGGGGGCCTGGGGCCTGGGGACTGGGGGCCTGGGAGCCTGGGGGCCTGGGGGGCTGGGGGCCTGGGGGGCTGGGGACTGGGATGCTGGGGGGCTGGGGGGTTGGGGCCTGGAGCCTGGAGCCTGGGGGACTGGGAGCCTGGGGACTGGGGGGTTGGGGGGCTGGGGGCCTGGGGGCCTGGGGGCCTGGGAGCCTGGGGGCCTGAGGTGCTGGGGGACTGGGAGCCTGGGGACTGGGGGGTTGGGGGGCTGGGGGCCTGGGGGCCTGGGGACTGGGGTTTGGGAGGCTGGGGGCCTGGGGCCTGGGGACTGGGGGCCTGGGATCCTGGGGGCCTGGGGTGCTGGGGGCCTGGGGGCCTGGGGTGCTGGGGGCCTAGGGGGCTGGGGCCTGGGGACTGGGATGCTGGGGGCCTGGGGGCCTGGGGACTGGGGGGCTGGGAGGCTGGGAGCCTTTTTTTTTTTATAGTGATATATTTGATTTTATTAACACATAATCACACTCTTAAAACATCTTATTGTAACATTCGAGGTGTATTTGATTTTGCCATTCCCAAATATTATTCATTCATTCACTCACTCAGCAAGTATTCACTGCATGCTATAAACACACAAGGGTGGGTGCTAGACTTTTTCCATAACTGGCCCTAACTGGATCATGAAGCCTTTCAGAGCAGGGATACTGCACCTTCCTCCTATTTTATCCCAAGCCTCAGCCTGTAGCAGACATTCAACCAATGCAACAAACATATATCACGTAAATGAAAAGTGGGAGGCACTATGCTTGCTGTGCATAACCAAATAATAAAATATTTATTTCTATGTCTTGTTCATCTTTAAACTCAAAATTTAAGAACACGAATGCCTGGGGACTGGGGGGCCAGGGGGCTGGGGGGCTGGGGCCCGAGGGCCTGGGAGCCTGAGTCCTGGGGGGCTGGGCGGCTGGGAGCCTGGGGGGCTAGAGCCTGGGGGACTGGGGGGCTGGGGGTCTGGGGCCCGAGGGCCTGGGCACCTGAGACCTGGGGGGCTGGAGGGCTGGGGGCATGGGGGACTGGGGGCCTGAGGCCTGGGGGCTGGGGGCCTGGAGGTTGGGGCCAGGGGCCCTGGGGTCTAGGTGCCGGGGGTCGGGGGGCCGGGGGTCGGGGGTGGGGGTGTCAAGAATTCCGTCCATTGCTGCTCAGCTCTTCTCCAGATGCACTTTAGGAATTTGAGCCTTTCTGTCCAGTGGTGCCTCCACTCCCTCGGCCTTTTTCCCTAAATTGGGCGGTCCCAGCCGTAATAATCTCTGATTTCTCTTTTTTACCCTTCTCTTCTTCCTTTTAAAGATTGTTTAACCCAGAATCCAAGTAAGGTTCTGGCACTACTACGATGGGATGATATAGCTTTCAATTTGTCACAATCTCTTTCATCTTCTTGTAATTTGTTAATAAATTGAGGTTATTTCCCTTCCTTTCCTTTGCCTTCCCTTCCCCCCGCTTCTTTTTTTTTTTTGTCTCGTAGAGATTCTAGTCTTACTGGTGTCATTTAACACGTCCTCTCTCTTATAAATGTCAATGAATTATTGCTGCTAGAGTTTTGATTAAACAAGTTAAAATTTTTTTCTTTTCTTTGGAAAATTTCAACAATGGTGCAGTTCCACATGACGGTAGATATTTACCTGTATTTTCGTTGCTATCCCCTAAAAATAACAAGATCTATTAATTCATCAGAAGTTGTAATATAAATATAAATGAAGTTTCCCCATTTATGTTATTGGATCCCCCATGGTTCTGTACCTATGTGAGGAAGGCAATTGAACTTCTTGATTCCAGAAATCCTTCACTTTTGATATATTATCTTTAGATACTGTCTCTGGACTTCCTGGTATGAAAAACAAGGAACTTAATATACACTTTTCTACTATTCGTCCCTTTCTGAACCTCCCAATTTGGTTAAGTATAGTGGTTTTATATTGTCAGGGTTTATCATAGTTTACGGTATTTTAAGACTTAACTCTTGTGATTTGTTT
Source organism: Canis aureus (assembly GCF_053574225.1). Taxonomy (NCBI): domain Eukaryota; kingdom Metazoa; phylum Chordata; class Mammalia; order Carnivora; family Canidae; genus Canis; species Canis aureus. Next base: position 70,448,625 of record NC_135623.1, on the reverse strand, counting down.
CTAGTTGAATAAAAAAAATGGAAAGCCAAGTAAACAAGTCACAAAATTATTTACTTTGTTATTCATTGTAGAAGAAATTTATGTTTGGCTTGAAATGTGGTTCTTTATTATTAAGACTGCTGTTTGAAATTGATGCTTTTGTAAATTCAAAGTATCATGGATCCTCCCATTTTTCTTTAGAGCTTCCTTTAATTTTTCTGGATCATATGACGTTTCACTGTTTCTTGGTTGTCCTATGCTTGATCTTCCCCTCCCCCCCTAATTTTCTGTTTTATCTCTTTAAAATAAAATTATCAGTTAGGATACGTGGTTGGTGAAAATCTGACTTCTTAAATGTCTGGTGATATGGTCTTTCGTCCCTCTTAATGGATTGAATGACTAGGTACAGAATTTGAAGTTCAAAATATTTTCCCCTGGGAACTTTGAAAACACTGTTTTCTTTTATCAAAATATCCAGTGATGGTTTTCATTTTATGCAGTTCTGTGTGCCAGGTACTATTTTAATCAATTTGTATACATCAGCTCATACACTTAAATAGCCTAAAAACACAACCAAAAAAAAAAAAAAAAAAACCAAAAAACACAACGAAAAGAGCGTATCATCATTGTCTGTCCCAATTTTATAAATAAGGGGACTGAGATACAGAGAGAGTCAATAGTTTGCCCGAGATCACTAGGCTACAGTACGTCTCAGAACTTGGCCAATAGTGCTCATGCTTAGACACCTTACACCTTACGCCTCTCTGACTTACCATTTCTTTATAACATATCTCCATTTTTTTGCTCTTAGAGCTCTGCAATTTGAAAGTTCTTTTTTTTTTAATTTTAAGGACTTTATTTATTTATTCATGAGACACACACAGAGGGAGGCAGAGACACAGGCAGAGGGAGAAGCAGGCTCCATGCGGGGAACCCGATGCGGGACCCCAAGATCACACCCAGGGGCCAGAGGCAGACGCTCAACCACTGAGCCCTGCAGGGATCCCTGCAATTTGAAAGTTCTATGTTCCTCTTTGGTCATTTCTTCCTAGTCCTTGGAAAAGCTTCTCAATCTAAAAATGTGTACTTTTCATACTTGTCATGTAATATGAATGAGTATCTATCATCTATCGTCTATCTATTATCTATCTATTATCTATCATCTATCAATTATCTATCTAATCTATCATCTACTATCATCTATCATCTATCTATCTAATCAATCATCTATCATCTGTCTAATCTATCATCTATTATCTATCTATCAATTATCTATCTAAGCTATCATCTATCATCCATCTATCATCTATCTATCATCTATCTAATCTATCATCTACTATCATCTATCTAATCTATCAATCATCTATCTATTATCTATCTATATCTATCTATCTATCTATCATCTATCTATTATCTATCTATCATCTATCTATCTATCTATCTATCTATCTATCTATCTATCTATCATCTATCATCATCGTCATCATCATCAAGTTTCTCTGCCCTATACTATAGGGTATATTTGAGGGACGTCTCCTTGGTTTTCCTGACAGCGTGCTCAAGGGGATTTCCTTCTGCCTCTTTGACAGTCCTTTCTCAGTTACCTTTACAGACTCTTCCTCTACCCTGTTGGCCTTTATTAAATATTTGTGATCTGCAAAACTGGATTTTCATTCCTTTTTGCTTCTTGCATGATACTGTGTCTCTGTCCACGCAAGCTCATCTATATCAATGGCCTCGTGTGCAATAATATTAAAATTGCTCACATACTCAGGCCTAAATCGGACCTTGTGTTTGACCTCTAGACCTGCATATTTAATTACTCACGAGGCATATTCTACAGCAGGTCCTAAAATCAAGTCAAACTCAGACTGGACACAAATTTGGACTCATGATCTTTCCCTGAAATGTGGGTTTGTTCCAAAGTGTCCTGCCCAGGGAGTGGCCTCGTTCTGCATCCTAATGCATCAGGTGCAATCCTAAGAATCATCCTGACAACACTCACCCTCCCCCTGCTTCTCTGTCCGTATCAGATCCGTGACCAAATTATGTCAAACTTACCCTCTAAGTATTTACTATCCATGGATGCTCCAAACTACCATCAAACTATCTTACACCAAACTATGATGGTTACCTTCCTGCACAATGGTTTTTCTCTCTGCCCCAGGAACAGGAACTTTGTTCCCATCCTGTCTATCGTCTCTACCGAAGCAAGAGGATTCTTTCAAAACGGATAGCCGCTCATAACACTACCTGCTTAGAAGCCATCCATGGATTTTAGGATGAGAACATGCCCTCAAAGGCTCTGCGTCCTCTTCTAGCACGGCCAGCTCTTCCCTCCCCGTCTCCACTCCAGTCTGGCTGGCTTCTATTTTGGATCTAGGACCACCCATACCCCTTCGCGCCACAGGATTTCTTACGTGGTATTTTGCTGTTCTCTCCGCCTGCTGTTCTCTCCTCCCCTGTTTAATTTGTTTAATTCGTTCCTTGTTTAACTAGTTCTTGTTTCATCTTTTAGAAATCAGCTCAAGCATTATTTGAGGAAAGCTTCCTCTATTCTCTTTGACTTTGTCACATTTGTGATTTTCCATCGTGTATATAATTATCTGATTAATATTTGTCTTTCCTGATGGATTTTAAGCTCCATGAGAACTGACAGCATGTTGCCTTTTTGGTTCATTTTTGTATTCTCCTTGCCTGACGTTTTGCTTAATATGCAGTAGTCACTCAAAACTATTTGTTGATGGAATAAATGAATTTCTGATTTTTCTTCTTTCTTTGTAGGTTTGTCATTTTCTGCAGTTCAGGTTCGGGCCCCAGGTAGCATCAAGAATGGGTAATTTCCAAATTAATTTTTTTTTATGAATTATAACATAATGATTCTTTTTAGAGCTACACAGATTTAATAGAAATAAAATTACTTTATTGTTTCTTTTTCAAATTATAAGTCAATACTTCTCTTTTCAGGTTTAGAAGAGCACATGATGATTTTAGAGAAAATGTCAGAGCTGATTATGAACGCAGTGCCAAAAGCTCAGTGAGTATTGTCATAAGAAATAAAGAGATGTACAATTTGATATCATATATCTTACGTATCTATTTGACATTAAAGTAATGTCTATCTAAAAAAGGTAATGTTTATCTCAGTATATATTATATATAATTCTATATATATAAAAAATAATTCTATATATATATTTGCACACACACATATATGGTTGTTTAACACAACTTTTTGAGCAGTTTGATGGTGAATGGAAATAGTTTTCTCTTGCTTTATTTGTACACAGTTGTCAATGAACCTATTGTTTTATAAAGAAATAAGATTGATTAAGCAGGAAGCATTTGATACGGGTCTATATGCAGAACAGCGGTGTTAAATTCCTGATTCGAATCCAGATTCTGACACGTGGTCTTACATAATTTGCTCTATCTCTTTGAGCCTCAATTTCTGTATCTAGAAAATGGGACTAATACCGTCTTCTTCCTATAAAGGATAGTCATGCCTATGGATATATTTGAAAAGTCTTAGCATACATAAAACAATTACTCAGCGAATTCACCTGTTGTGATAGTGATAATGGGTAATAATAACAGTGCTACTGCCCTTTTTGGGCCTTATGTAGTCGATGTTGTAATTTCGTTTTAATTGTTTTCATTTTAGATATTCCAGTTTGTTCAATGATTTTGTTGAATCTGAATTTTTTCTGATTGATGGAGATTCATTACTTACTACATGCATATGTGAGAAATCATTAAAGCAGGGGCAGGAGCTCCACTTCTTTTATCTGGTTGAATGCTATCTTATGGATCTTGTCAGTAAAGGAGGACAATTTGCCGTTGTTTTCTTCAAGGTAACACGTGACAGTAGTCCTTTTCTGTGATTTAAGAACTAAAACTAACATTTCTTACTATTCTGTAAATGTTTTCCTTATTACAAAGTTCAGTATATCTATTAGAATTCAGAAAATTTAAAGGGAAGAACAACAACAAAAAAATGACTCATAAGCCCAGTATTCAGAAATCACCACATTTAAGATTATATTGTATTCTCAATAATTAAAGTGCATAAGGACACACAGGATCATGAGGGAGGATGAGAAATCTCAACAGAAACTCGCGTGAGCTCTGGATCCTACTTTTCCAACTCTGAGAACTGCTTCTGTCTTCAGAACTCAGCAATTTATTTGAGCCCAGAAAAAATGTCAAACTCACTAATACTGCTTTGTTTATTATTTGCTTTATAGTAAATGCCTCTGAGGGAATATATTCGGTCTTCCTTTCCCAATTATGAATATAATTGGTAAAATATAACAGTTTCAAGTACAGATCGGTCTAACCACTACCACCCCTTTCTTGTCCTATCCCTAAAGGTAACCACTGTGTTACTCTTAAGGATTTTGGTGTGTGTCTGTTCAGTCATTTTGCAACCGACATTATTGTTAGATTTTAAAATATTTTTAAATATAAGCAATGTTTTGAATAAAGAGCCAGGATTCTAGCCTAACGTTTACAGTCTAGTTTACTGCACTAATCTTGATCCGTTCAGAAAAACCTTTGTCTCTTCAGGAGGATCACACCAAATTGCGACCGTTCTCTCAAAGGGATTTACCTTGGCTTCCCTTTCTGGATAATTTATATCCATCACTTGCTTTTGCCTACTTTTCGATCCTTTTTCTTTTTGGAGTGAGATTGGAAAGGAAAAAAATTAGAATAGGAAGGAAAAGTATAAACCTTGGATAAACCTTGACTATTATGTGCCCGCTTAAAGGGGACATGTGTATTTAAATCTAAATTGTGTTTTATGGCTTGCATTTGTGAAATGAGAGCCAAGCTTTCAGCGTCTATTCCCTGACTGTAAAGCAGAACAAAACCCGTGTTGGAACATATTCCTTTAATGACTTTAATGACATATATATATAAACCAACTGAATAATAATTTTAAAAGAATACACTTTATCCCATCGCCACAGGATGCGGAGTGTGCATATTTCAACTTCCCTGAACTTCTTCCTTTGAGAGCTGCTTTAATCCTCCATCTTCAGCATAATACGACCATCGACGTCCGAACGTTTTCTGGATGCCTATCACGAGAGTGGGAAATTTTCTTGGAAGAGAGTTACCCATATTACCTGATAGTTGCGGATGAAGGCCTGAACCATCTACAAACACTCCTTTTCAGCTTTTTAGTTACTCAGTCTTGGGCAATGAAGGTCAACGTTGTGCTCTCCTCGGGGCAAACATCTGATGTCCTTCGACTTTATGCATACCTTATGTCAAGCACGTACAAAAAACAAACATTTTTCAAAGAGGTAATTAATACCTCATGACAAATTTCTTCTAGAATTTCACAAAAAAATTCCGTATTCCTTGACTTAGTTTTATTTCCACCACTTCTATGGAAACTATCATAGGTTTGATAGAGAAGTCTAGAAAATTAATAATAAGGGGATGCACGTACATAGTCGTATGTTCAGAACTTACTGTAATAACAGCCGTGATGGGTACTTCTCCTGAGTCGTTGTTTAGACCTTCGCAGCAGCCCTTTAAGTTAGGTGTTGGCATCATGTGTGTTTTGCGGGTGAGGACACAGACGCTTGGATAACTAATCTGCTCCTCCTCAACACTAAATGAATAATGGAGCACGGATTTGAAAAGCCGCAGCCCGACTCCAGCCCTGATGTGCTGAACCACGAGGGCACATGCTGCCTCCGACTTAATAAAGGGCAGAAATGCATTAAAGTGGAGGCAGAGACTTAATGCGTCTGTTGCTGAGACATTCTAGTGAAATGATCATTAATATGGTAGTTTTAATGAAAAAAAAAAACAATGGAGAACGGTGATGAGGAAGGAAAATAAGTGAAGTGTTTATTTCATAATACTAAATCATTAACCGAACTTTCAAAGTATTTAGAATTTAATTCTTCCTTGAGGTTATTCTTTTGCTGAATAGGCCTATTTGGCAATTACTATGTTGAACTTCTGGGACTTAAAAATACGTACTGATGTTATGAATAAATCTAGTTTCTGTTCAGTTTTCACTACTTATAGTGAATTCTAAATATGAAGATAATGCTGTATTTCATCAAAATGAGTTTTTGAGTTAATTAACATTTTTTTTTTTTTTTATGCTGAGAATAGTGTCTTTCCCCTCATGATATTTGGAGACATCTAGACGGTTGACATGAAATCGGAGAAGATGATTTATTTTGCTTTAGTCAGGACTCCAGTCATTAAACTATACCCAACGCTAGTTGTGTACTGAGAGTAGGACGCCCTGGGATTGATTTTTATATTGGGAAGAGGTACTATAACCACTTGATCCCATTTTATTCTGTTAGAGCAATTTCTGAAGCTGAGCTTGAAGAGTGCCTTACAAACATCCTTCCCAATCTCTGCTTAAGAAGGTGTTTTTAAGCGTTAGATTTTATTTCTAGTATAATAATATATTCCCTACTTTACTGAACACTCATTCTAACGAGGCTATTTCGTTTATCTCTTTGAGGACTGTATGAAATGCAAATAAAAATGCAGTATATGTTGGTAATGGTTGTTGCTGGATGATGGGTACCTGGGGGGAGATTATGCTATTCCTTATTTATGTGTGTGTTTGAAATTTTTCGTAATAAAATACAGTGTATTAAATGGACACACTCTTTCTTTTTGAGATGTTGGAAATGTTCTGAAATTAAATTATGGTAATGGCTGCACAACTCTGTGACCTTACCAAAAGCCATTGAATTGTCCCCTTAAAGTGAGTGAATTTTGTCATGTTAATTATACTTTTCATAAAGTCGTTAAAGAAATAAAATGTACTAAATTCCCAGAAAAAAATCAATTCAGTAAAAACAAAATAGTGCTGCCTGGCAGGGTTTAAAAGCCTTGTTGGTGATCTGTAATTACATTAGTGTAATTTTTTTTGAACTCAAAAATATATTTTAACAATTATATCTTCAATATATGATTTTCTGTAGTTGGAAAGTGATTAGATATTTTATTTATGACAATTTTTGTGACTTCCTTTTACAGAATGAAAAGGAGATTGAGAATGCTTATAAAGCCCTGATTAAACATTTGGAAAAATGTCGAATTTTAGCACTGGAATCTCTTTTTGGAAATTTAAAATGGAAAAATATGATGGAAGAGGTGCTGATTTTTTTTTAAATCTCTATTTGAACTATTTTGTTGATTATTAAAAAGTTACAAAAATATTACTGAGTTCCCATAGACTTCTCACCCAGAGTCCCTTAATACTAGCATCTGATGTGACCATGATACATTTTTCAAAACCAAGAAATGAACATCAGTATAATACTGTTAACTAAGCTTCAGACATTATTTGAGTTTCACTTACGTTTCCCACGAATGTCCTTTTTCTGTTCCAGGATTCTGTCCGGAACACCACATCTACATAGTCATTTCTCTCTAGTAGCCTCTAGTCTGTAGTAGTTTCTCAGTGTTTCCTTGTCTTTTGTGACCTTTATGTTTTTGAAAAGTTTTTTTTTTTTTTTAATATTCCTCAATTTAGGTGTATCTAATGTTTTCTTATGATTGGAATGGCGTAATGCATTTTTGGCAAGAATGCCGGTGAATGTGTGAATATATAAAAGGGTTCATGGTATGGATAGATTTAACACTGGTTAAGCTGGTGCGTGCCAGCCTTCTCTACTGTAAAGTTACTATATTTCCTAACTATGCAAATCCTGTTTCTTCTCAGAATTTGCCAGTTAATTTTAGAGCCCATCGATGGATCTTGTCTGCAACAGTTATCGCTAGACCTGTTTGCCTAATGGTTATTTTGTATTTCACTTTTTCCTTTTACTTTTATCACTTGGAATCCTACTGTAAGGGAGAGCTCCTGTGTCTCTGCCCTTTACTTGTTTATTTATTTATACCAGGATGGACTAATGGATATTTTATATTATAGATTGAAGTTCAATATTGCAACTGTTTTGGGGCTCAAGTTGTTCTAGGTTTGAACATTAGAAACTCCTTCAGGTTTGCACCTGTGTCCTTTTGCAAGCCCCACCCGCTCCCCATCTTTTGCCTTTTCTAAAACCACTTTATTGAGGTATGATGACATCCACTGTGGTGATGGTTACGTACGTGTATATTTCTCTTCCGATTCATCAGGCCCTATCCTTTTGAGCACCACAGAATGTTCCATTCTCATCTCGTGTTTTCTCTGCCTCAGCCTTGAAATTAACCACTTCTCCAAGGAGTTCTGGTTGCTTTTGTTGGAAAATGGCATTTAGGAGCCAAGACCTGAGAGCTGTGTTTGTTCATTTCCACCAGGGGGTCATTGCTATGAGGGCTTTTCAGCAGACACAGTTAGGGGACATCTGTATGCATGCCAAGCCACGCATATATGCCCGTCTACCTTTTATCTATCTATCTATCTATCTATCTATCTATCTATCTATCGTCTATTTATCATCAATCATCTATCATCTATCATCTATCAATCATCTATCATCTATCTATCATCATCTATCATCTATCATCTATATATCTCTATCTAATCATCTATCTTAAATATCATGCATCCATACTGATAACTTCTACTCCAGTCCAACTTCACATCCTTCATTTTACCCCACCCCTTTCTTTATTTGTAATTTCTTTCTCCAATTATGAGAAATTCAGCTCTCCTTACATACAACGCATTTACCTATTTTTTCAATTCTAGTATATACATAAAGTAGTATTAGACTTGCAAAATATATCTTGTGAGAAACATATTTACTAAGTGGATTACAGGATTTATGTGCAGTTCTTTTTATCTTTAGGCATTCTTTCCAAGTTATTTAGGTTAGTTCTTGCACACCCCATTCAGGTTAGTTATGTTATTCATTACTAATACAGTTAGGTTCCTTGGTTAGTATTTGTATTTCACTTTGGGTCCTTCCCACCCACTTCTAGATTGTTTTTAATTATCTGTTTACTTTGGGGGGTATATGAAAGATAAAGGAAGGATGCTTTTGATTCTAAGAATCAGAGATGTACAAAAAGATATGCTCAAAGAGGTGACACTTTGTTCTTATCCATGCTACTCTGATCCCATTCACCTCTACAGTTACCCCTTTCCTAAATATTTTCTTTCTTTTTTAAAAATATTTTATTTAATTATTAATGAGAGACACAGAGAGAGAGAGGGGCAGAGACACAGGCAGAGGGAGAAGCAGGCTCCCTGCAGGGAGCCCGACGTAGGATTCGATCCTGGGACCCCGGGGTCAGGACTTGAGCCCAAGGCAGATGCTCAAACACTGAGCCCCCCAGGAGCCCCCAAGTACTTTCTGTAAGGAATTTGTCTCTAGTTTCAGGTTTATCCTTCTTGCATTTTTATTTTTTGCACAAAAATAGACATGGGTCTATTTTCTTACAACCTCTTCTGTCTTAAATAAAGGATCACATAGTATAGATATAGCACCTTTCTTTTTACACTTAGCAGCATGTTTTAGAAACCATTTTAAAGCAATTTATAGATATCTTCCTCATTACGTTATACAGCTGTATAGCACTTCCTCATATACTATATTTAACTAATTTCCTACTATGGAATTTAATTTTCAACATTTTGTAATTATAATCAATGCTGTAATAAATAATCATATGTAGTAGGTGTGATTTTGTATTATTTTAATTATTCGTTGGGGTTATCCGTTTATACTAATATATCATCTGTGAGCAGTGATAGTTTTGTATCTTTTTACCCATTCTTATGCCTGAAATCACCTTTTCCTGTCTAGATGCATTAGGTAACAAACCTGGTATAGTGGTGGATTGTAGCGGAGTTAGAGTGCACCTTTGCCGTGTTCTAATCTTAGTGGAAATGTTTCTAGTATTACGTATACGTACATATATACATATCTATCTATCATCTATTATCTATCTATCTATCTATCTATCTATATCTTCTGATGTTAAGACTGTATCCCTCAACTTATATTTTTTGAGTATTTTTATCATGAATATATATTGAAAGTTTGGATACAATTATGATTTTTAAATCTTAGTTTTATTAATATGATATTTTGTTATAAACGTATTTTTAAATATTGAAGCAACTCTGTATTCCTGGGATAAATCCCATTTGATCATGATATTATTTTCTTAATATGATGTTGAGTTTTGTTTGCTAATATTTTATTTAGAATTTTTGCATCACTATGCAAAATACAGCGTAGTGATACTTAGTGAAATGAGTGATACTTTTCTGTAATTTTCTTTCTGGGCACTGTATTTATTTGGTTAGATATCAGTGTCATGTAGGCTCCATAAAAAATTAGAATATTTATTTATCTTTTCAATATACCAAAATAATTTATGGATCATTGGAATTATTTGGGTTTTGAAGATTAAAATAGAGTTTCCCTATAAAGTCAAATGCGACTGGTGCTTTTTTGTGGGATAGTTTCTTAATTTTCTCTGTTTGTCCTATGGAAATTAATTTATTTAAGCTTACTAACTCCAGTGGGGTCAATTCTTATAATTAATTCTTATGAGGAAATTATCCATTTATTTACATTTCAAATAATTTATTTGCATAGAAGTTTGCAAAGTAGGTTATATACTTTTTAAAGATTTCTTGTTTGAATAGTTATTTTACCTTTACCTTTTTAATCTGTAGAATTTTTATTTCTCCCATTTATTAATCATCAAATTAGCTAGTGGCTTTTCTATTTTTTAAAGTTTTTCAAAAATCCCTGGAATTTCGATTTATTAATTAGATCTATTTACCAATTTTCTTAATTTTTGCTTACTTTTACTTTTATGTTCCAGTTCCTTTTGTTTTCCTTTAGTTCAGTTTGTTGTTCCTTTTTAGATTTTCTTTTTGGAGCTGAGAATTTAATCCATTTTTTTATTCTTTCATTTTTAGTGTTAAATATGTTTAATGCAATGAATTTTCCTTTGGTCACTGCTTTAAATTTATCTCATAAATTATGATGTGTAATGTTTTTATAATCATTTTTATAAATTCTTTAATTTCAATTTGTATTTCCCTTTCACCTAGCAGTAGCTTAATTGAAAATGTTTTTAAGCTTCAGAATGAAGTGTTTCTGTGCCTTTTTTAAAAGAAACTAAATTCTACCTTTATTGTATTTTGGTCAGAGTGCTGTTTATGGTTTTTATACATTATAGAAGCTTCTGATGCTTTGTGACTTAACACATGATCAATTTTTAGGGATGTGCTGGGGGCACTTAAGAGGAATAGATGCTCTCTATCACCAGAGTTTAATTCATAGAATCTACATTATTGATTGTACCGTTTAAGTCATCTATCTTTTTGGTTATTTTTTGTCCACTTGGTTTCTCATGTACTGGGAGTAGTCTATTATTAGTGTGTTTTTGAATATTGTTCTTTTAATCACCTGTAGTTTTTGCTTTGTAAAGTTGGTTGTGACATTATATGTTGCATAATTATCCATGTGAGATAAATCATTCGTAAAGGTTATGTCTCCATGATGGATTGTGGCTTTTAGAATAAGAGTGCTTTTCTTTTTCATATTTAATGTCTTTCAGCTTGAATTCTTCTGAGCTGCTGTAAAAATTGCTAGCCTCTCTTCTCTCCTTTCCCCTGCCATTTTCCTGGTATACTTTTATCCACCTTTTATTTTTAGTCCTTCTGAGTCACTTTAAGTTGTGTTTCTTGCATACCATATGTATTTGAGTTATTAAAAATTCTTCACTATTTTATTTTTACTGGATGCAAAATACTTCCCTAATGCAAAACACTTAAATTATTTGAGAATTGGCTTCTACAAATAATTCTGCATGAACATCTTGGTACACATTTTGTGTTATTTACCTAGCCTGGATAGCCAGTCACAAAGCATCAATATACTTAATATATAATCATATTTGTTGCTAAATAGCTCTGCAGGAATTATGTACCTATCTCTACTTTCATTTGCAAAGCACAAGAGAAATGACATATCACATGATTTCCAGAGCTATTATCATTAAATATTCTTTGTTAATTTATAAGTAAAAATATGCTATTTATTGTTCATTTGTTACTAAAGAGGTTGAACATTTTTCTATTTTGTTAATATTCATATTTCTTTTGTGAATTATTTGCTCACATCTTATTAAAGGCTGAATGTTTTATTATGGATTTATAGGAACTCTTTACATAGCTAAATTTTAATGATTTTACCAAAATATTTATTTTCCCATCTTAAAATTTTGTTCATCATTTTTAACAGAAATATTTATAGTATGTAGCCATATCCATCTTTGTAGGATTTCTTCTAGCAAGATTACTTGTTAATAAAAATATTTTTAAAATATCATGACACTTATAGTTTTCTTTTGTGACAGGCATGTGAAACTATTTCTCTGCTTAAGCAATTCTGGCCAGAAGGATCTGACATTCGACGTGTTCTTTGTGTTACTTCATGCTCATTGTCTTTGAGAATGTATCATCACTTTTTAGAAAACAGAATGAAGACTAGCTCTGATCAGAAAACTAACATCCAAGAGGTGCGATTGTTAAAACTTTACTGTGAAACACCATTGCTTTCTATTTTTGATATTTTATTGATTTTCATATACCTTTTCTTCCTTTTTTTTTTTTTTGGTACTTTATTTCCCCAATTTATTTATATAAATTTCTCCCAAAAGAGGAAAAAACTGGAATTTGTTTATCAGTAATATCTATGATCCCGTTATATGTTTTAGTGTTTTACTATAAAGACATTTCCCCTTAGTACACATTTAGTCAAACTTACCCAATCATCCAGAAGAAGGGGAAATAAGAAAGGAAATTAGCTTTTTTGTGAGAGCTTACATTATAATGTTCTGGGGTCTTTATATGCCTTGTGCCTTTATATCCTCTCAACAGCATTTTAAGGAAGGTATTTATTCCCATTTCACATATGGGAACACCAGAGGTTTAGACAGTCCTTAATTAAATAGCGATGTGGATTGAGGATTGAAACCATGTCTGTCTTATTCAACTTCCATAATGGCAAGTGTCTTTAGAAAGAACACGCTGTAGAGTCTCAGTGGCATGAGATGCTAAAAATGCTAAGCTTTTAACCTTCTTTATGGTTGATAGAGTAAGAATCTGTTATCCAGTATGGGTTTGCTCTCCAGCTAGATAATCATCCCTATATATACAAATACACACATACACACACACACACACAAACACGAGTACACATACTATTTTGTATACAATCTGACTGCTGGGGGATTCTTTTTTTTTTTTTTTGGTGGGAGTGCAAAATGTTTATTAAAGATTAACATCCATGGATAAAAGGGGGAAGAAGCCGGATTGGGCAGGAAAGTGTTAAATTGTGAGCCAGGCCACCAACCTGTGGGGAGCTGGGGTGGAGGGGATGTTGCCTCTTGCAGCTAACCCAGGTGAAGCCAAGTGGCCAGGTCTTTGTCTTTCTGGGGGGCGATTCTTGCCTGAAGGTTTTTATTAAAGAAATATGGAAATTTTTGTAACTTTTTGAACCCTCAGAAATGAACAGGACCTACTACCTTTACCTAGCATCCTTTATATTTGGTTTTCCAGTATCTACTTGAATATGTTCTTAGTAAAATATTTTTTACATGATTAGGTATGACTTTTAAGTTATTGTCACAAAAATGATACTAAACCAACTGTACCTCTTTGGAACTTCTGATCATTAGACCCTATCTGGCCCCGTGGAAGCACTCCAAAATGAGTCTTAGTTTTGTTTTACTGGCAACCCTGCAAACATTTGAAGATGGCTAGGAGATCCTTGTCCCATCATGTTAAACATGCCCATTTCTTTACTCTTTTTCTATTTGGGTAAGTTTTTCAGATGGGTCCTGGTTTATTCACTCTGGTAATATTTAGTGTAACTTTTAAAATATGCTTTGCACAGAGTAGGGCATTTAAAGCATGGTTTCACCTGTGCAAAGACCCGTGCGATCATGACTTCGTTAGCCGCTGGGTCAGCTCATGTAAAGTTGGGCCTAACTAAAAATACTTGTAAAATGCTTTATGTAAACTGCAGGCTAGCTGGCAGTTGCCTATCCCCTTACCTGACTTCGGTATTTTATATGTAGCCAAATTAATGTATGAAGATGAGAATTCAAAAACATACAGAATGAAGACTGTAGTCAAGCAAAATGCGTCTGCCAACCTTTGTGGTGCTGCATGCGTGTCAAATTTCATAGCCTGCTGATCTCTAGTTTACCTCCTTTATCTTATTCAGGTGGAAAGTAATTGCTTAACCCTGCAAGAGATGGAAGATTTGTGTAAACTGCATTGTCTCAGTGTGGTCTTTCTACTTCACTTACCTCTTTCTCAAAGAGCCTGTGCTAGATTCATCACTTCCCATTGGACCAAGAACGTTCAGACTTCCTTAAGAATGGTAAATATGCTCTTTATTAGTTTAATTATTTATTTTTTTGTTTCAATCGTTTGATATAAAGAAACCACAGTCACCTTCAAATATAGGTTTATAAGGGGGCGCATGGGTGGCTCAGTTGGTTAAGCATCTCTTGATTTCAGCTCAGTTCTTGATCTCAGGGTTGTGAGTTCAAGCCCCATGTTGGAGCTTAACAACAACAAAAGGATTTATAATAATGTCAGCCCTTTGGGGATCTTAAAGGTTTAATGGTCTAAGTCAGTTTCAGGTTTTCATGTTATTAATTATAAGAGATTGGTGACCATTGTGTTCTGCTCTTGAGAGGAATTGAAGATATAAATGTAATAGTTATTTCTGTCCATTATAGACGTTATTTAGAAAAAAATAATGTAGACTTTAGGAAAATAGAAAAAACAAAAGAAACACCCAGTGACCCATTATTCAAGTCAACAACTATAATATTTTAGGTTATTTTCTTAATTTTTAATGAATACAACTTTCTATTGTTATTTGTTATTGTTTCTGACATTAGAATGAGTATGTATATTTATATTTGTATATTGGAATGAATATATATTCATATATAAATATATATAAAATATTTTTCTTTTCACATATTTTTAAATTTTCTTTCATACTCTTTGCTAACCTCATTTCTTAATAGCTACTATTTTTTGTTCAATGTACCATGGGTTACCTGCCCATTTTCTCATATAGATTATAAATGCTGCTATTCTCCAGATTCTCTGAGTATAACCCTTTTCCTTTAACTTGAGGATGTTGACTTAGACTTCATGTCCAGAAGTGGGATTAGTGCATCAATTTAAATGGAAAATTTTGGGCAGCCCAGATGGCTCAGTGGTTTAGCACCTGCCTTCAGCCCAGGGCGTGATCCTGGAGACCTGGGATCGAGTCCCATGTCAGGCTCCCTGCATGGAGTATTTGTGGGGATGATGCCATTGTATGAAATATAATTGCAGAGGAAGATCATGAATTCAGTTCTGGAAATATTGAGTTGCCAATGAAATACCCAAATGGAGCTATCTAGTAGGCAATTTGAAATACTGGTTTGGAGCTTAGCAGAGTGGAATGAATTCGGGATAAAGATTTGAAAATCACTAGCCTATGGAAGTTAATTAATGCCATGACAGTGGATAAAATTAGTTTGGGAAAGACAAAAGAGCCTTGAATAGAATCCTGAGGTCTTTTGATATTAAATGGTTAGGAATAGAATGAGACACTGGTGAAGGACACTGACAAGAGCTACTTAGTTTATTTTAAGGGAGTAAATTGTATTGAGAAACAAAGATATACCACTATGTCCTGCCTAGCACTTTTGAAGGCTTGTTTTTGAGAAAACAATGATAGTGGCATCAATATGTGTTATTGTATGATTTTCTTTTTCTAGCAGTCTCAACAACATGACCATAGGCACAAGAAAACAACTGATTGGATGCTATGGAAAAAAGACAATATAATTTTGGCACAGAAAAGCTATTAGTGGACCTATTAGTATTATAAAAGAGAAAAAAAAAAGGAAAATAGATTTTACTATCTTTGGAAGAAGGTGATAAAAATGATAGACTTGGTTTCATGGAGATAAACCAAATGGACTCCATTGGATGGGGGCAAGTTGAGGAGCTGTAGAAATGGAAGTCCCAATACGATCAAAAAAGAAGTGTGAATGATCATTATGCAAAGTTAGAAGGATGGGTCAACAGGTGGGAGTAAGACGCTCTTCATCAGGCAACGTGGCAGACATTATTATTGTTTCCTTGTCTATGTCTCCCGTTCACTTACTTTTTCATCTTACTCTAAATGTCTACAACTCTCCCCCTGCAGGTTTTGTTTGCTTGATCTGAAATGCTGGGTTATTAGTTCTCAAACCGTCCACCAAGGACAGATGAGGAATTGGTGGGTGAAGACCCCAGCTTCCTTGGATATAGGTTGAGATAACCCTGAAACGTATTGTATGCTGGCTCCCAGAATTCCCTACTGGAATTGAGTTTCAGTTGTCTTCAGTGTGGGAAATGGTCCCTGTACTTCCTGAGGGAGGGCATCTGAAAGTTCTTGTTGGCTCTAAGTGGGTCATGCTAATTAATTGAGAGGCAGGGGGAACCTGCTAGTCTTCACAGAAGTCTCAGAGTCAGATGAGGGGATAAGTGGGAAATGACATGGAAAAGACCCCTCTAAATCTGAGTACTGTATTTCAGTAGACTGTGAGGTCCATGGAACCAACTGAAAGTCACTCCATGGCCTCTGACCATTTGATCTCTACTCAAGGGACCTGGGTCTATTGCCTGTGTAGCGTACTGCAGAGCGAGGTACGACTGGAGACAGCCATGCTGAGTGGTGGGCACCATCTTTTTTTTTTTTTTTTGGACCAAAATGAGAATGACACTTGTATAAACACCCCTATCAAAGCCTGGCATGGGAGATTCAGAGAAGATTCATGAAGAGAATTGACCTAAGTGTGACTAGGAAGTAATTGAATTGGACTGATTTTACTTTGTAGGGTTTAGATTATATTTACTGAAATAGCATAATAGGTATGTAGGATCAACAGTCAAAATTCAGAAACAGAAAAATACATTGATTGGAACCTAGGTTTATAGTTGTGAGCACTTACAACTGCTCTAACAGAAGCGTTAAAAGGTTTTATGATGTGACGTACACAATACTATCTGCTGATGCTCAGAGGAGAAAATATTCTCCTATATCCCAGAACACATTGGGGAACTTTCTTCTAGACATTTTGATAGTCTGTTAGGAAGAGGCCGACTATGGTTAATTAAAGGAATAAGAAGACTGCATTTCCAGGTCCTTTTAGTTTATTTAATTTAAAAGATTTTATTATTTATTTATTTTTTAATTTATTTACTTGAGAGAGAGTAAGAGCACGTGTGAGTGTGCATGAGCAGGGAGCAGGGCAGATGGAGATGGAGAGGGAGAAACAGACTCCTCATTGAGCAGGGAAGCCTGGGCAGGGCTCCATCCCGGGACCCTGGTGTCATGACGTAAGCCTAAGGCAGATGCTTAACTGACTGAGCCACCCAGGCTCTCCTAACTTATTTTAGATATTTCCGAAAAGTTATGTCAGGTTAATACATTAAAACTATTGATATGACATGTCAGATGTTAAAATAATACATTAGGGCATCAATGTTATTGTGCTATGAGTTCTGTTGTTATTTCTCAGATAATATTTGATTTTTTGTCAACTTTTTATAGGATGTGTTACATATACTCAGTTACGAGTGCTATGAATACGATAATTGTGATATTGATTTACAGATTTGGATGAATGCTCTATTTGTATAGTTTTCATTTATAACGAGTTTTATAAACAGTTTTTTATAGACAGTAGTCATCAGGAGAAAGGATATTACAAAGTCTTTCTGAATGATGGAATGTTCTAAGATGGTTCTGCGGGACATACTTTGTGGTTTTAGCTGATAGAAAACGTCATTCTTTAACTAGGAGCATGGATTATGGACGCGATGATAGGAACAGCTGCCAGTTATTCTGCACCAGCTTTTTGTGTGTACTTTACCTATAGTGCCTCATTAAGACATAACAATTCTCCTCTTATGCCCTCTTTTTACAAATGAAAACCTTGGCAAATTGAACACCAATAAAAAATAAATCTATAAAAAAAAAGGAAAAAAAAAAAAGAAAACCTTGGCCTCGGAAAGGCTAAGTGGCCCATTAACACAACTAATAAATGATCAAGGTGCGAGATAACTCCATCTCCGTCCAGCTTCCAAATCTGTAACCTTCCCACCACCCTCCGCTCCCTTGATGCGGGAAACAGCTGATCATCCCATAATCAAGCACCCCTTAGGTCTCTCCTATTTCCATGCTTCTCTTTGGTAGCACCCAGTAGCTGAAGGTGTGAATTCAGGGAGCCTCTCTGAAATTTTCACAATAAAAGATATATTCTGAGGTCTCTGGATCTCTCTCCCTCAAGCATACTGAAGGGAGAGTTTCGAGTTTACTGAAATCTTGACACGTGGAGACCACATGGTGGCACTTCTCACGTGAAGTGAATAAAATGAGGATTGCTTGCTGTACTGTATTCTCATATTACTGTTATTTA
Organism: Canis aureus; assembly: GCF_053574225.1. NCBI lineage: Eukaryota > Metazoa > Chordata > Mammalia > Carnivora > Canidae > Canis > Canis aureus. The sequence goes on along the minus strand of NC_135623.1, from coordinate 70,430,193 downwards.
CTCAGTGGTATTTTGGGAAAGGCTTGCATGGTATGAACCTTACATGGCAGTGGTTCTCCAAGGATGGCTCCCCTGAACAACAATATCGACATCACCTGGGAACTTGTTAGAAATGTCAATTCTTAGGCTTCATCCCAGAGCTACTGAATTACTCTTGGGCTGGGGCCTAGGAATCTATGTTTTATTTGACAGTCTTTCCAGGTGAGGCTTCTGCTGAACTTGGAGAACCACTGCTCTATGGCTCTATGGAGATCTCTTTAGTATTTTATTGTAGGTAAAACTACAGTGTAGGTAGGAGGCTCCCACTCTGATATTTATGTCTTTTTCACGAACCTTGGGCAATCTCCCTAACATCTGTTCCGAGCTAGGTTGTCCAAAGCAGTAGCCTATAAGCCACAAGTGGATATTGAACACTTGGAATGTGGGTAGTATGAAATGAGTTGCGCTCTATACTGAAAAGAAACACTAGATTTAAAAAAAAACTTAAGTGAAAAACATGTAAAGTATTCTGTTAATATTTTTATATTGATTATACATTGAAATGATAATACTTTGGATAAGCTGAGTTAAATAAAATACAATTTTGCTTGTTTTTTTTTTAATGTGACTTCTAGAAAATTTAGAATAAAATATGCAGCTTGCCTGTGTTATATTTCTGTTGGATAATTCTGAGTTTGATTTCCATATCAATATAGAGAAATAAATGGTTCATATTTGGGAAGCATTTGGTTTTATCATTGAAGGAGTGTGGAGCAGAGGAGCCTCGGTTATCCCCTACTGAACCTAATTCCCCAAACACTGTCATCGACTGAAAAGATGACTAGGCTCTCACTCAGATAATTTACTCACATCTAATCAATGCTAAACTAGACGTGGCCAGTAAAGACACCCTTCCCGTGTTAGGCGTGAATATAGCCTCACTATCATAAACTCAGCAGGTACACACCAGTGTAGGTGAAAGAGAATCTTTGAGTTTGAAGCATCTTCTAGACCCCTGAACAATCAAATGCTATTTTTTAAAGATATTTTATTTATTTATTCATGAGAGAGAGAGAGAGAGAGAGAGAGAGGCAGAGACACAGGCAGAGGGAGAAGCAGGCTCCCTGCAGGGAGCCCGAGTGGGACTCGATCCCGGGTCTCCAGGGTCACGCCCTGGGCTGAAGGCAGGCGCTAAACCGCTGAGCCACCCAGGAATCCCCTCAAGTGCTATTTTTTAAATCATCTTTTGACCTGAAAGTAAAATTGGAAACAGTAAAACCTCAGGAAAGAACAGAGGCACATTTGAAAGCGGAAGTATTTCTGTAGCACAGAGACTGTATCTGTGGATTAGTGCGAGAAAAAAAATTGTATGGAGTCAAACACAGATTTCTATGATTCAGAATAAAGAACTATTCTGAATTAATCTTTTGGTCAGTTTGGTTTTATTTTATGATCCAGCCTTTTAAGATATAAAGCTTTCATCATTATCCAGCCTGAAAGGACTTACAGTAATAGGACTTGGAAGAGCCCCGCCAACTTGTCTTTTCATTGGATTATTGATACATTTGAAGTTATATTATATTTTATTGCTAATATAACAATCATCAATGACTTGGTTTTATTTCTGATTTTCAGAAAAAGTGGTGTGAACATTTCATCTTAAGTAATATGAATATTTTTGAATTTTGGAATCTGAATTTAATTCACCTTTCAGACTTAAATGATGAGCTTTTGTTGAAGAATATTGCTTTTTACTATGAAAATGAAAATGTTGAAGGTACCACCTTAGTATATTTTTATGATTTTACTTTCATCTACAGATAAACATTATAAAGGATTTAACACTTCAAAATCATTTTCCTATATGTCCAACATATAATGTAGCAATTATTTTCCTTTCAGTCTTTGTTTATACATGCATATAAGTTTTATTTAGTTGCAATGAGAGTGAATGTTATATTTTAAAACATTTTTAGCTTAATATACTCAAATATTCTTGAAAGAAATATGTGTATGAGTATGTGGCATTTCTAGATAATTTTAACAGTTGAATTTTTCATTTAAATATATGGAAAACATTTTAAAAATATTTACTGTAAGTAAGGCAATTATCCTACTATTATGAGATATTTAGGAAATTTTAATTTTTTTTCCAAAGACAAAGCTGATTTATATGTTATATCTACTTTGTTTGTTTTTCCTTTGGATTATTTTTTTTAAATAAATGTTCTGCTGTTTCTTAATAGTCAAAGAAAAAAACATATTTTAAGAGAGCTATAAGCCATTGCGCATTCTTGAAACTTCTTTGATGTCTAGAATTTGGTTCCTACATATTGCTAACATTGGAATGAGTTAGCTACATATAAATTTAGCAACTCTCTAAAAATTTTCTCAGTCTCTGAAAAATAAGTTATATTCATTTTTATTGGTTGTACAGTTATGCATGGTATAACTTTTCTTTTTACCTGCAAAATGCATATTGATAATCTGTTATTGTTATTTGTGATTATTGTAATTTATATATTTAGGCACAATGTGGAACTCACCAAAAATTTCAGTTTTACAAATATTTCAGAACTCTATGAATTTAGTCAAAGTATGTGCTTCTGTATATACAGGAATGACTTTTAATATTTAGTACTTTTAACTATTATATAGGCCTACACTTGAATTTAGGAGATGTCATTATGAAAGATTATGAACATCTCTGGAATACTGTTTCAAAGTTGGTCAGAAAGTTCACTGTTGGAAAGCCATTTCCTCTGAGAACAACGGAACTTTCTTTTCTTGAGAAGAATTCATCGCCAATCAAAGGTATAAATTTCTAAATTAATTTGAAATAACAGTTTAAATCTCTGAAATTTTTTTTTGAAAACTACTAACTAAATGCCGTAGATCTAAATAATTTCCTGGTACTATGCATTTTAATAATAAATTACCTTTTGCTATATCATTGGGATGATATGCTATGACTATAATTTTGAAGACTTATAAGTTTTGCTTGTGGGGGATCCCTGGGTGGGTGATTCAGCGGTTGAGAGTCTGCTTTCCGCCCAGGACGTGATCCTGGAGACCCGGGTTCGAGTCCCATGTCGGGCTCCCTGCATGGAGCCTGCTTCTCCCTCTGCCTGGGTCTCTGCCTCTCTCTCTCTCTGTCTCTCTCTCCATCTCTCTCTCAATGTGTCTCTCATGAATAAATAAAATCTTTTTTAAAAAAGTTTTGCTTGTGGCTAATGTTGCCAATCAAAAAAAAAAAGTCAGATAAATGTGACTTTCATTTCTATCAATATGGCAGCATAGATAAGGGGAAAAATCTCTTTGGGGAAACAATTGAAATGCTGATAAGGCACACAAAACATCTTTTTGTATTATAGCTAAGCTCAAAACAACACAAGTTCAATTCCAGGAGCCAAAAATAAAGGGAAAGACTGATCTCTGGGTAATACAAAATGAATTAGCCTGATAATTTCTAATTATAGGTTCATTTTCCTATATGGAATCTGAGGTTTCAATTATTCTATTAGTAGGGTCAAGAAGATAGATAACTTTCTAAACTAGAAAATTAAAGTGATCAGGAGAATCTTATACATTCTCTGTAGAGGAAAAACATCATAAGCCCTGGTTTTACAGGATACAGATTTTACTCATACTCTGCCAAATATGAGTACAAATACAAATTTATAAAACAACAGAGGAAATCAGCTGCAAGAGAAACAGTAAGCTGTAGAACTAGAACTTCTGGAAGTTCTGTCAAATACCATCGACACTTTTTACAGAGCTGGAAACCATAATCCTAAAATTTGTATAGAACCAGAAAAAGACCTCAAATACCCAGAGGAATGTTGAAAAGGAAAACCAAAGCTGGTGGCATCACAGTGCCTGACTTCAAGCTCTATTAGGAAGTTATAATCATCAAGACAGTGTGGTACTTGCACAAAAACAGACACAAGGATCAATGAACAGAGTAGAGAACCCAGAAATGGACCCTCAATTCTATGATCGACTCATCTTTGACAAAGCAGGAAAGACTATCCAGTGGAGGAAAAGACGGTCTCTTCAATAAATGGTGCTGGGAAATTGGGCAACCACGTGCAGAAGAATGAAACTGGACCATTCTCTGACACCAGACACAAAGATACATTCAAAATGGATGAAGGATCTAAATGTGAGACAAGAATCCATCAAAATCCTAGAGGAGAACACAGGCAACACCCTTTTTGAGCTTGGCCACAGCAACTTCTTGCAAGATGCATCCATGAAGGCAAGAGAAACAAAAGCAAAAATGAATTATTGGGACTTAATCAGGATAAAAAGCTTCTGCCCAACAAAGCAAACAGTTAACAAAACCAAAAGGTAACCTATAGAATGGGAGAAAATATTTGCAAATTACATATAAAATAAAGGGTTTGTATCCAAGATCTATAAAGAATTTATCAAAATCAAGACCCAAAAAAGAAATAAACCAAACAATAGGCAGAAAATATGAACAGAAATTTCACAGAGGAAGACCTAGACATGGCCAACAAGCACATGAGAAAATGCTCCGCATCAATGGCCATCAGGGAAATACAGATCCAAACCACCATGAGATCCCACCTCACCCCAGTGAGAATGGGGAAAATTAACAAGGCAGGAAACAGCAAATGTTGGAGAGGATGTGGAGAAAAGGGAGCCCTCCTGCACTGTTGGTGGGAATGCAAGCTGGTATAGACACGCTGGAAAATGGTATAGAGGTTCCTCTAGAATGTCATATTTTGTAATTATCAGAAGTAGAATATGCTATATGTATATTTAAAATGCTCAGAGAAATAAAATATGAAATTTGAAACATGAGAAAATCAGATAATTCTAAAAATTACTATTTACATTTTAAAGTAACCAAAGGTTAGAAATGAAAATATTGTCAATGGACAGGTTAAAAAGCTGATTTGATATTGCTAAAGAGAATGTGTGAACTAGAGATAGATCAAAAGAATTACACCTAAAAATAGAGATGACCATGTTATACACCTTAAGCTTACACAATGTCATATGTCAATTACATCTCAATAAAGCTAGAAAAAAAAACACAAAGAAATAAGAGATGAAACAACATAAAAATATGTCAAAAACTAAGGTATAATGAAGAAGTTTAGCCTTTTATTAATTCGGAGATTTGGAAAGAAAGAATGATCCATCATGGATAGGTATTTGCCTGGATTGATGAGAGACAAGAATTTGCACATTTAAGATGGATGAAGAATCCCAAGTGGGATAAATTAAGCATATGCACACACACACTCACAGATAAATACACACACTGGATGCAATATAGTAAAATTATAGAATATAAAAAATGAATATCTTAACAAGTTACCTACAAAGGAACAAAAACTAGTCTACAATAGATTTCTTCTATAACAATGAGAGAAACCAGATTATGGTGAAATTGTATATGATTCCTAAAATATTTAAGAATGAAGAAGTAATATAAACATGTTTAGAAATATAAAAACTGATTTTTATCCATCATCGTAGCATCATGGACGATATTTCCATTCCATGAATTTCAGGAAGATTCAAATGTCCCCCTAAGGAATGTGAGAAAGGAAGCTAAGGGGAATTTGGGATGTGTTGATACAAGTATATTTTTCAGAATATGGGGGAAGAATATACACTCTTATGTACTGATGAATTCCACTAAAAACTCTCAAGTACAAGTAATTTATTGATCCCAGGAAGATCAAATAAGGGAATGGTTAGGTAGGATCCGGAATGGAACAAGACCAACGCGGGAAGTGTTAACAAGTGGGTTTCCACCGGGGCAGCTACAAGTAGATTTTACTGGGAATCTCAGAACGGTGTGCAAACTGCCTCGGAGACGTCTTACCTGAGGGGCAAGATAGCTGGGGCATTTACCCTACAAGTCCTATCACGCTTTTGGCCGAGGGCTGTCTGTGGGGCATTGCATCCTTAGCACCTGTGGCCTCCTGCATGGCAGTAAGGAGAAGAGCGCTCAGGCAGAGAGTTGCAGAGACTTGCAGTAAGAAGGTGTCAGGAAACACGGGAGCAGTGGCCACCAAGGGGATAACGGGCAGAGCAAAGGCAGCTTACCTAGAATCATGGACCAGATGTAAATAAAAAGGTATTTATTAGCCAACTATTATACATAGGAAATACATGTGATGCGCATGTCTACGTGTGTATGTGCTGGTACATATGTGATACCAAAGAGGATGCAAGAAAATACTGTAATGATATCAAATTACCTCATTATTTTCTATATTTCCCCCTACTTTTTAAAGTTTCATTTCTATAAACGTATTTATATAGATCTATGAGTGAGAGTTCCGTATTCAAATTCCTTGTCATGAGGATAATGAAAGAAATAGACATTTAAAAATACCTACCTGCATGCCTAAGTGATGCCTATTTCTTCATACTCTACTATGTTCCAAAGTGTTTTAATGTGGGCAATAGCTTTATGGGAAATCAACCAAAAAAAAAAAATTAAATAGTTTTCTTAAAAAAAAAAAAAAGAAAGAAAACTAGAACTGAATTGATAAATGTAAATAAAATCAATGAAAAATGTTTTTTAATGTAAAGTTTTAGAAAATGATGTATAATATTCCTGTGTGAAAGTTTCACATTTGACATTTTCTTTTTTTTTTTTTTTTAACTTATTTACAGATACTTTCAAGAAAAAGGTTCCTAATTTGGGATTTATTTCAATGTCATCTGAAGTGGTTGATAAGTTCGTTGGCGACCTTTTGAAAGATCTCCCTTTCTTGAAGAGGTATAAAACCGAAAATACCTCAGTAAATGGGTGGAATGGATGATTTACTCATTAAAGATTCTACGAAATGGAGTATATTAGATGCAATATGTGTTTGTGACACATAATGAGTTTATAGCAAATTTATCAATGTCTTTGATCGTAGCTAGGTTAAAATCAACATGATTTTAATTTTAGAGTAAAATTACTGCAGCTGGAATTTCTAACTAATGAATTGATTTTTAATTAATGGATTAATTAATGAATATTTGTTGATGTTGATGGGACTGTTAGAAATGTGGAGTAGATTCTGGGTTCTAAAGCACCTAGTAAACTGCTTTTTGGATTCTAACAGCCACATCCTATTACAGAAAGAGGAAGCGTGGCGATGGTTTTTTAAAATATTAAAAAATGATATCTGTGCTGTGTTCTATTTAGAGGCATGAAATTTAAAGCATGCATATTTTTTTGTCCCACAGTGATGATCCTATTGTAACGTCACTAGTTAAACAAAAGGAATTTGATGAGCTTGTGCACTGGCATTCTCACAGACCCCTTAGTGATGACTATGACAGGACAAGGTGTCAATTCGATGGTGAGTTCTATGACTATGGTGAAATAAATTAAAATCAATTTCACTCTTTTTTTATTTTGTAATAAAAAATTGTATCATGAACCACAGGTTATATTTCTTGAATAATAATAGTCTCAGAGATATTTAGGTGCATGTCAGTAGAGATGGTAATGAAAAAGTCCCATCGTTTACTGGTAGTCACGGGGACGCAGAAATGCAGATGTCCTAGGAAGTGCAGCAATACTGCATTTGTCCCCACAAGAATTCAAGCCTTTTTAAAATAAATATGGTTTGTAGCTTAAGATCTTTGTGTATTACTTGAAGCATTGCTTCATAATGCTGAGGCCATTGTCTCTCAGGCAGTTTCAGCCACTTTCACACCACCCAGTTGATTAAATACAACAAGTGCCAGTATTGATGTGTCTTCATGCTCAGGATGGTTGGAACTGCAAAAGGAGGCTCATGAAACCACTAAAAGTAGACCAGGAGAGATTGAATTAGGGATCTTGTCTCCTTGGTTCATCCCTTGTCTTCATCTCACCTTTGCCTACCCCTATGCTTACCTCCACCGTCCTTCAAGTTGACAAAACTCACTTCCAGAAGAATCTAGGAGTGCTCATAGTAAGCTCGCTCATATGTATCAGCCTGTTTATATAAACAGCTACTAAGATCCTGCAAGATGTGAGGGGATCTTTTAGATTGACCATTAATATCCTTCCAAGTGGTTTAATTCGATATGTGTAGATGCAGACATGGAAAAAAATCAACTGGCTTAATTATCCCTTAATTGTAATTTTCCTTTGGTTTGGGAGGAAGTCATACCTTGATTGTTGGAGTTTCCTATGTCAGTGGATTTTTCCGTAGTGAAAGTGTTTTTCAGCTCCCAGACTCTTGAGTCTGTGGCTATGGTTTGGAGTAAGGATTTTTCTGTCCAGCAGTGCCAGAAGCCAGAGTATCCAAGATGGGTATCTTCTTGATTTTGCCTCTACCTTCTTCTTAAACCCGTTCATAGGGCAGATAATAGAGGTAAAACTCAGAATCTGACATTCTTTTTAGCATCCTGATATTGGCTTTAGGATGTAGACAGTGAAAGAATGTTTCATCACTTCCATCCTTTAATAAGGTAAGGAATGAGTCCGTGAACAAGAATTAGCCTGACTTAAGATTCCCTCTTTAACAAAAGTAAATTAGACTAAATTGCTGTTTTAAAATAAAAAATACGTGTGTGTGTGTGTGTGATGGCATGAAGAATTAGTGAGAATGCTATTGAAAAACTCTAAGAGTTTTACATTTTAAGCCTTGAAAAACTATAGGAGTCTTACATTTTAAGTCTTTTCTTTTTCAGAAAAATCTAGAGATCCTCGTCATCTTAGGAACGTGCAGAAGTATAATGCTTTTCAGCAATTTTATGGGAATTCATTAGAATCAGTCTCTCCAAAACTCATTGTAACTCAAGCTGTAAAGCCAAAAAGGAATTTCAATGCACCCAAGAACAAAAAGACACATGTAGGTTCTATTAGTTCTATCAAGTTCTAAAACTTTTTTTTTTCATCTTAAGTTGATATTTGTTCAATTCCTCTGGTAGTTTCTTTGCATGCTATGACTTTTCTTTTTATATATGATCACTTAGGTTATTTTATTTACTTAGTAAGAAAGTCTAGCCTCTTCTGTACAGAATAAAATATATATTTATTTGAGAGAGAATATAAGAATATAATATAAGTAAGGTACTAAAGGCTTGGATTTAGAAATGTTGAAGTAAAATTAAAAATATAGTTTTATTGAGTTCTGGTCTAAGATGGCAATACAGGAGGTTCCTGAACTTGTCTCCTCCCATAGGCATAGTGAACTTACAGATAAATACAGAAAAATTCTCTCTGAAGGCAATCTGCAAAACTAGAGAAATAACACCTTGGACAAATGGAAAAAAAAGAAAAACCCACAATAAAATAGGCAGAAGAGGCTGAGACATAAACTCCCCCCTCCCCCGGTGCAGAGATATATAATTGGAAGAGAACTCAGAAGTCCCAGTTTTTCCCTGAGGAGGAAAGGATTAGGACCACATTTGCTTGGGAGTTAGGGAAGGCTCCATGGAGGGAATAGCTTGAAGGACAAGTAGGAAACAGGGGCGGCCATGGAAGAGTGGAGGAGGAAAATCCGTGCCAGAGAGATCGGCAGGGACCAACGCAGGAAACATGAGAAAACTGGCCTGATGTCTTTGATTTTATTAATTTACTCTTTGATTTGTAATCTATACCACTCAGAAATCTACAGAATTATGTGCAGAGGGGCTTTATGGTGATTAAATTTAATTGTCATAAGTTTTTAATTAACAGAGGCTTTAATTTTAAGAAACCAATACTGAGCCTAAAACTGTTCCTATTCAAGAATGGGATGATGATCAAAATAACCAATATACACTTAAGAATATTGTCTCATATATGAAATTTAATCTTGGACTATTTCCAACTTGTTTCATGATATGTTTCCCCGCCCCCCCCCCCCATTATTGGGCAGGAAACCAAGGCTGAAATAATTGCTAGAGAGAATAAAAAGAGGTTATTTGCTAAGGAAGAAGAAAAAGAGGAGAAAAAATGGAATGCTCTGTCATTTTCTATTGAGGAGGAAATGAAAGAGAACTTAAACTCTGGAATAAACAACCTGGAAGATTTTTTGAAATCATGTAAAAGTAACTCCGTGAAATACCGAGTTGAAATGGTAGCGTTGAATGCCTGCTTGAAAGCATGGAAAGAACATTGCCAAGGTAAGGATATGTCATTCTATACTTTTCGTTTTGACGAATTTGAGAATTAATAAAGGGATGTAATGACGACAGCTGCCATTCATTAACTGGAAGTTTGTGTTAGAAGCCGTAGGTGGATTCTGTGATCCTATCCTTACAAATTCCTCTAAGTGTTACTTCTTTGATCAGTGAGCAACCTCAGAGTGGCCAATATGCAGCACATTCCTAAGCAAATTCAAGTGCAATCAGTCAAAGATGGGCTAAAGACTAGCTGCTTATAAAATCGTGGGCATCGTCAAGGGAACCAGCAAAGACAGGGCGCTACTTGGGGACAACCTGCCATTCGGTCTTGAGATCTGAAGTGCACACATTTTCTTTCTGGGTAAAAACTGAAGATTATGTTTGCTGACCATGCTGGATTCTTCCAAACGTTGCTATGGCTTCCGTGTGGTCTACTTTGCAATTTCTGTAGCACGTATAGTAGAATAAAAAGGAGACAGGAAGAGGAAGATAAGGGGAAATAAGCCTGGGTGGAGGATGTAAATCGAGAGCAGGTGGTCATGTGCCCAGAGCTCCAAGCTGACGTGCCTCCTGGTGAGCCTAGGCGATGGGTCTGACTTGGGCGCCTCCGCACCTGGATCCTTTAACACATGGTCACCAGGCTCTCCTCCCTCCACCCTCGTCCTATTAACCTCAACCTGCTCTAGCACAGTTAACCTTTCACTGTGGTTTCCGTCAGAGAGAGAAAGATAAGGTTTGGCTTACACATGTCTCCCCAAACCAGCTGCTGTATGTGAATTTGCAGGTGACTGCCACTGAGAAGGATCAAAATTAAGTGGCTCACCCTCTTGAGGGTAAGAATTCTACATTGAATTTTTTTTTTTTTTAGTCTCGTATAGCATTCAGTGGGTGTTTGGGGTATTTGTTAGACAGCTAAAATGCAGATTTACTGGAAGAAATTTGAAAGTGAACACAGCCCTGACATCGTAAGTGTGCGAAGATTAGCAATGAGGAGGAATAAAAAGGGCGTGTATACCTATACCAAGATGAAGAAGAATTAGCACCGTCTGTGTCTGGCAGTTGCATAGATTGAATTGACGACTTCCAACGATCACACCAAATAGTTACCTGTGGTCGACAGTAGGACTCGGTAAATGCTGCAGAATTTCCAACCAGATATTTAAAGTTATGTAAATATTTTTCTTTGACCATAGTAGAGAGGGGATGAAAATAATAGGTGGGGAATAGCTCTGGGGTTCCCCAGAACACTTACACAACCTTGCACTTTATCAGTCTTGTTTCTGCCACGAACTATACGACTTCTCTTTGTGGCCATTATTTGCACAGCTACTTCCCGGTTATCCATGGAAATGATGAAATGAGTATAGCCGTATTTACCGAGTCCCCTGTATTCCCAAACCCTTATTAGTGTTAAATAGTGGGTTTAACTAGGTCAGATTGGTAGCCTGGGTGACTAGTCTTGGATAATCAAACATTATTTTTGATAGTCTTTATAAAGATCATATTGTTTATTCTTTGCCAAGGTGAAACCACAAAAGACTTAAACATAGCTGTTCAAATGATGAAAAGGATCTATTCCTTGGTGGGAAAATACCCGGAACTTTTGCAGGAGGCAGATCGGCAACTCATAGCCAGATGCCTGAAGTATTTAGGATTTGCTGAGTTGGCAAGTTCTTTATATCCAACCCAGGTAATTTTCAGAATGGCTCCATTTTAACAGAATAATTATTGGGTGTACAGTAAATGTCTTGTGCAAATACAGTCACCTCTTCTAGATTTTTCTTTTAATTAGCTGACAATATTTACTCCTACGTTCAAAGCCATTACTAGTAATTCAGCTGCTCGAACTCAGAATAATCTAGAATTAGAAAACTAATACAAATGTTTGTCTGGACAAACAGATTAAATGCCAGATCATTCCTGCAGAATGATTCCTTAAAACTACTACTGTGTTTAATTCTAGCAAACAGTTTAAGAACTATATTGTCCTTGTTCCGTTGTCTTTAAGTGTATTAGGTTGTAGCTACAAATACCATAATGGACATTTGAAAATCCTGATGCTTATCAATATACTGAGAATTAAGATAATGACTTAGGTGGTAAAGAACTTCTTCGATAAATATTATAAAACTGAAAAGACGGTAACATGCTTTTCTCATAAAAAGTGCTCAGTAATAAGTATTTTAATTATTTAAATAATATTTTAGTTTAAAATCACTTTCTCAATGGAGTTTTGAAATAACGTAGGTTGCAGAAGATGACATAAAGAAGAAAACAGATAAATACTCAGTTGGCATGGGGCCTGTTCGGTTTCAACTACAATACATGGGTCATTACTTGATACGAGATGAGAGAAAAGATCCAGATCCCAGAGTTCAGAATTTTATTCCTGACACATGGCAGGTAATAATGGAATGAAACAAAAATTTTATTTTATTTGTATTTTATTATTATTAAATGTGATCTCAGAAACTTCTCATTATGGTGACTCTGCATATTATATTTGGCTTGAACTTAATATTGAGTCATGTCATCGAAAATTATTTCATCGTTGGAAATGACAAAATGGAAACTATTTTCTATTTAAAGAGAGTAAAATTTTCATTTCATTCATGTTTTATAAATAGGCCATCTCCTTGGAGGTACTTTGAAGAATTCACATATCTATTTTTCAAGTTCCGTCTGTGTCATCCAGGTGTATCATTGTGGAGCAATCTCCACGTTTTCACTGCGTCGTAGGATTTCATATGTAAATGTGCGCAGAGCAATTGTGGTAGCTTAAACAATATAGCCATTGTTTAGACATTTACATGCTCTGCCTGTCACCATAGTAGCCATCTTTCGATAAATCAATGCAAAATTGATGGATATAAAATTTGAAATAAAACGGTGTGCTTCTGCATAAATTGAACTGTATACAATTGCTGATAAATTGAACATGTTTAGCTACGAAAGCGCAATTTCATAAGTTCAATCTAACAGATTTCCAGTACAGAATATGACTTTCTCTTTCTTAAGTCGATGATAGTAGGATATCTGTAAAAATTCCTGCCTCCTTTTCGGGAATGGGAGGACCAGTTCCTTAGTTTAGCGCAGGACACAAAACAGCTAAGTGCTCTCTATAAATCCCACACACGTTGTCCATTTTATTTTGAGGTGTGGCCCAGAGTGGACCTAGATCACGAGTGTGCAGGCTGAGGTTGGGGGATGTTTTTCCATCTTCTGTCCATCATAGAAATGTATGATTCTTGGATTAGTTATCATTTTGATGAATAAAAAACATAAACTGAGAGGATGGAAATTTTGCATGCCCTCCAAAGTAGCCACCTGACATTCTTCTATATAAAAAAGTACAAGCTAAGTGGTAAAATGATGAATGACTGATTTTTTTTTTTCTCTTCAGCTACCATTTCACTATTACAAAAATACACATTGGCTACTTCTTAGAAATACTTAATTTCTCAAAGCCTTTAGAGAAGGGCTGTATTTAATCAATGACAAACACTTGGGAAAAAAAAAAAAAGAAATCTTCCCAATGAGAAGATATCTATTCAGGCTCATTTTTCACATATGAACCCACCTTCAGATGCTCAAAACATAGCATTTCTGTCTTCTGAGAGAATGCCAGGAGTTCTTCAGGTTTTCCCATATGTTTTTTCATGTGTTCTCAACTCCCCTTCATGCCATTTGAAGTTCAGAAAATTACATTAGAAGTGAACCAATGGATTTGTTTTGGTAACGGGCTGTTCACGTGCTCCGAACCCTGCAGCGAGAGCTCCTTGATGTTGTGGATAATAATGAGTCAGCGGTGATCGTTGCCCCAACGTCCTCGGGCAAGACCTATGCTTCCTACTACTGCATGGAGAAGGTGCTGAAGGAGAGCAACGAAGGGGTGGTCGTGTATGTCGCACCAACAAAGGTAGCGCTCCAGTGACTCGAATTTTCTTTCTTTCCTAAACCTCTTTTTAAAATACTGCATGTAGTCCCGTGGTGAGTCTGTCTCACTTTTTATGATTTACTTACTTTCTAGTTGTATTGATGTATTTATTGATGTATGATCGGCCCGTAACCTTGTACTACTTAAGGTGCACCTCACATACACTGAGAGATGCAGACGTTGTGAGCTGATTGCCAGGGTGAGCTTGGTTAACGTCCATCACCTCATGTATCTACAAACGTTTTTTTCTTTTGTTTTTTTTTTCTTTTTTTTTTTTTCGTTTTTTTCTTTTGATGAGAACTTTTAAGATCCACGCCCTTAGCAGCTTTCAAATATGCGACGCAGTATTGTCCACTAGCGTTCCCATGCTGTACATTCCTTGCCTACTACTTATCTATTTTATAACTGGAAGTTTGTACCTTTTACCCCCTTCACCCATTTCACCCACTGCCTCCCACCCCTACCCCATCATTCTGTTCTCTGTTTCCATAAGAACCAGAGATCCATCTGACCGTCCTTCACTTGACCTTTCTTCTATCCTTCACTCAACAGCTCCTCTCTAAGCCTTGGTCATCCAGGGATTCAGCCATTTTTTCCAATGTGTGAGCGACATTTCCTGTTTTTTTCTTCCAATTAAGCCATTTTTCCCCCATTTTACTTTAAGTTGAGGTTTATCAATGAGGTTCATTTGATATATGCATAGCAAATATCTCAAGAGCATGTTAGTGTATTTAAAATAGATGTGAATAAGACAGGCTGTTAAGCTTTCTACACTTACAATCATACACATTTTTAGACGGTCCCTCTCCTTCTTTGAGGTTTCATCTCTGCTTTATTATGTGATTATTGAATTTCTTTCCTTGTCAATCAGGCCCTTGTTAATCAAGTGGCAGCAACTGTTCATAATCGTTTTACCAAAAGTCTGCCAAATGGTGAAGCTCTATGTGGTGTTTTTACAAGGGATTATCGTCATGACGCCTTAAACTGTCAGGTGAGATATATTGATTAATGTATTTGTTTTCAAATGTGTAATAGTACTAATATATATCTATTTCACCAGAAACTCAGCATCTTCCCAAAGTCTCATGGAAATAGTTTTCTGAGTTTACAAAAGATGAAATGGCTTTACAGAAAATTTAATATCGTCACGTTCCAGAGTTGAGAAATAGCACTCATCTTTCTCTAAGGATACTTATATTTTGATTTCAGATTTCAGTTATAGTTTATTGTATAATCTTGGCTTATAAATGGATTCGAAATGATCTGAAGAACCCAATGCTATAAAAAGTAACAAACACCAATTTCTAACCAGAATGACTTTTTTTTGACGATTAGGATATAGTCGCTTTTTTTTTTTTTTTTGATGAGTAGGATACTCATCATGATTTTTAAAAATTATTATGTATTTATTTGAGAGAGAGAGAAAGAGAGAGAGCGTGTATGTACAGGAGGGGCAAGAGGCAGGGGAAGAAATAGACTCCTGGCTGAGCAGGGAGCCTAACATGAGACCTGATCTCAGGACCCTGCGATCACGACCCGAGCCGAAGGCGGATGCCTAAACCAACTGAGCCACCCGGGCGCCCTGATACTCATCATAATTTAAAATATGTTGTATTATTGATAGAATACCTGATGCTAAATAAGTCATAGATAGTTTTACTCCCTAACAAATCCATAAATCAATAAGACTGAACAAAAAAGTAGAAAGTTGATCATAGAACATTACAGAGCAGACATGAAGATGTGCCCCCCAGACTTCCTTTCAAGGATGGACCCGCTGCCCAGATGTGGGGACGGTGGTCGGAACCAATGCCAGCTGCCAATTCTTCCATTTCTGCTCCACAGTCCACGTCCGGGGGCTGAGTTGGGCAGGGGGCAAACACTGGGACATCTCAGCCTGCAGTGGAAGGGCTCTGACAGCAGCATGGGCTCCGAGGTCTGAGCCGCGTTGGCCAAGGTTTCCTCAGGCCTGTTTTGAAGTTCGGCCTCTCCATCGGCCCAGTCTTACTTTTCCCCACATCCGTTGTTGTTGATCCTAATGTTGTGACATTTTTCAAACAAAACTATCTTAGAGTCAGAGGAAGAAATAAACCTGTGATGGTTAATTCTCCGTTTGTATTACTTTGAATGCTTTTAAACAAGAATAAACAAACAAATAAATAAATAAGAATTTAAGCTTCAAATCTGATATTTTACCACGTTGACTCGTAAAAATTATAGTTTCATAAGCTTTAACCTACTATGTCACAATTTTAATAAAATATTCTCAGGGTGATACTAAGTCATTAGCAGGTACATTCAAGAGTTGGAATTCTATCGTTTATATTCTCACAATGAAGTCTGTACGTAATAATAAGTACTCAAAATTTTTGTTTATGCAATGTTATTTTTAGGTACTTATTACAGTGCCTGCCTGCTTTGAAATTCTGCTATTATCTCCTCATCGCCAAGCATGGGTGAAAAGGATCAGATATGTTATATTTGATGAGGTAGGTTCGGTATTGCTGCTCTAGGTTGATCTCCTAGTGTGCATCTGTGCTGTAATGAAGATACCTGGTGCTTCAAGACACTTGTCCCTTGGTATAGAGCTCAGGTCAGCGGGGGGTGCTTCCTTCCGAATGGTTTCCTCAGGCTCTTGGCTCCGTTTCCGCGTCGTGACTCAATAGGGGATGTCAGCATGTGCTGCAGAGGTCTGTACAGCAAGGGGAGGATTAACCTCCATGGTGTAAGTTTTCCTGGGGAGAGGCTTCCAAATCCAGTCTTTGATCTCTAAAGCAGAGCATTTTGGTCTCTAACAATGATAGCAGTTAAGTAAGTTATTTCATCAGCCGTGGACCCAAAAGAGAAGCAAGTGGCACAGTCAAAACATAGCAATTCGGGAAGAGTTTTCCAAAAGTGTGTGCGAGGGAAAACTATAAAGGTTAGCACAGCAATCGAGCATCCCGTAGGGGTAGGGGCCTAGCCCTATGCTTGAAGGGACAAGGGAAAGAAGCAGTTACTGAGGCACAAAGGAGATCCTGACCGAGGTAGCCACGTTGGGAGAACTTGCGTCAGTTGAGGGTCAGGGCCAGTTCAAGGTGACCTTTCGGGAAGGGACCCAGTGAAGGAAAGACCTCATTCCCATCCTTCTTCCCTTCTCCTGATCCCATCAAGGCTCTCCGTTGGCTAAGTCCGGTGGGACCAGAAAGCATTGGAGTCCTTGTAAGGTTGTCTCTATAGGTCAGTTTCCCGGGCCAAAGAGAGCAGGAAGGAAAACAATGGAGATCATGGGGGCCGAAGGAGGATATTTATAACACTTTTATTTATTTATTTATTTATTTATTTATTTATTTATTTATTTATTTATTTTTAAAAGATTTTATTTATTCATGATAGTCACACAAAGAGAGAGAGAGGCAGAGATACAGGCAGAGGGAGAAGCAGGCTCCATGCAGGGAGCCTGACATGGAATTCGATCCCGGGACTCCAGGATCACTCCCTAGGCCAAAGGCAGGCGCCAAACCGCTGCACCACCCAGGGATCCCCATTTATAACACTTTTATAGTAGCATCATTAAAGATAGTTATTGGAAGAGATTTAAAATACTCCGAGGGATTTTCACCCTAAAGGGAAAAGAATGATAAGCTTGTATTTAACTTAATTCTTGTCGACGTGGAGCTGCTGAGCAGGCTATATTTTTTTATTTGTTTGATACTGATTTTTGTGTTTATTTTTGGTTACTCCGTATATATTGCATCTTGAAGGCCTTGAACATTCCCGTTCAAAATAAAAAGTCAACAATTCTCTCTTTGCAATCAAGAACGTGAGTTGTAGTTGGACTCTAGATTTCAAAACTGAAATGCTGTGACATTGGGTACCTTAATTTCCCCATTTTTTTTTTTTTTTTAATCTACGATAGTCATACAAAGAGAGAGAGAGAGGCAGAGACACAGGCAGAGGGAGAAGCAGGCTCCATGCACCGGGAGCCCGACGTGGGATTCGATCCCGGGTCTCCAGGATCGCGCCCCGGGCCAAAGGCAGGCGCCAAACCGCTGCACCACCCAGGGATCCCTCCCCAGTTTTATATAAGGGCAAAGCTGAAGGGTTTTGAAGGCTGTGCCTCTTCTGTCAGAGTCCGAGAAAAGTGCTGTCTGCTCTTATGAAGCATTCAGCAGAGTTGTGTATCATCCGACCAGGCCCAAACCAAGTCTTTAAAAAATGTCTAAAAATATTTTTTTAAATTTATTTTTGAGAGAGAGTGTGCACACGCGCACACGTGCATGCACAAGCTGGGGGCAGGGCCGAGGGAGGAGCAGAGTCCTGGCCCAGCAGGGAGCCCCGTGGAGGACTGGATCCCAGGACCCTGCAATCACGACCTGAGCAGAAGGCAGATGCTCAACTGACGGAGCCACCCAGGCATCTGAAAAAAAAAATATTTTGAATCATCTGGCTTGCTGGTCCTTTCCAGCTAATTGCCTCGTTCCATGATTTAATGTGTTGAAAGAAGACCACGTTTGAGAATCTTCTCTGAATCAAGTTCAATATGACTTACTTGGTTAAAAGACATTCATTCATTTATTCGGCAAATATTTAAGGGGTGCCCCCGGCATGCCAGGCGCTGTTGGTGCTGGGAGTGCCCGGGTCTCAGGTCGCAGAGTGATTGAAAGAAGGGAATTAGTACAAATGACGAGGCCGGCCCCCACGGGTACAGGTTGTCGGGAGAAAGGGCAGGTGTCCTGACGGTCACGAGGGCAGCAGGCTGGTAGGAAGGTGGCCCTGGGGTGGCCGTCGGAGGATCCTTTCTAGTGGAGCGACATTAGCCTGGATTCTGGAAGTTGCAAGGGTGGGGAGGGTAAAAACGTGATAAGCAGAGGGAATGATACACGTGAAAGCTCTGGGGGAGGAAGGGCGTGTTGAAGGAACACAGAAAAGTCTAGGGTGTCCTACGCAAGGGGGGAGTGGTGTAGGACGGAGGGCTGCGAGGAAGCTGGAGAGGCAAGCAGGGCCAAGTTACGCCAGGTGTCAGGTACGGCCTGCGAGGAGCTAACATTCTGCCCCACGTGCAGGGAGGCTGTGGAAGACATTTAGTTAGGGACACGGCCTGATCTAATCTGTCCTTTTGGCCGTGACTCGAAGAAGGTGGGAGGCATCAGGTGAAGCTAGGAGAGCAGTCAGGAGGGTACCGGGCTTGCAGCTGACGTGACGGTGACTTGGGAGCGGTGGACGCGGAGAGAAATGCATAGATTTGAAAGAACTTTTTGAAAGTAAGAGAAAGAGGAATTATTGATGGATTGGTTATGGGGATTGAAGAAAATTTGTGTCAAGATTTCCTATTACCTGATTTGGGGCTATTTATATGAACTCGGCACGGTCAATTCAAGGTAACATGAGACCGTGTATAGTGACTGGAGCTTCTGTGTCTTATTTTCATCTGTCATTTTTAAATTAGCTTTTTAAAGGAGAAGTTTTTTTTTTTTTTTTCTCTTTAATAGGTCCATTGTCTTGGCGGAGAAATTGGAGCAGAAGTCTGGGAGCATCTCCTTGTCATGATCCGATGTCCCTTTCTGGCCCTTTCAGCCACTATAAGTAACCCTGAGCATCTCACTGAGTAGGCATCACGTTATAATTTGGATAAAGGCTCTTGTATTTTGAATGTTATACTTGCATATAGGTTCCGAAGCGTTTTGTGACTTTCTGGCGAGTCTATTGACTTAGCTCTGGCTACTCAAGCAACGGAGCATTGGTAGCACCTCGTGGCAGGTGCTGAGAGAGGCCACACGCGATAAAGGAAAATCAAGGGCCGCCCTAGCCAGATCTGGGATCCAGTAGAACATTTTTTTCCATTTGTCAAATAAAGTTCACCAGAAATGATAAATCTGTGTTCTTTTTTTTTTTTTTTTTTTGGTCTGTTAGCAAGAAATAAAATATGAAATAGTATGACATCCTCTGCCACAGACCTGGAGATTTCTGCCACTGTCCCCCTTTGTAGATGTTTAGAAAGAGAGCAAAGCCTTACTAACTGAAAGGCCTATGTTGTTTTGTCATCGGGCTAGATTTCTGCCTAGTAATAGTGACAATTAGAGCCAAGGCTCCCATGTGCCGGGCGCTATTCTAAGCGCTTTGCAAATATTAGTTTATCTTAAATACCCAACAATCTTTATGATTTACTATTTCCATTACTACTATTATTTTTTTTAATTTTTAAAATTTTTTTGTTCTTCTTCCAACACTACTATTAAACAGTGTTTCTACTACTCCTACGATTATTTGAATGTAGGACGGGGAAAACGAGACATGAAGAATGTAAGCGATTCAAGCAAGAGCCTCGGGCAGCAGTGAGGAGGCTCGGCTGCTCGGCCTCCAGGGCCTAGTCCTCTACGTACAATGTTTAAGGCACACGAAGTCTTTATTCAAGATGTTTAAAGTCATAGGAAGTGGAACTATATTATTGTCTACATAATATGTAAATTCGTTTCTTAAGGTGGCTGCAATCAGTGAAAAGCTACTGGAAACAAGAAGACAAGACAATGAGAGAAAATACTGCTTTTAAAAGAAACGCTGGCCGTTGCACCAAGTCTCCCAAAGATTACTTCCAAATAGAGGAATCATATAAAGTTAGACTTGGTATGTTTGGAATTTTTCTTTCACCTTAAAATCCTTCCAGTCCTCACGTGTCCACTGATGCGGAAATTCTCGCTCTTCATCGTTAGTGCTCTATGGAGAGAGATACAACGATTTAGAGAAGCACATATGTTCCATAAAACATCGCGACGTTTGTTTCGAGCATTTTCACCCGTGTGCCGCGCTCACAACGGATCACGTAAGTAGTGCTTTGGCCATATTTGCTCCGAGTAATGCAAGTTACTTGTATACATATTATAATCGAACAGCTGCCTATTTTACGGAAATTACGGAACTGATACTTTATGACAGATACTTAACCGTAGTTTTATCTCTTATTTTGCTATATTTTATCTCAATGAATATATGTGACGTGTGACATAACATAAATTGAAGGTGTGCAACATGCTAATTTGATATGGTCATATCTTGTAAAGTACGTGTGATAGCAGTATTTAGCACCTCCACCACATTATATAATTATGCTACAATATCTTTGTCCATATTTATCATATTATGCGTTAAACCTCTATGTGGTGTTTCCTCATTGCAGATTTGTTACGTCCCCTGCTAACCATCATTTTATTGTGTTTTTTTTTTTTCTTTTTTTACAGGTTCGACTTTTTTAGATTCCACATCTAAGTGATACAATGCGGTTCTTTCTCATTCCCTGACTTACCTCTTTATAACTTAGCGTAACGAGTTCAAGATGCATTCGTGTTGTTTCAAATGGCAGGGGATCCTCCTTTCTCAGCGTTAAATAATATTTACTAACTTCAGTTTCTTAAAAGTAACAAAGATGACTTTGTGGTCATCAATGAAACCTCAGTGGTGTCTAGAACCACAAAGCTTGAAAATGACTAAAATTTTTAACCTGAAGTTTTTTTTTTTTTTTGGTTAATTTTACTTATTCTTGTACATTATCTTTGTCCATTTTTAATTCTCAGCATCCACATCTCTCTGTCCCCCCTGGTGACGCTAACCCTTAGCGCACAACTATGTACGGGCGGCTACTAGTACATGTGAGAGTCTGATCCTTGCAAGGCAGGTCAGATAAGGAAAAGACATTTCATTAACAGCCATTACATGATTTTTTGGTGTGAGTCAATAAAGCGGAGGTCTTAGGATATTATTTGGGGCATCAGGATGCCTGTGGAGGAGTTCTTAGTCTTCCTTGTATAATTATCTTTCTTTCTCATCCTGTTCTTAGGAACGGCCCATTCAAGGTCTCATTGCCTCTCAAAGTGATAATCAGTCATTAGTTTGCCTTCGTTTCAAAACCTAGCAAGCAGGAAACATTCCAAATTCTGTTGTCAGCTAAACCTCCTAAAACATAATTACGATCTCGCCATGCTTTAATGGCTTTCCGATGGACGTGACTAATTGCACGGCTCCTTGGCTTGGCTTCCTAGGTCTTCTCTGACCTGGCCCCCAGATCTGGAGGCCCTCGTGATGCATTTTGCTCCTGGGGTATTTCACCACGGATGCCAAGTGCCGGTTGTTCAGGTCCTGTTCATATTTTATGACTCTTCTAGTGTGAAACATCTTCAGAGTCCTTCTGTGACTTCCTAAGCTGGGCGCAACCTTCTCTCCGTAGTACCTTGCCTGTAATTTCCTGCATGACACCAATTATGATCAGCTCCCTGCTAGTTGCTATCTCCTTTATCTCACTAGAATAACTCCTTGAAGACAAATTTGAATTCTTATGAGTTCCCAAAAACTGTGTCTATAAAAGAGATGATTGGGATCCCTGGGTGGCGCGGCGGTTTGGCGCCTGCCTTTGGCCAAGGGCGGAATCCTGGAGACCCAGGATCGAGTCCCACGTTGGGCTCCCGGTGCATGGAGCCTGCTTCTCCCTCTGCCTGTGTCTCTGCCTCTCTCTCTGTGTGTGACTATCATAAATAAATAAAAATTAAAAAAATATATTTATAAAAGAATGATTAATCCATGTATGTTGAGTAAAGATAGCTAACTTAAATTAAGCATTTACTTTGTGTTCTAAGAATTTTATGCATTTTGTCCTTTTTAACCATCACAAAAGTTTTAGGATGGATGTCCTGTTAATATTCCCGTTTTAGAAACGAGGAAGGTGAGGCTTAGAGCACTCCCCCAACTCCTTATTGCACCACAAGTAAGTAGTGGGGCCAGGATACAATCAAGGGAGACTCCAGAGCTCACCCTGTGGTCACCGCACTCGGGGTGATCTGCTGCACAAATACCTGAAGGAGTGAATGAGTGAGAAACACTTTATAGCCTTTGGGCTGATGCAATGGCTTCTAAAGAGCAACTGAATGACTTTTTTGGTGTGAATGGTGATTTTCTAAGAATTTATTACAAGAGTTTCTCTTTTGTGTGGCAATGGCCCAATTCAAACTAAATAACACTAAAATATGGACAAAACTCCTGTGACCTCACATCCCAAACTTAGAATATAGATAATAACCCACACATAAATAATAGACTTCTTTTTCTGTCTCTTTCTTTCTCTTTCTGTTTTTTTCTTTCCCCATCGTCACCTGGCATTTTTAGAGCAGCGTAGTATTTAAATATATATATATATTTATTTTGCATTGGATGGTTCCAGGCAGGTTATCTTGTTTTTGTTTTTTTTTTTCTTTTTTAAGATTTTATTTATTTATCCATGAGACACAGAGGCAGAGACACAGGCAGAGGGAGACGCAGGCTCCATGCAGGGAGCCCGAGGTGGGATTCGATCCCAGGTCTCCAGGATCACACCCTGGGCTGAAGGCAGACGCTCAACCCCTGAGCCCCCCAGGTGCCTCAGGCCTGTTATCTTTAAGTAGCAATGAGTGTAGTGAGCTTGGAGCACCTAGCACGACTGGCATTTTGGTCCAAGTGCCTTTCCTGTACTTTCAGGACAAAGTGGAAGCAGCAGAACTGCTGCAGTGTGCTCTGACCCGCTATGACTTCTGCAAAGGTCATAGTGTTGAAGAGTCTCCTTAGGACTTCTGGACTTTTGCAGCAGGAACGGAGGGTGACCTCAAAGGCTTGGGCGTTATTAAGTGTGTTGTGGTAGCTGTTTGTGTGGCACGTGTTCATGTAGTGTGTCCCCTCTAGCGGCAGCCATACGGAGTGAGCAGACCTTCCCATAGGAGTAGACTTATTATTCCTGGTGTGGTGTGCCGTACCGCAGATCAATATGAAAGAACTGATCGGCCAGAAAAAGCTTGATAGATTGTGGCAACGTAAAGAAGAGAAACATCCACCTTGATCGCCGCCCCTAGAGCTCCATCCTAGAAGTAGTTTCTGATGGGAAGGGATGGAGCAGGATGGGTAAACTTCTATCCACATGAGGCTTCTTTCTGGGAGAGCCCGGCCTTTGCAACCAAATACCAAGCCCGGGGGGAGCAGCTGCTCATCACGGAGAGATGTCAGTCCCAGGAGGTCCTTGAAAGAACCATCGCCTCTTTCTGCTCAGTGCATATCAATTCTTGCCTTCGCCTGTGGCCTTAGGGACAATGTGGTCTGCAGAGCAGCATCGTAGCACAATGCTGTCGTACCTGCACATGAAGGATGGTACGGATCTGTGACCTATTTCCCATCCTTTTCCACCTCGGCTGGCTCGGACTTTGCCAGGTCATTAGTGACTCTAGTGGAGAAAACTGGATTGAATCCCAGCTCTTAGCCGGAGTCATTAAACCGCTTTCACAAGTCAGCCTTGTAAGTTGGTCACTGACAGTTGAGGCGCCAACCAGGTGCCGGGTGTCTCCCTAGACCTATTACATCCATCACCTAACTTTTTTTTTTTTTTTTAATCTAACTTGATTCTTACGACGAGTCTATGGCGTAGGCAGAGTTGTACATTTTAGAAACGAAGAAACTCAGCCTTCGATAAAAGGTGAAGAGCCTTAAGAAATCACAAGCAAAAAAAAAAAAAATAGAAATCACAAGCATTCTCGTGACAGAAATAAGACTTCTATCGTAAAAACGGTGATAATTTTCGGGTTGATCGTACATACCTGTTTCTTAGGCCAAATGAGTCACCACTTCCAAGTCATATTTATGTTTTGGTGGTGGCGATAATTAGATCCAGTCTCAGCATATTTGATGTTCGTATTACAGCATCGTCCGTAATCGCTGTACTGGGCATTAGATCTTCAGGACTTCCTTACCTACTAGTCTTTGAAATTTAAAACTCATCCTGTCATGTTTATCTCATTTGGTTTTACCGGTTTAGGTGAAAGTACAGATATTTTAATTCCTGTATTATAGATGAGGAATCATCTAGAGGAGGAAATAGAAAGGGATTTTCAGATTCAGGCTCTGCTGTAGTCTCCATCCTACTAAGCAGTTTTCTTCCCCAAGGGCCTTGTGTTTGCTATGGCTTTGTTAGTGCAGAATTTCCAAACCTGAGTTCTTTAACTTCACAGCTATTTGCTGAAACGGGTGTCCTGCTGTGAAAAGATGTGGAGAAATCTGTCTAGGATGGTCCCTTCTTTAAGACTTACCATTTCCGATGACAAACCTTTAAGAAGCCCATTGAATAGACCCCCCCCCTCCCTGCTTTCCTTTAAAGATGACCTATTAACCTTTCAGGGATCAGGGCTTGACGGGCGATTGATTTGTAGCAACAACAGTTGAAACCACTAAAAAAAATCCCACAATGCAAATTTTTGGGGAACGGGAGTGTTTAATTTATACCTTAAAATGCTTGTGGAGGGATCCCTGGGTGGCGCAGCGGTTTGGCGCCTGCCTTTGGCCCAGGGCGCGATCCTGGAGACCCGGGATCGAATCCCACGTCGGGCTCCCGGTGCATGGAGCCTGCTTCTCCCTCTGCCTGTGTCTCTGCCTCTCTCTCTCTCTGTGAGACTATCATAAATAAATTAAAAAAAAAATTATAAAAAAAAAAAATGCTTGTGGAAAAATTAATGACACGCATATCAGAAAGGCTTAGAGCAGAACCAAGTGACTGACCTGGGAAGGAAGCTTTCCTGAGTGTCTCAAAGGCGATCCCCACGTCTTAGTCTTGAAGTCGGCCCAGCTCCTTTCTCAGAACTTAAGAAAATTAGGTTTGCCCCTTTTTAGCCTGGGTTGGTGCTCCGAAACAAAGAACCATATTCATAATTAAACCCATTTCAGCTACAGGGTACAGGTCGTGCTTTCCTGCCTAAGCAGCCCGCCCATCTTTTAGCTTCCGGCACTCCGACTGGACATGCAGAAGCAGTTTATAGAGAATTAACCCAGTTAAAACGTTTTAGGAAATAATGCAAACACTTTTTGGTGGATTTTTTTAATTTATTTTTATTTATTTTTATTATTTTTTTTTTTTTACAAAATCAGTCAAGCTCTTGCTTAGTGTTTTGTTTATAGTCAGCACTTATCACCCTTTGAACATTTTAGTTTAGTGCTGTTTTCAGTGTCTTTGGGCTCCTGGTAGTGACTTTGAGGCTGCTGACTGAGGAAAAAGGAAGAACAGGAGCTGAAAGAGAGGTATTCATTTGGGGTCTTGGAATTGCAAATTGGGGCCAAAGGCAGATTGTGTCGCACTTGAAAAGTAAGCGCCAGGGGTCTTTATTAGCCAGTTGGAGTATCAGGAAACTTACACAAGTTGTTTTCCAGAGATTAGGATCGGAAGATGTGCTTAAAGTTGATGATTTATTGGTTTTCTGAGTGCATTATGTCAGTGGCTAGGAAAATATCTTTTTCAGTGTCTCTTTCTCTCTCTCTCTTTTTTTTTTTTTTTTTTTTTTAGATTTCATTTATTTATTTGAGAGGCAAGAGATAGCAACAGAGATGGGAGAGAGCGCAGAGGCAGGGAGGGGAGGGAGAAGCAGGCCCCCCCTCCGGGGCCCTGGGAGCCCGACCCCAGCCCAGGGCAACCTTAAGCCACCGCCCCGCAGGCGCCCCCGGGGGTGGGGCCAGTTTTTCCCAAGGGCACACACCCAGCAGTCCTGTTCTCAATCCTAGGTCTTCGCCCACTTCAATATTCCCGGTTCCTGTTTCAAAAAACGAGATAAGGTTTTAGTCCCTGAACAGAGGCTCTCCCGGGCCGAGACATCACACTGGTTCACAGGACAAATCACAGAACATGAGATAATATGAAAGGATATGAAACTCTTAAATTTTATTTTAAATGTAGATCGAAAAGTACGGATTCCCTTGTGACCTGACCCTTTCCCCTCGAGAAACGGTCCAGCTTTACGATACCATGCTTCAGTTTTGGGAGAGCTGGCCCAGGGCCCAGGTACGTAATAATTACGCATTTAATTAGAATTAGTCTTATTATAGTGGATGGGGACGTCGTTGTTCAGAAGGATAAAGTCTCACCCCTTCTGATCCTGTGCCTCTCCTCTTCTAAAATTATTGATTGATTGTTTCCGAAATAAAATCACCCCTTCTCAGACATTCTTCTTGCTAATATTTTGTGTTTCACTTTAGTGGGGTAAAATGCCACGGAATCCCTGAAAATATTTCTTTTTTTCAATTTCTGGGATGTTAGAATATTTTAGTTTCCTTTTACGTCTTGGATGCATATTCCTTTATTCTCTCATTGCACTGCCCTTCCCTCCTCAGGCCCTACGTGCTGTCCGTTTTCATCTTCTACGTGGTTTTGCTCTGCATTCTTCCTTTGAAGAGTTCATTCATCCTATTAGGTTTCCGTCCGGGAAACTTGGTGGGGCGGGGCGGGGGGGGGGTTAGAAGACCTTCAGTAATCTGTACTCTCAAGGAGCTTGTGATTCTGTTAATTAAATGCATAATTGAGAAACATCTTTGGATTTTCTTGCATGTTTTTTTGTTTGATTCTGTGGCATTTCTTTTCAAGGAGTTGGATCCGGAGAAATTCATTCATTTTAAGGATAAAATAGTCATTAGAAAGTTGGATGCCAGAAAATACGAAGAGAGCTTAAAGGCAGAATTAACCAGTTGGGTTAAAAATGGCCATGCCGAGGAGGTAATTTTCACCTTTTTTTTTTTTTTTTTTTTTTTGGCAAAACCCTATGTTCTTTGTTTTCTTGACTTTCGTTGCCATCGCCATCATCATCATCATTACTGTTACTGTTTTAGTCTTCAATGTTTATTTTAGGGTTTTCTGTTGAACTGGAAGTCTAGGGATTTTGAGATAGAATAGAAGGGGGAAAAGGAAATTGCTCTTTGCTTAATCCTCTGGCTTTCTAAAGCGCACAGCAGGAGCCACCTTCCATAATAGGACCAGAATAGGGGCGCCCGTATCCGCGGTCACTGTTGATGCCTTGACAGCAGAGAGATTGAAATCACAGTAGTGGTGGCTCCGAAGCATTCTTTACTCCTTTGTCACGTTTGTCTTGGGATTCTTTTGTCTTCCCCTTTTCTTTCTTTCTTTCTTTCTTTCTTTCTTTCTTTCTTTCTTTCTTTCTTTCTTTCTTTCTTTCTTCTCTTTCTTTCTTTCTTTCTTTCTTTCTTCTTTTTCTTTCTTTCTCTTTCTTTCTTTCTTCTCTTTCTTTCTTTCTTTCTTTCTCTCTTTCTTTTTCTTTCTTTCTTTCTTTCTTTCTTTCTTTCTTTCTTTCTTTCTTCTTTCTTTCTTCTTTCTTTCTTCTTTTTCTCTTTCTTTCTTTCTTTCTTTCTTTCTTTCTTTCTTTCTTTCTTTCTTCTTTCTTTCTTTTTTCTTCTTTCTTTCTTCTTTCTAAAAAAGTATTTTATTTACCTGAGAGATAGGAGGAGAAGGAGCAGTGGCAAGGAGCAGAGGGAGAGAGAGAAAGAGCAGCAGACTCACCACGGAGCAGGGAGCTCCCTGCCGGGCTTGGTCCCGAGACCCCGGGATCATGACCTGAGCTGAGGGCAGACGCTTAGCCTACTGAGCCACCCAGGCGCCTGTAGGGATTTTTTTTTTTTTTTATGATTTTTATTTCAATTTGTAGGAACTATTTGTGTCTTAGAACCTTAACCTGGAGTCATAAGTTTTGCATATTTATATTAAGTAAGTTGATGATGGTCTTTATATTTTGAAGTTTGTTTTGTTGTCACACATTGAGGTTTCTCATTTCTGGTAAGTGACATGTGCCAGACTTTTCCCATTTGAGGTTTTTTTTCCCATTACATTTTAATTTAGGTAATCTCTTTCCACTCAGAAGCATAATTAATTTACATTTCCTTCCATTTATTTTTGTCATTTAAAGACATTCAAAACATATCTGAAAGTGGTTTTTATACACGACATGGAGAGAAACTGATTTACTGCACCTTTTGCAGTAGTGGTACCGGCATCATTTACTGAGCGACCTCTTTCTGACTGATTTGTGTTGCCTTACATAATTGCATGTTAAATTTCATATATGTGTGCATGTATATAGATTAGTCTTTTTGTTGTTCTTTGGTGCATTGATTTGTATATATCTTTGGTCATTCTCTACAAAAGTTTATATTTTCATAATTATTTTGTTATTATATTTTATTTCAAAGAAGCACAGAAACACAGACTAGACAACTATGAAAATATTTTAGCTGAAAGTGGTAGTTCCTTTCTTTATTATGCAGAATTCAAAACTAGTGATTTTTTATTCATTGCTACAGGCCAAAACAGTTCTGAAGAATCTTTGTCCTGATTCAGTTTTTAGTTCAGAAAACACAGTCAGCATGTTTCCACTTCTCGTTGAAAAGTTAAGGAAAATGGAAAAGTTACCAGCATTGTTTTTTTTGTAAGTCATTTTAATTTGTTTTTGTTTGTAATTTGAATCAAGCTTATTCTGTTGAGGAAAATTACAAAAATTCACTGTTATAATAAAGTATTCATAACTATTTCTGGTGTTCACTTATCAGAATGCATATTTAAAAAATATACCTTCCTCGTTCAGTTCTTAAAAAAATATTTTTACTGGTGCTATTACAAATTACCATCTTTAAATAGTTTCCCACTCTATTTTGTTGTTGTTGTTGTTATCTTCTTACTACAAACTATTATATTTTTATTTAAGTCTTGTAAATTTCGAGTAAATAATGAGATTCTTGGCAAAATAAATTGAATGTTAACACACACAAGTATCCCACGTAGAATTAAAGTATCCTTACAACGTGCTAGCGTATTTGTTGGTGGTGTATTTTATTGTTTTTAATTTAAATTTAAGAGAACTGTAACTTAGAGACACAATCTTGCTAACATATATATGCTATAGCGTGAAAATAGCTTAAAATTGAATGTAATCATCCAGTTTAGGTGAGGTATAAATTATATACTTAAATATACCTATATATATATATAAATATGTATCAATACATATATTTATAATTAAGGTATATATATTATATATTTATATATATTGTATATAATTATATATAATTAAGGTATATATATTATATATACCTTAATTATACCTAAATATATTCACTACATAGGTAACACTATATCCTGGATTAACTTTGATCACATAGTTTGGGATCAGAATAAATGCTTTCTTTACTTTAGACAATTTCAAACTACTTTCAGCCATAGAAGCTTAAACAGGCTACAGATATAAATCAATCAATCAATCAATCAATCAAGCTACATAATTTTGCTCAGCTGGCAAAGTTTAATGAAACTTGTTTATATATAACAGACATGTAGTAGGGGGTCATTATTTGTGATGTATATTTAAAATAATGATGATAATTAAATGTATGGCTGTGTTTGGAACTTTTGGAGATAACAAACCTTTTACCTTTTTTTGTTGGCACAAGGAAAAAATTTCTGAACTTTTGGTAGTTGTACCAAAACTGTGTAACTTGTACCAAAAGTTACACAGCTCACCTACTTTACTTTAGAGCATGGCTACATATTTTAGTTAGAAAGAAACACAATTCTGTAGAAAGCAGTAGACTGAAGTCTGCTGACCCAGAATACTGTACTATATGCTTCAAAGTTAGTAAAAGAGTAGATCTTAAATCTTTTCACACTAATACACAAAAGGCAACTACGCGAAGGTGATGGATGTGTTAACTAATGTTATATTGGTAATCACTCTGTGGTGCACATATGTATCAAATATATTGCATTGTATACCTTAAACTTATAAAATGTTACATGTCAATTAGATTTCAGTAAAATGAAAAAAAAAAAAAAAACCCACAAAGGAATCCCTAAAATTCACAAAAGATTTGTGAAATCTGAACTTACATATTTTTATATGATGCTAAGGCCTTTGACCTCAAGATGAGTGGAATTAATACAAGAGCAACTACAACAATAATACAAATCAGCAAAACAGCATATATATTTTTTTGTTTTTAAACTTCTTTTTCTCATCTTGTTTTGGAGAAGGAGCGATCTCTTTTCTGTATGTAAATAGGGAAAATCCATTGTTCTCTCTCCTTTACCTGTGGAGTATCTGAGTACATTTACAGGAAGAATTTCCATGGGCTCTGGTTGTTGCCTCGGGGTAAGGTCTGCAGCAAGGAGGGGAGCTTACTGTTTCCTAGAAGGTAATTAATAAGGAGTCTGCTGACCCAGGCACCCTGTGTGCCTCTTCGGGATAAAACTCCTAAAGGTGGATATTAAGAACTCAACAGGTATATGTCAGGATGTGAACAGTAGATGGAAATATGATTTAGATTTTATTGATGAAATTGTTTTCAAGGTAAGCTGTCTTTTCATTTATTCGTAGATTCAACTTAGAAGATGTAGAAAGAAGGGCTGCAAGCTTGAGGTATTTCCTGTTGCGAAAGCAAGCAATACAAAGGCCTCCCAAAGCTGATAAAGAGGCCCATGACTTGATTAACAAAATTCGAAAAATCAGAAAATCCATCGAGAGACAAAAGACAATGTAAGTATTTAATGAAATGAATTAGCGGTTAAAGGTCAAAGTACTTCACAAGTCCAGTCAGAAACATGCATTGAATGCGCTACAACGAAGTTCTAGTAACTGCCTGGACTTCTTTGCGAATTGTGTAAGTTTGGGTGGGAAAATGGGGTAAAGACTGGTGGTGATGCTATTCATATGCATATACCAGAGCTGCATAGACGAGTGTCTTTCAGGGCTCCCGGGAGGCGGGACCACGGCCTGTGAGCATGGGGGGTTATTACCTGCCATAACCGCGCCTCGAAGAAGCGTGTGACTCCAGCTCTGGGTCAGTCCTCAGAACAAAGTCAGAACGCGTCGTGTCTTGGATCACCACAGGGATTTAGCATCACGGTCACATACGAGAGCATCTAATGGATTTGAGAACTGACTGCAGTGTCAGTTTTATGGTTGAGAACTTTGCTTTTGACTCCTCTTCCCTGCTGTTCTCATGTAGAATCCTGACAACTCTGGTCCTCGGAGGTCATGGTCTCCCTGTAATTCCCTCCTTCTGTAGATGCTCATTATGAGTCTTCCTTGAATGACTGCAGGGGTCTTCTTTTTAGACTCCAGAGCCTGGGGGTTCACTACTCTCCAGCGTAGCTAACAGTTGCTCTTGCTAATACTCAAATTGATTAAATTATTCCATGTTCAGTATTCTTTCTTCTTATTTTGGCTGTTGCTGTATGCCAACAGGTTTGGGGCTTTGCCATGACTTTTCCCATTTTACTCCCTACCACTCCCCTCTACCCATATTCAGCATTGCGGTTCTCCTTACATGACCTGTTCTTCTACCTCTATGTTTTCACATGATCTGACCCATCTGCCTTAAGTGCACTCTTTTCTGATTGTCCCCAAAGCTTACACTCATAATTTTGCTCTCTTCTCTGAATCTTGCTATAATTCCCTAGTTAAATTTAGTAATCTTTTCTTTTTCCTGTGTTCTTGTTACGCTTTCAGTGTTTAGTAGATCAATTATTATGATGCATTACTGTTATTTTTCACTTGTCTTTCTTTTTCCTACATTATTAATGTTTTCCTCTTTTTATCCGCAATGCTCAGCATATTGCTTGGAAGGTAAGATATTTTTAAATGATTCCGAGCAATCAAGCTCAGATATTTTTTTCAAAGTAGACACAGCTTTTAGAACTTCTCTGAGTCAGATTTCTCAAGCTCTAGAGCAAGCTGTACTTTTCTGCTGATCTTTCTTATCTTCCCTCTGCTTATTGTGATGTTTTCTTGGAAGTAGTGGGAGGTGAAGAGCCCAGACAGGGACAGCATCGGTAGTATAAGCCTTTTCAGGAGCTGATCTCTAGGTGACCTTTCTTCAGGACACTGGGAGCCATCATTTCCAACTGGATTAGTGACCAACAATTCAAA